>NW_006300048.1:2748666-2759896 GCF_000327345.1 Myotis davidii | reverse complement strand
AGTTGGCTCCCAAGAAGAAACCCTCTAGGAATTAGACATAATTCCCAGGAAAATCGCCCTCCTGAGACCTGGGCCCCCAAAGCAAGTGCTGCCTCATCATAAGGCTTTCTCCCTTGGGCTACCCCACTCTCTCCCAATTAGCTGAATTCTGTAGACCTCATGTCAGATACAAAATGGTGCAATTTTGTTACAGGGCAAGAGGCAAATGCTGTATTATGGTCAAGCAACTTGAAAAGGTCAGGGAATTCTATCAGCAGACATGGCCTAGACCCATGGTCAGCAAACTGCGGTTCGCGAGCCACACGTGGCTCTTTGGCCCCTTGAGTGTGGCTCTTCCTAAGCCTTAGGAGTACCCTAATTAAGTTAATAACAATGTACCTACCTATATAGTTTAAGTTTAAAAATTTGGCTCTCAAAAGAAATTTCAATCGTTGTACTATTGATATTTGGCTCTGATGACTAATGAGTTTGCTGACCGCTGGCCTAGACGATGAATGCTTGGCTGCTCTTGGGAGAAGCAGCATACAGTAGGCCCACAGAGAAAAGAGCCTCCCGCCTCTCCCTGGGACAGCCTGCTCCAGGGGGATCTGTGCTCCTGTCCACACTTTGCCTTTGTACTTGGAAAGCATTCTCATACCTGAGGCCTCCCTGTCCCCCTCCAGGACCCTCAGCCTATACAGAGCACACCCTGCCACATCCTGCCAGCCAGCACGAATGCCTGGATCATTCTGGAAGCCAATTCTCTTAAGCTCCCCTGGACGAGGGCCTCCCTTCTCCATTTTCTGGTCCCAGGGTGGCAAGACAATGGCAATGCTGGCTTTGTTTTACACACATAAGGGAAGGGGTATTTTCTGTATAAGGGTAAAAACTCAGATCAAAGGGTAAAAACCTACTCTGTCACATCCAGAAAATTAGTCTTTAACCAGACACTTAATTGTAACTAAAAAGGCATGGAAAATTCAACATACCTAAAAACCCAACTCCGAACCTCATCCCCATTCCTCTTCCTCCTCCAACATTCGTCCACCTCGTAAATGGCCACCTCACCCATCTGCCGCTCAGCTGCAAACTTGCAGTCATTCTTACAGACATCTTTCTCCCTTTCTTCAAGCGGCACTCTCTCTCCAAGACTGTCCAGCTGGAACTCTTAAACCCACCTGCATCTTCTGGTCCCAAGGCCTCCCCCGTGATGTAAATCACCACAGTACCTCCCCGAGGCCAGCAGTCCCCCACCCTGCCCATCTCACCCCTCACTCACTCCCAGTCCACTCACCGCCAGGCCTGCCTGCTGCACCAAGACGGAAGTCTTGTATTCTTGCATGCAAACCAGCACAGCGTAGATGCCACCCTCCCTGGCAAAGAGGGGGCGCCATTCATGCTTGGTCATGAGCAAGTACAGGAGGCGCAGGGTCAGCACCACCACCATCTTCTCTCCCACCTGGTTGGTCAGCAGCTCCATCAGTGTCTTCACTAGCTTCTCTCTGGGAGGAGAGAAATGGGCATTTCCCACCCCAAGAGTCATGCCTGACTCCCCGCCTAGCCCTGTACACCGAGTTCCGGTCCCTCACCCCTTCCCCTTCCCACCTGCTCTTCCTGCCTCAGCCTCACTCCTGATGCCCCCTCCACGGCAGTCTGTCTGCCTCTGGCTCCTCACTTCATGAAGGAGTCAGCAGCACAAACTGGTTACAAACTCTGGCTCATCTTTTTAACTAAGTCTATAAACTCAATGAAATTCTAATCAAAATGCCTAAAAAGTTCATTTCTTTAAACATGATAGGCAGATTCAGGCCCAGGAAGGGAAATATGCAGGAATAGTCAAAAAGTGTTTGGAAACAAAGAATACACTTGCCTACTAGTTATCAAAGTATAAATATAAAGTTCTAATAATGAAAACTCTGGAGATAATACAGGGTAGTCAAACAGATCAACAGATGAGAAGGGAGACAAGGGCCGCATCCCAGTCAGAAAGGTCAGGAAGGACCATGCGAAACATGATGTGGAGACACCTGGCTATCCACCTGGAAAAAATAAAGCTGGAACTCCGCTTCACTTCATTTGCAAAAATAAATAGCAAACATTTTAAAATAAATATAAAAGCCAAAATCATAGATATTTTTAGAATATATATGGACATATATTTTTGTTAATTTTGGTTCATCCTTATCCGAGGACATTTTTTCCATTCATTTTTTTAGCTTTTTAAAAAATTGATTTCAGAGAGGAAGGGAGAGGGAGAGAGAGAGGTAAAAACATCAATAATGAGGGAGAATTAATGACAGGCTGCCTCCTGCACGCCCCCCCAGGCATGTGCCCTGATTGGTATTGAACCCTGACCTCCTGGCTGACAGGTCGACGCTCAACCAGCTCAACCACTGAGCCAAGTCAGCTGGCTCCACTGATTTTTAAAGAGAGTGGAGGGAGAAGGGAGAGAGGAAGAGAGAGAGAGAGAGAGAGAGAGAGAGAGAGAGAGAGAGAGAGAAATATCAATGTGGGAGAGACACACAGACTGGATGCCTCCCGCCCGAGACTCTTTGGTGCGTGGGCCCATACTCTAACCACTGAGAACACTGGCCAGGGCGGGAAATATTTTTGTAATCCTGGAATAGGATAGCCCCTCTTAAGTAGGACTTAAAATCTAGAAGCCAAAATAAAAAGTTGAAAAATATACCAACACTACAATCTAAACCTTGAGCACAATAAAAGGCACTACCCACAAAGTTAAGAGATAAGCAACAAGAGTCAGAGAGAGGGTCCAGTGGAAATGCGATCGTAAGGAAAGGAGGAATTCCGCCCCCCGCCCCCGAGTCCCTAGATCACAGTGACCATCACAAGAGGGGGAAAAACCAGGAATGACTCTTTCTCCACAGGGACAGAGATGCATACTGAGGAGGTAGTCTATGAACTATGGAGTTAAGAAACACAAAAGGAGAAATTCTGGAAAAAGAAGGCAAATACAGGTACTGGGGAAGTCCAGTTTTTATCTGTCTTTTCTCATGCTTTATGATTTTAAAGTGAGTCAAATACGCTTTAAATATATATGCCCTCTGCAGTCATGGTTCTGACAAATGGGTTAACACACATAGGTACTATATCTGAATAGGTATAGGAACATAAATAAGGGTGTTTACGGAAATGTTAACAGTGACTATCTCTGCATAAAGGTTTTCAGATAATTTTTACCTTCATAATTTTCCCATTTTCTTACAGTGAGCATGAATCATTTTATATTGAGAAAATAGTTATGATTTTGAAAAAAAGGCAAGATATTTGAAATATAAATAACAGATTAATATCCAGAATGTCTATAAGTCAATAAGAAAAAGACCCAGTAAGAAAATGGGCAAAGGTAAAAACAGAATATTTAGCCCGGCCAGCATGGCTCAGTGGGTGAGCATCAAACTGTGAATCAAAACGTAATGGTTTGATTCCCAGCCAGGGCACTGGGTTGCAGGCTCTATCCCCAGTGTGGGGTGTGCAGGAGGCAGCCAATCAATGATTCTCTCTTATTGATGTTTCTGTCTCTCTCTCTCTCCCTTCCTCTCTGAAATAAAAAATATATATTAAAAACAAAGAAACAAACAAAAACCACAATATTTATAGAAGAAACACAACAAATGAGTGCAAATATACCTAACTTCACTAGAACTAAGAAATTAAAACAAGGAGATACCAATCATTTTAAATTTTGCCAATCAGACAGATTCTTAAAAAATGCTAATATCCAGTGTTGGCAGATGTGAGGGAAACTCTGTATTTGAACTTGGACATAATCGTATTCCAGAGTCCTATGCAGAGTGAAAATATTGAGGCAGCTCTATGCGTACTGACATGGAGAGCCCTGTTAGACATACTGAGTGTGGGAGAAAAGTTGCAGAAACATGTAGCGTGATTACATATATTAAGACACAAACTCGGGAAATGTTCTAGATCCAAACACACCAACAAATGTAAAACTAGAGAAGGTCAGAAGGATACACATCCAAATGACAGTGGTGAAAAGAAATTAGCTTTTCATTCTATGTTCTTTTATGGTCTTCAGATCTTTTAAAATGAGAATGTATTTGTATATTATTTACATAATTAAGGGGTATTAAAACCCCATTTCAAAATAGAAAGTAGGGAGGTAGGAAAAAAGAAGAGAAGAGAAAAGAAAAAAACTCAAGTTCTGGAGCCAAAAGTTCCTAGATTTGAATCCGAGCTCTGCTTTCTCTCAAACTCTGGGCAAGTTGGTTAAACTCCCTAAGCCTCAGTTTCCTCACCCATACAATGGGATGAGAATAGGAGTGAATCTTCCTCAGATGACAGGAGGACTTAATGAGAGAATGCAAGCAAAACGTTAAAGCCCAAAAAACAAATGCTCTGACAATATTAGCCTCAGTAATATTCCATCCTCCCGCTCTGTTGCTCCTCCGACTGACCCTCCTTTCACTCTCAGCCTGATTCTTAATCTCACAGATCCTTCCCACCCCACCAGCTTAAACCAAACTGCTTCCCTCTCCACCATTCCAACCTCAGGGATCTGTCAGGACGGACCAGAGGGTGGTCCCGCTCAGTGACCTCCTCCACAGCCTGCGAGAGGGCATCGAGGCTTGACAGCTGCAGGTTTGTGTCCAAGCTGGTTATCTGCACTGTAGCCACAACAGCCGCCACTTGCTGATCCAGGGAGCTGCGTGGACCTGGACCCCGCAAGGCTCTAGCCATTTCTGAAATGGATGAGGGAAAGGCAATGGCTTAAAAAAATATGGCACCTCCACGTTAGAAGTCCTTAAAGGTCAAGCCCAGTTTTCCGACTGACATCCTCTATAATCCTCTATAATAAAGAGCTATTATGCTAATTAGACCACACAGCAGAACAATGAAGCCGTGGCTATGAGAGCCGAGCCCCTTGCACAAATTTTGTGCATCAGGCCTCTAGTTTTAATATATTATTCATCATTGTAGCTTGCATTCAGAACATATCTAATTCTGTGAAAAGCATTTAATAGTCAAACATTGCCCTAGCTCAGTGGTCGGCAAACTCATTAGTCAGCAGAGCCAAATATCAACAGTACAACGATTGAAATTTCTTTTGAGAGCCAAATTTTTTTTAAAAATATATTTTATTGATTTTTTACAGAGAGGAAGAGAGAGAGACAGAGAGTTAGAAACATCGATGAGAGAGAAACATCAATGGTTTAGTATTGACCCAGGAACCAAGAGGTCATCGGTTCGATTCCTGGTCAAGGCACATGCCTGGTTTGTGGGCTCGATCCCCAGTAGGGGGCGTGCAGGAGGCAGCCGGTCAATGATTCTCTCATCATTGCTGTTTCTATCTCTCTATCCCTCTCCCTTCCTCTCTGAAATCAATAAAAAAAATATATTTTAAAAAAGAAAAATAGTCAAACATTGAAGACAAAGATTCCCTGGAAAATGGGCACTCCTTTTCCAGGGATACTAAAGAAAGGGAGCTGTGAGTGATTAGATACAATCAAGGCCAAGGAAGGAAAACTGATAAATGCTTCCAAATCATTTTCCTGTACAAATGTGGCCTTTTTTTTTCTTTAAATCCTCACCCAAGGATATTTTTCCATTGATTTTGAGAGAGAGTGGAAGAGAGAGGGAAAGACAGAAACACTGATGTGAGAGAAACCCATCGACTGGTTGCCTCCTGCATGTGCCGGACCAGGGCCCTGACCAGGGAGGAGCCTGCAACTGAGGTACATGCCCTTGACTGGAATCAAACCCGGGACATTTCAGTACGTAGGCTGACACTCTATCCACTGAGCTAAACCAGCTAACATGACCTTTTTTTCATGTCTTTCCCTCTGACTACCCATTTCTCTGGGGGACCACCCAGGACTTTTTCCAACTTTAATGCCCTCCCCTCCCGGCACATAACTCACCACTGGCTGCCTCCTTTACTTTGGGGGACAGAGCCATTCCCTCAGTCAGCAGAAGCCGGTTAAACAGTTGTGAATCACTCTGTGCCATGGGGCGCTGAGTTTTTCCCTTGGCAGCCTCTGCCTCTGCTTTGTGGGGCTCAGCCTTTGCTTTGGGGGACTCGGTCTCTTCCTCTGAGAACCTGGCCTCTGACTTGAGCTCCTCTTCTGGACCCGGGGTACAGGAGCGACTTCGGGAATAAGATGAGCTGCTTAGTTTATCAGGTCGCAGCCCGTACTTGGTGTAGATTTTGGAGTTGAGCAGGTCACTGAGGGTGCTCCCCTCAAACCGGTTCCAGAGAACCTGCAGCAGGCCTTCAGCCACCTCTTTGGGCACGGAGATCTCACCGAGGGTCTTTTCATCCAGGGTCTGTCAGCAGATGCGTGTACGCGTATCAGGAACAAGAGACACAAAGGTCCCGGGGAAGGGTGGCCACCTCTCGCCATGCCCTGCACACCTACCTACCGCACCCTCACAGCTTCTGTCTCCTCCCACAGCAGCGCCCCTCATCCTCTCTAACCTACAGCACCAGCCTCCTCCTAAGCACTCCTGTATCTAGAATTCCCTTGGACAACCCCACTTCTAACCCCACTACCAACCCCCTAGGGGTCTCAGGCCCATAATACCTCATCCAGGTTCTCCCGAAGATTCTGAAAAATTGGCTGCTGCTCACTTATGTCCAACTTCTTGATGAAGAAGAGCAGTTCCCACCACTCAGCCTGGGTCAGGCAACCCAACTTCTCCTTCTTCTGAGGCTCAGGCTGGAGATACGGCAGAGAGTAGAGCCTATCCACAGGCTTCCGGTCCCAGGAGGGAAGTGCTGAGGACACAGGCACAGCGTCTCAGCAGCCGCCAGGGACAGAGGGCATTTCTGAATCTCTGGGGCAGCTGCGGGTCAGGGGTGGCTTCGTCCCAGCCACTCCTCCTCGGTTCAGGGACACAAGGTCCATGTCCCCCCTAAGACTCACCTGTGCCCAACAGAATGGGCCCTGCCCTCTTCTCCACAGCTGCTGAAGCTGTACCCACAGCAGCTTCCTCAGGGCCCAGGATCTCTAGCATGTGCCAGTGCACCCAGTAGGTGCGACCCATCACCTGCCAGAAGACCTGGTATGGAGCAAGACAGAGGGAAGGAGAACAGAGAGGGCTCACCATCTGAGTCCTGGGTTGTGCAGGCTTGAGGGGGCATGCTGGGCCAAGACCGGGGCATACAGCCCTCAGATGCACACCTGGCTAGGCTTGGGAAATCCTCCGGATAGCCAAAGGCTCCCTTTCCCTGTCAGAGGAGGCCCTGCCTCTCATCTCTCCCGAATCTTGATGGCCTCTGCTTCCACACGCCCTCCCAGCCAACTACATGGGTAGGGGGCAGGGCTGTCTCCAGATATGGGGTTCTGCTTCCTGGGTGTGAGTCTCTCTTTGACCTCATAGCCCACCTACTCCTGCCGGATTTCCTCAGGCCCCCGAAAGCCCCCCTTCAAGTGCTGATCCCCTTTAACCAGTCTAGTTCCCTTGGGAATTTTCTCCTTGGGTGGCCTGCCAAGAAGCCCCAGCTATGCCCACCCAAAAGGATCCCCATCAGGGTCCCACCGCCATGCGCTCGCTCACCTGCACAGGGGGCACGCCATTGTTGCTCTGCCGGAACTCGCCCTCCTCCCCGGCACTGACCTCCTCGTAATCATCCAGCATCCGCACGCGCATCCCTGGCACTAGTGTCTGCTGCACGTATTCACCATAGCCACTACGGCTAGAGAACTGGTAACGCTGGCGGAAGGCCCGTTCTTGCTTTCTGGGGGTGGTGACCGTGGTGGGGAGTAAACCGCTGGGGCCTGAAATGCAGGGCTGAAAGATGGACCGGGCCGGCCGGGGAGGCGACATGTCCCTCTCGCCGAGGTTCTGGGCCCAGCCCATGCTCCGCACCAGCTCTGAGATGAGGTTGCCCACAGCCATACTGAACTCCAGCTCCCGCTGCCCCCGGCTTTTCTCCTCCCCTGGGGGCAGGGAGCCTCGGTCTCCAGCCCCGGGCTCTGGACTGTTATTCAGCTGGTCCAGCAAGGAAGTGACACACAGGTAGCGTTTCACCAGGGAGAAGAGCAGCTTTCCTGGGATCTGTAGGGAACAGTGTGGTGTAGGTTCATCTCCCAGCCTTAGCCCCTCTCTCCTTTCCCCTCAATAGCATCCTCTACAGAAAAACATAAAGGCCTCATCCTCATACCTATAGTTCTCAAACTGTGATTTATATGAGAAACACCCAAGAGGTGTCTTAAAACACAGATTCCCGAGTTCGAATCTCAGGAGTTCCGAGTGGGGAGGGGGCATGAACCTCCGTTTTAAGAATCTCCCAGGTGGCTCTGAACCACACTGTCAGGAACGATGCCCAAGGCCTACAACAGCTTGTGCCCCACAGCCTGAGGCGGGCCGAGTACCTGAGGCAGGTGAATGCCCTCAAAGGCCATGCAGTGCTCCTCAGAGGATGTGGTTTCTGCAAACAGCTCCAGCAAAGTATAGCGGCTGTCAAAGTCCATGTGCTGCTCGATGCCATCTTGCTGGCTCAGTGACAGAAGGACGTGAGCCCGACTCCCTGTAAGCCACACCCAATCCGTATCCTCTCCTCAATCCCCGATACTTTCCCTCTGTCTCTCCTAGACTCTCCATCCCCTGCCCGCGGTCTTCACTTTTTTGTGGCTGAGACTCACAGTAGGATATACATTTTACGTGGCAGCCTGATGTAGATGTAGAGGTCTATAACTGAAACATACCCTGAACTCCAAAACTTACACTGAACTGCTACAAAACTTACCTTAAGTGCTAATACTAATATTTTAACATTTTTTAAAAATGTTGGTTATAACTCACCAAACTGGTTTTACAACTATGCGCCACCCAAGACAGAGGGAAGAAGAATAGAGAGGATTCACCAACTAATGAATCTCAACCCACAGTTTAAAAATATAAACCTACCCTATTCTCTTCTTTGTCACTGCACTGAGAATGAACAAACAAACCGGTTCCTATCATTTTATCCTACATAGATTAATAAGTAATAGCCTATCAAGCTACAGTTTTCCTTTGCATTGAGTTGGTGTCAGAGTTGGGAAATCCTTCCTCTTCCTGTTCTTACTCCTTGTGGCCCCATTCTCTTGCCTTCCTCCCCTGGCCGTCTCTTACCAGCGTCGTGGGCTGCCAGAGCCTGCAGCAACTTGCCCGCACTCCGCCGGATCTGAGGCTCGGGGTTGCACAGCATGTGCATGAGCAGGTCCAGGGCTCCCGTCTCCCGGAAGACCCCAGTGAGGGGCCCGATGCTGGCGTAGGCACTGAGCACGTGGATGGTGTGGAGCACAGCGGCCGTGAGGCTCGAGGTCCCACCTTCTGCCAGCTGCCTGGCAGCCCTCTGCACCAGCGCCCGGACATCAGTTTCCATCTCTCCCATTGCCACGTCATCCAGGCCTCCTGGATCTCGGGGAAAGCTTCCTGCACCCCCCGCTGGCTCACGCTGAGGTCCTTTAGATAGTGCCCACTCACCCAGCAGCGTGGGGCAGTTGGCATAGACCTCGGGGGCTGACAGCCACATGAGGATGTGCTCTGCCTTGCCCTCTTCCACATCCACTCTACCCACTTCCCCACACTTCAGGACACTCCATCGGATCAGGTATTCAGGATGTCCATCGTGGCCAGGACGCTGTCGAATAAGTTCTTCGGGATATGCCTGCAGCCGAGGCCCCAAGGGCACCATGAGGTCCCCAGTGCGCCGTTCCCCCACCATCCTGACCTCCTGGGACACACAAGCAGAAAAGATAAAGGTAATATGGAATAAGGGGAAAGACTACATGGAGGGGGTAGAATCTTGAGACACCGACGGGGTGGGTGGTGATTGGTAGGTTGCATGACGGGATTTAGGGGCCAAGTAGAAAGGCCAAGAATAGCATGAAATAAATTAACTTGAACATACTCTGAGATATATACAAAAAGGAAGAATGGAGTGAAAACAGCTAAGGGTAAAACAAAGAGGTTTAAGAAATGGAAGAGGTTGAGATGAGAACAGGCAAGGTAACAAAAAGAGGTGGCAGTTAAGCAGGACAATCTGGGCAGAGCAGCAGGGTGTCTGAGGGATGCAGATCAGGACTCAGAAGAATGACAAGGATGAGCACGAAGGACAGCAGCATGGGAGGCTGTGGGGCCAGAACAAGTGAGGAAAGTCAGGGTGGGTTTTTGGGGGGGGGGGTTATAAATGACAGGGTAACGCTGGAAGGTGGATATAAAGAGTGGGCCATGGCAGCTATAGAGAATATCGATGAAAGGAGGGTGGGCTGCAGACACCCACATCCAGATGGCTGGATGGGAAAAGCACATGAGAGTACTGTGCAAGGAGGAGGGGTCCAGGGAACCAGATAAAATCATGGGAGGGAAAGACCAGACCCCGTCCTCCATTTATTCTACCTGTGTGGTGAGGGTCTAAGTCAGGCAGCTATGGAGGGAGGTGGTAATCGTGGAGTTGAAGGGCTGGGAATGAGGTCAGGAGATGGTGGAGGTATGAGAGAGGCAATATAGTGCAGATTTCAGCGTCAGATAAATGTGACTCTGCATTCTGGCTCACTGACTTACTATGTGTGTAGTTTTTGGCAAGTTACTTAACCTCTGAGCCTCAGTTTCCTCCTCCGCAAGATGGGAATGATATTCATACTGAACTCATCAAGTAAACACTGATGATCGCCCATGTAAAGCACTGCGAACAGCCGCCCTGCGCATGGTGAATGCTCTGTAAACATGATCTAATGTCATTACTCTTAGCTGGAGAAGGCAGGCCAGTTCTCCACGGGACACTGTAAAGTCAGGTTATGAAGGGGAGCGGGGTGATGGCTGTGCCAGGAGCCCGGAACAGACAGCTGTGCGATACAGAGTGCGGGGCAGCAGGGAATGGCGAGAATAAGAGTGGAAGGTAAACCCAGAAGAAGAGATGGTAATCAGGGCAGGGGTCATAATGGGGTACAAGGATGAAAGTAAAAAAAAAAAAGGTGTGGAGAGGGGGAAACACAGGATGTGGGCCCCCATGGAAGCAGGGGGTCTGGTTACCACATGGCAGGACCAGCCTGGAAGGAGACCGGTGACGGGGTGGTCAACAACTGCTGAGCAGGGTGGAGAAGTGGAGCGACTGGCCAGGCCTAAATTCGGGGGGATGGGGCCACTATAAGGAGCAGTGAACTGAGGCATGGAGGTGAGGGCTAGACGCGGGAAGAGACAGCCGGTAGGTGCAGGCAACAAGGTCAGGCCCGAGCTTGCAGAAAGGCAGGGGCGGTGCGGGCCAGAAGGCGGTGGGAAC
>NW_006300048.1:2739169-2748505 GCF_000327345.1 Myotis davidii | reverse complement strand
CGCAGTCACGTGGGTCCGTGCCTTTGCAGCAGCAGGCAGTCCTTCCCGTCCACAATCCGCTTGGAAGAAACCCCCTTCCCTTCCTCTGGTTCTGCCTCCCTCCTCCCCCTGAAACCTAGCAACCCACGCTCCCACCTAGGGCTGTCCTTTGAGGTTGTATTAGGTCACGTGGCCACGAGTGTCCCAAACCCCCCAGCAATGCTTTAGATTGGTAGAGTCCGTTTCTATTAATTAAAATTGCTTATCTCTGTGTTGACCTAAGCTCCTAGCTAAGCCATGCACGTCGATAAGGCTCCCAGCCCGGCGAAATGTTTCTTAAATCGTTCAGAGTTTAACAGGGCAAAGCACTCCTAAGTGTTGCTGTTGTTTTCAAGCAACTAGGCTTCCTTCTCAGAGCAGCAGCTTTTGGGCTTTAATTCCTGTTCATACCTCCGTCCCTCCCTAGACAGAAAAACAGAGGCAAAGATCCCACAGTCTGTGCACAAAAATGATACATTTATTGAAAGAGTATTTTTTTTTTAATACAAAAGAAAGCTCTGTACATAGGACTGTGACCATGTCCACTATTCCTGGGTCAGCATCCCAGGAAGTAGAAATCACTGACATACACACCCCACATTCACACACACATTCACTCAAGTGTGCGCACGCGTGTGCATGCACACACACACACACACACACACACACACACCCCAGAGCCACCAAGGAAGGGAAACACCAAGGGTTGCTGCACATATAAATGCCACCTTATCCCTGATGCACGCATGTTCTCCCAAGGCCATGCTCACACAACACACATTATAAGCACTTTGCCTGATTCACTCACTGGGTCTGTCTTTTGTGGGATGGAGAGGAGGAATTCATCAAGGTCTCCTCCTCTGGTGGGGGAGTTGGGAAGTGAGTGAGTGAGGGTGGAGTGAAACAAGAGCAGAGAAAAGGGCTGGGCAGTTACAGACCTGAGTCCCAAGCCCCCCGACTCTCTGGCCCCTGATTTGCCATGCCCCAGCCTTGTAAGCCACCCATAAGCCCCAGCTCTCTCCAGGAGAAAGCCCAGAAAGGTGACTTCTATCTTGGCACCCGAAACTGGGGCAAGACAGCAATGGGGGTTAGAGGTTAGGGGGGACTCAAAAAATGTTGGCAAATCATCCCCTTGATAACTAGGCTGTGCGTAAAATCTCCCCCCACCCCTTCACCTAATCACAGAAGCAGGCTTGTTCCTACTGAAGGCAGTCATAGGGTTAATAAAACTCCACCCCAACTGCTGCCCTGTTCTGAAAAAGCTTCCTTTCTGGATATTGGGGGTGAAGGTGGGCTCTGACACAGGGTAAAAGACCCTCCCCGTGTTGGCCCACCCTGAAGGTCTACCCCAAAGGGGGAAGAGGGGGGTGGGGCACGGCCCCTGTACAAATTACATAAATACTGAGGTTACACTTAGAAAAATAAAGTCATTTTCTTCAAGGCTTTTTGTCTTAATTTTAAAAAGTTACAGTAGCTGCTCACTCCCTGGGAGAGCTGCCCACTTCTGGTTCCCCTATCACTGCACTCAGCCCAAGAGCTGCTCCCATTTTTCTGAGCCCCTTTCCTGCCTCTCACCCCCTCCCAGATCCCACCCTGCTCATTGCAACTTGGGCCCCAAGCAGCTGCAGGCCTGGGGAGCACAAGGCTGCAATGCCCATGCATGTGGCACAAATGAAGTCAGTTTCCTCTACCTGACACCCCACCATTTGGTCTCCCTCTTCCCTCTCCCTAACAACAGCCCTAGAGGGCAAAAAGAGGCCCAGAGCTGTGGGTCACCCTCCCCATCCCATTGCGGCATGGCCTGAGGGCCCCTCCCCGGTTTTCTCCTGGAAATAACCCAGGACCGGGCAATCCCAGAATCTCCCCCACACACTGGTGGGCCCCAAGTTCAGGGGGTGGCTCTGTCCCCAGAGGCCCAGCCAGTTCTGGGGAGCCCCAGGGCTCCCCAGGGAAGGGGAGCTTGGGCAGGGAGGGGGACGAGAAAAACTCCATAAAAAAAAGTTAAATATTTTAAAAATATATATTTATAGATTTGTTTTCACTTCGTCTCCTCAAATAAAAAGTTCAAAATCAACTTTAAGTAAAGCAGCTGGGGGGGTGGGGGGGAGATGGGGAGAAGGAACAATGATGGTTCCCTCCAATCCGGGAGCCCCTGGAGTTCCCAAGGGAGCGGCAAGGCAGGGCAGATGGCCCGGGGACCTGCTCCCTGCACAGGCCCAGCTACGTGGAGCTGCAGGGGCTGCAGGCGGCAGCATGAGGGAAGCAGCCCCATCTCCCCAGCTGGCTCCCTGGGGAGGGCTCTACTGACCCAGCCTGTGGCAGACACAGTACTGACATGGGGTCAGCACTGAGGCTGGACAGAGGACCCCATTGCTTCCTCGAGGTGTGGGGGAGGATGGTACCTAGTCCCACAAAGATCTGTTGTGGTAGGTGGGGCACGGTCCACTGGGAAAGCTAATACTCATGGCAAACATGGAGCCAAGCTGGCAAGGGAAGTCTGAGGAGGGAGGGCAGCCCCATCAACAGAATGGGAGGTGGAGCCAGAGGAGGGGAGAGTGAGGGAGGCCGGGGTGGAGGGTAGGCTGGCCCATTTCTTTGGCTGGAGTGAGAGGGCTCAGTCCTGTGGCTGCCCACTGCTCCTCCCCGCCTCCCTCCTACGGCCCGTCATGTGTGTGAAGAAAACGTGAAAAGGCAACAATAAATAAGTGGTGCCGTCCCCTAGGCCATCTGTCCAGGGCGGCAGGGCAGATCAGTCACTCTTGGTGCTGTGGGCGGCGTCCAGGTTCACCACCTGTAACTCGGTGAGGTTGCTGCTGCTCCCGGCCTGCTGCCCTATGACAGCCATCTGGAGGGAAGTAGATGTGTCAGGAAATAAGGACAGGAACACATCAGCCAGCTCAGACCTCCTGCTTGCCTGCCTGCCCACCACAGGTCTGACCAGGAAAACAGACAGGCCTTCTGGCTAGGAATCTTAGCTTTGAGTAACTAGTAATAAAATCCCCAAGGTCAAGATAAAGAAGTAGCTGGCTGGCCCTAGCTAGTTGCTCAGTGGTTAGAGCACTGGCCCAAGGCTGAAGGGTCCTGGGTTTGATTCTGATCAAGGGCATGTACCTCGGTTGTAGGCTTGATCACCAGCCCTGGTCAGGGCACATGCGGGAGGCAACCAATTGATGTGTCTCTCTCACTTCGATGTTTCTCTGTCTCTCCCGCTCCCTTCCACTCTCTCTAAAAATCAATGGAAAAGCCCTAGCCGGTTTGGCTCAGTGGACTGAAGGATCTTGAGTTCAATGCCGATCAAGGGCACATGCCCAGGTCGTGGGCTTGATCCCCAGTAGGGGGCATGCAGGAGGCAGCTGATCCATGATTCCCATTATTGAACTTTCTCTCTCTCCCTCTCCCTTCCTCTCTGAAATCAATAACAACATATTTTTTAAAAATAAAAATAAAAAATAAAAAGAGGACCTGGAAAAAGTTAAAAAATAAAATAAAATCAATGGGAAAAAATATCCTCGGGTGAGGATTTAATAATAACAAACAAACAAAGTAGCTGGCTGGCTGGGATGGGGTGAAAGGGGTTCCCACCTACCTGGTGAAGCTGAACTGCAGAAACAGGGATCTGCACTGTCCCAGATGGTGCTGTCAGGAACACCTGGGGGACGCCACCTGCATTGGAAAACGGGAGATACTCAAATTGCTTGCTCTAGAGAAACTTCCAGTTATTGGAGCTGATAAATGCACATATGACTGGGTGAGTCTCAGATGTAATGCCCTAGGGTGAGTGTCCAATGTGTCCAAGTGCGTGTGTGAGTGTTCAAGTGTGCATGAGTGTCTAAGCAGACAAGCATGGGTGACAGAGTATGTATGCAAGTACCCGTGTGTATATGTGTAGAAGCATGGGGAGCATCCTAGTTTGTGTATGTATGTGTGGACATATATATCGGGGGTGGGGGAGAAAGCGTGTGTGTGTGTGTATGTGTCTATGTGTGTGTGTATAAGGGAGATAATGGTCCTCCTTTTCTCAGCCCTGCCCCCCAACTCACCTTGCTCCTGGACCTGGCTGTGGGACACCTGCATGGTGGACGGCGCCTGGGAGAAGGCGTTGAGCACGGTGAGGCTGCCATCAGCCAGGCCCGAGGTGGGTGCATACATCACCGCATGGGGGCTGGGGTACATCATGTGGCCGCCCACAGTTGTGGGTACAGATGATGTCATGATGGTGGCGGGCAAGGTCACTGGCAAATACAGACACATGTCAGTGAGGCTGACACTGGTCCCCACTGATATCTCCCATCCCACCCCCAGGAATTCCAAGCCGCCAAAGCTCTCTAGCCATTTCCCAGGTCAGCAGCTAGACAAGACTCGTTCCTCTGCTACCTGTCATCAACTAAGAAAAGCCTTATTTTTTCTTGAACACAACAGCACCAGCCTTTAATTGTATCCTGCCACATCGTGCTATTTACTTGTCTATTTGCTGGATTCTCTGCTCCAAGACCCTAAGGCCCTGGGAAAAACTAAGATTACAGTAACTGACCCATATGTCTCCCGCTAAGGAAACTCAGATACTACTCCCCCTTTAGGGAGCTTCAGTATTTTTATTTGTTTTCATTCCTCCTCCTTCTTCCTAAATGTGTGGCTAACACATGCATCTTTTAAACTAGCACTTCTCAAATGTGAATGTGCAGACAGTCACCTGGGGTTCTTGTTAAAAATGTACATTCTGATTTAGTGGGTTTGGAGTGAGGCTTAAAAGTCTGCATTCCTCTCAAGCTCCAGGGTGATGCTGGTCCTCCATAGATCACATTTAGGATAACAAGGTTGTAAATAACAAGAACTTAAAAGTAATTTTATTCTGAAAGTGTCTCATCATATCTGGAATGACTGGAGACCCTGAGGAAATTATGGCTACTCTAAACCTAGGACACCCTCCCACACGGAGACAACTGCTCTATAAATCCTTCCTGGTAATTAAGGAAGGATTATTAATGTGAATCTTTGGGCAAGTAACTTCTCCTTTCTGGGCCTCAGGCTTCTCATCTGAATAAGGAGGAGGGTAGCTTCAATGGTCCCTAATTTCTTCTTTGAGTCCACAGCCCTACTGCAGGGCAGGATACAAAACCCAGCCACCCTCACCTGACTTTCTCTTAAGGATTAGAATAAGGGTTAAGCCAGAAGCCTCAGTCTCCACATTAAAAAGTGACAGAGCTTCAAGCTATACCTGTCCCGCTGGAGGAGGTCTGCGTGAGGTCTGTGCTGCTGTCGCGAGAGGGAGACGCTTGTTGTGGGGCCTGGTGCACCTGAATGGTCTGCACTGGAACTTGCTGGGCCACTGCCCCACCTAGGAGACACAGAGACTTACTTGTGCCCTGTCCTACCCAGCCACCACCTGCACCAAGCACCCTCAAACACCCACATGCCCAGGGTCTGACACACTGCTCCCCAACTCCCATCGCTATCTTTTGTGGGAGACAAAAAGGCCCTTCCTGTCCTGAATCTTGGTCTCCAGGGGCTTCTCTACTCTGCTTTTGCTCTTCCCTCCTCCTCCCATCCTAGGCCTCGCCTCTTTCCTCTTCAGGAAGTTGGACATGATCTGCCTTCTAGTCAAGGTAGGGAAGCGACAGAATGTCTACTGTCCCTGTGGCAATGGGGGACACAGGGCTGGGCTGGCTAGACAAGGCCAGAGCATATGGCTGATACTTACTGGCAAGGATAACAGAGGTTCCAATGGGAAGGGGCATGCTTGCCAACGGCTTCTCTCAGGCCCTGGCCCCCTGTCCACCCTCCTTCTGAGCAGGGGAAAAGGTTCTCCTTGTGCCAACCCTAAACCCACTCTTCCCATGCTCAATTTGACCCTTGTGACTCACCAGGCATGAGGGTAAAACTGGTAGGCAGCTGCATGAGGCCCCCAGAGGAGACAGGGCCACTGCCTGTACTCTTCAGCACCGTCCCGTTGGCACTGCTGGCGGCACTGGGACTGACACTAGCAGACACTGGTGCCAGGTAGTTGGTGATGGGGAAGGAAGGGCCGCTGCTGACTTGCATGGTGGTAGAGGTGCTGGGTGCTGTTTGGATGGTGGAGGTGGTACCCGGCAGGTTGGTGACTGTGAACACCGGTTTCAGTGAGTCCTACACCCAGAGTAGAGATGGAGCAGTGAGCCTCTACCAGACCCTGCCCCTGCAGGAGCTTGATGTGGATTGACAGCCCAGACTGGAACCAGTGTGCTTGGGTGCAGATCACAGCTCTGACCTTTATCTGCTGCCTGGTCCATGGGCAAGTTACTGAACTGCTACGCTCCAGTTTCCTGTCTATGAAAGGAGGGTAATACCTACCCCACAGGTGTTGTGACGAATAAATAGGTTAACATACTTAAAGAAGTTAGAACAATGCCTGGCACATACAAAGAGCAGTAAGTATTTGCTGCTCTTATTTAACATACGATAATGGTAAATATGGTCATCATAATGCCCTGAGGTCAGCCCCAATGGACTGTGGCCATCACATTGGCTGGGGAATTGGGACATCAGGCGTCTGCTCCCAGCTCTGGCAATGACCATCAGTGTGACCCTGGGAAAATCACTTACTCTTTCTGAGCTTCAGTTTTCTTCTGTAAGCGTGAGAGGACTGGGCTACTATGCCCTCTTTAAAGGGGTCCTTCCAGTTCATATTTGCCAGGCTTCTGAGATAGGGACCGAAAGTTTTTCCAGGGAACTTATGGTTTGAGAGAGATTTTTGGGGGGTTGGCACTTTATGACAAATACTTAAGATTTTAATTACCAAAAGAATTGATTCATCCAGCATAATTTTCTGTGAATAAGCCCTACTGCTAAGAGTTTAAAAATTATTACAGATGCCACCACATGAGGGGAAAGTCTAAAGCACTGCCTTTCCCCTCTGGGAGCCTTTGTTTTTAGAAGGGGAAGGAGGAAACCGGGGGCTGAGAGCCAAGCCCGGAGGACTGAGGGGCTCAAATACTGGGGATTGGTCAGAGCGGGATGTTTGCTAATCAGACGCGCTCAAAGCCCCTGATTGGTGAAGGCGTTGCTAAGGCAAACAGTGCCGCTCCCTCCAATTGGCCAGTTGGTGAAGGACCCGGAAGGCGGAGTACCCGGAGGAACTAGGAAGGAAGCTCCGCCCCCTCTCCTTACCGGGAAAAGGAAGGGGGAGGCGTAACTAGGGCCGGCATCCCTAGCAGCCGGGAATACCCTCCCTAAGGTGCCCCGGCGGACATCCTGAGGAGGTAGGTGACCCGCTAGTCAGGTAGTCTGCGCCCAGGCAGCCAGCCCACCTGCACCCAGTGCCGGCTTCCCAGGCCCTGGAACCCACGAGGGCAGCTTCCTACTCGCCAGTGCGCCGGCCTGCGGGAGGCCGGGCTGAGCTACGCCCCCACCCCGAGCGGGAGACAGCTGGCGGGAGGAATGCGAGGGCCCTGCCAGGCGGGCGGGCTGCAGGCGGGAGGCCGGCTCGGAGCCGGAGCCGGCCTTATATGGGCACGGAGGCCGCCCGCTTATCGAGTGGGCCGGCCTCCTATCGGGAGAGCGAGGATGGACACCTGTCCCCTAGGATGAGGGGTACTGACCCGGCTCCACTCCACACCAGTGGGCACCTACCACCTGTCCTCGGTGAGGAAGTGAGAGGGGCCCCCTCCCCTCTCTGCCGGTCAAGTCCCTTCCCTTCCTTTCCCTCCGATGGGGGACCCAAACACACCTTGGTCTCCCCACTGCTGTCGGACTCAGACACCTGATAGGTGAGGTCTGTCTCCTGAAAGCCCGTGGCACTCATCCTCTGGTCGGTGGTGGGGTCTGAGCGGGGCGGGGAGTCCGGCGAGTTGAGGCAGGTCTGAATCAGTGCCTTGCCAGTCTCACTGGTGATCATGGGCTGCAGCTTTCGAGTGGCAAAGGTATAGACATGGCCCGTCTCGCTGGCCACCAGCAACAGCACCTGTGTCCCTGTCAGCGTGGACAACTCATAGGCCTGGGAAGAACGGGGAGGAGATGGGGCGGTCAGCAGACTTCTCCTGGGAAGCAGGAGAGAGGGCGGATTACAGGGATATCAAACCCCACTCCATCATGACCTTCCTCTCCAGAGGTGGTCCTACCAGCATGTCTGAAGGTGAACCGGAGCAGGAAAATGCCTCTTTTCTGAGGGGCAGCCCTGCCCACCTGCACACAGTTCCAACCCCCTCTTGACAGAACACACAACCCCAGCGGACACACCGGGGCCCAAGGACCTGCCCCTCACCACAGCTTGGTGCCCGGCGCACGGAGAGATGGCTCCCATCCCCTCCTCACTGTCAGGAGGACAAGGACGACCTCACTGCTGTGCTAGAAGTCACTACTGTCCAGACCCACTAAGACATCAGGGCTGATGTGTAGCGTTTGGGAGCCACCTAAACTCTAAAATGCCCCATGTTCCTTCCCAGAAACGGCACAGGCACTAACCTGTTGCCGTTTGTCTCCTGCCCTGTAATACTGTGTGTGCTACCCTTTTTCTTCCTTTGTCTTCGTACAGCAAGCAGTGTCTGGACTGATGGGAGGTGGGGGCTAGTTCAGCAGCCAGACCCTGCCATGAGCCCAGAAGGGGGTGGTCTCCTCACAGCCAACAAGGTCCACAGACCCACCTTGGCAGCAGCTCTGACTTTTGTAGGGGACAAACCGAAACCCCAGCCAGTTTTTCCAGAAGTCTAGCTTCTTGTTTCCCTCCCAGTTCTCCTGCTTTCACCCTGTCCCCTATCTCCTACACCCAAGACGACTCCTTTCCTCGCCCCTTTTCACTGCGTAACCTGACAGAAAAGGATTTGCTAGGTGCATCTGCAAACCTCCCGCCTTCCCACCAAACTCCATGCACAGGTTCTCCCCAGGGCCGGGCATCCCACTTGCCGGAGAGGCAGAGGACTCTGAAGCCCGTCTCCAGGGCGTGTGCAGGCCTCCGGGGGAGGCATTCAGGACACATGGCCATGCAGGACCCGGCTCGGCCCCTGCGGGTCAGGGCGGCATCCGTCCTCCTGCCCTGCTCCCTGCTGCCTCACCTGGAGCTCGGAGCCCATTCCGTCATCAGCCTCGCCCGTCCTTCCGGCTAGCGCTACCTCGGAGGTGCCCACCTTCCTCCCACATCTGCTCCCTCATTGTGACACCGCTTCCAGCCTCCTCACCTCCATACCTGCTCCTCTGCTCCCTGATTTTGGGGAGCCCTTCCCCACCGCCAGCGCAATGGACCGATTATGGATCCCTGGGTTTCCCAATCCCACGCCTCGCCCCTTCCCTCGGCAAGGGCCCGGCTCCCCTCCCGCGCCCGTCACTCCCACCTCGGCGCCTCTCCCCTCT
>NW_006300048.1:2672079-2738324 GCF_000327345.1 Myotis davidii | reverse complement strand
CCCCGCGCAGGCGGCGAGGGATCCCCCGACCCTTCCCCCCCATATAAAGAGATACAATGTTTCCTTTTATGGCGAGGCCGCTCCTTATATGGTGAGCCCCTAAGCCCCCGCCCCATTGGTCCATCGTTCCGGCACCTCCGCTCTCCATTGGTCCACAGGGGGCGCCTATTTGCATAAACATCCCGAACTCGCTGCAGTCCTCGGGCGTCAGACCGCGACTCCGAAAGGGGCGGAGCCGACGCCTCTTAAAGGAAAGGGAGAGGCGGTGCGACTCCACCCCCAGGACACAGTGTGGTAGGAGACTGGGCGGGGCCTGCGGAGAGGAGCCCTAGCAGGGACTGGAGCGCGGTCCTGCGGCGGAGCGGGAGCACGCTGGGAGCCCGGCCCTGGAAAGGCTGGGGACAAGCCCCGGGGTAGTTCCTGAGTGCATTGTGCGGGCCGCAGTAAAGGCTATAACAGCCCAAATTCCGCCGGGGTGCAGGGACTGGAGCATTTACCCCGCCTTCCTCAGGGAGGCAAAGGAACTGGCCGAGTAGCGGGGACTTGGGTCCCTAG
Organism: Myotis davidii; assembly: GCF_000327345.1. Lineage (NCBI taxonomy): Eukaryota > Metazoa > Chordata > Mammalia > Chiroptera > Vespertilionidae > Myotis > Myotis davidii. Next base: position 2,737,769 of record NW_006300048.1, on the reverse strand, counting down.
TGTCCAGACTGGTCGCCCCATGGCCACTCCGTTCCAACTCTTCCCCCCCACCCTCCGACTTCCTTTTTCTTTCTCTTTTCAAGGCGACACTTTCCCACCAGGCCGGCTCTCCAGTCCTCATTCATCATCATCTATACTGGGGGAGGTCTTTGGCAGACGTACATCTGGAAAAGACCGGGGAGATAGTCTGCCTCCCCGATGGGGGCAGGGAGGAGAGATGGAGATCAGTGAAGACTTCCAGCTGCGGGATGGGATGGGGAGGGGGTGGTCCCAGGAAAAAGCCCACCCCTCAGCCAGTGCAGAGGCCTGGGAAAAAGAGTAGCCGAGAAGAAAGTTTAAGCCAGACACACACACACACACACACACACTCACGCCCTTCTCTGCAAAGCCCATAGGAGAAGAAAAGTTAGAACTAGGGTGCTGCAAGGCCAGGTCCAGGGTCTCGTTCTGGGCCTTAGCTCCAAAGAGCCGTGAAAATAGCTTCAGCTTTGCTGTTATATAAATTTTTCAAATCTGGAATCTTTCTCTTCTTAGCCGTGTGCCAGAAACAAGTGTCTGGCCTCTCCAAGCTTCCTAGTCCTCATTGTTGGTCCCCATCCCATGAGGTTCTTACTCCAGATTAAATGAGATAAAGACTAAAGCACAAAGGAAGGGGTAGTTAATAGGCGCTACCTGGGACAATCCCGGCATCCCTGAGGTGAACATCCTCTGTGTGCCATAGGGTGGGAGAGGGTGATGATTCCCACCTTAAGAAGCTGTGAGGATTAAGAGGTGATGAATGAAACCAGTTTAGTGTGCTGCAACCAGCATTTAAAGTAAATGAGTATCACAAGCAGCAAGGGTAAGATATTGCTGCATGAAACTTTTGTTCCCATTATTTGGGGGTTGAACCATATAAAATTTCCCTTTTATAGGTCAAGAAAGCGGGATAGCATCATTCATATGGTTCAACACGTGTGTGCTGGATGACGTCAACAGCTTATCTTACTGTGTCCCAGTCCCAAAATTGAGAAATACTGAGATAAGTATGTTCAAGTGTTTTTGTGAGCTATGTGTGTATATACATATACATACACACCTATTTTAAAAACATGGACTCGTTCATCGAACCTCTAAATAAAGGAATTAAGAGCCCTCCTGTTTCCCTTTTCCCAGTAGTTTTAAAGAGCGCTTTTTTCTTTTCTTAGTTTAGTCTACACAACAGGCAGTTAAACATATGGAATGTGTTAGTTCAAGAGGAAGAACAGGTCAAATAGATAAATAGGTTACAGAAGGGCTTCAGAGCCACAGATGGTGCTTGGGACTGCGATGTGAGCAACAGTTCTACAATCACAGCCCTGTGGTCCAATCCTGCCTGACTTCTAGACTGTTCTGTGTGAGACCCCTAGTTTCAACACAGCAGTGGCAGCGGCACCCCAGAAGACAACCGCTGCCGGCCATCTCCACTGGGTAGCCCACACCCACACTCTGTTGGCTTATTGCGGGTTCAGAAACTAAAACTGTTGATGTAGATGAAGTCAGTAAAAAGACTGATTCAGCCCTAGCAGGTTTGGCTCAGTGGATGGAGCGTCAGCCTGCAGATCAGGCCAAAGGGTCCCAGGTTTAATTCCGGTCAAGGGCACGTGCCCAGGTTTTAGGCTTCTCCTCAGCCCGGGGCCTGGTCAGTGCTCATGCAGGAGGCAACCAATCTATGTGTTTCTCTCATATCGATGTTTCTCTCTGTCTTTCCCTCTCTCTTTCACTCTCCTTAAAAATCAAGGGAAAAACATCCTTGGGTGAGGCTTAAACACAAACACAAACACACACTCACACACACACACACACACACACACTGGTTCATAGACGTATTTTACTTTATTTTTTAAACTAGAGGCGTGGTGCATGAAATTAATGCATGGGTAGGGTTCCTGGGCCTGGCTGGCATCAGGGCTGATCAGATTCCCCGCCTTCCCTTGCCACCCTCAGGCGGTTGTGTTCCACGCCACCCCCTGGTGGCCAGCGCACATCATAGTGTGCACTCAAACTCCCTATCTTCCGGTCGAACTCCCAAGGGGACACTTTGCATATTAGCTTTTTATATATACTAGTATAGATTACAACTTACTTTCAGTATTACTTTGTGTTAGTTTCAGGTGTACAACATAGTAGTTAGACAATCACCTACTTTACATAGTGGTCACGCCACCCCCTGGTGGCCAGCGCACATCATAGTGTGCACTCAAACTCCCTATCTTCCGGTCGAACTCCCAAGGGGACACTTTGCATATTAGCTTTTTATATATACTAGTATAGATTACAACTTACTTTCAGTATTACTTTGTGTTAGTTTCAGGTGTACAACATAGTAGTTAGACAATCACCTACTTTACATAGTGGTCCTCCCGAATCCATGTGTTTTGTTTGGGTTACATAATATTTTTAAATCAGATTTTATATAAAAATCTGAATATCCAACCTCACACAAAGATTGGAATTTTTAGCAACTCCAGGCTGACATGCCCACAGGAGCACTACAGCCTAGAGCTGAGTTGAATGGTGGCCATGGAAGAGGCATCTGCTCTCAGGCTCACTATAGACTCCATACAGCCCCCCGAGCTCAGATAAGTCCCCTCTGGCCTCTCTGGAATGTGAGTTTGGTGCTTCTCTGATAAGGTCGGAATCACAGCAGTCCCCTGGAAGGTGGGAGCTTACATCCACCCCAGACCTTGAAGTACCCCCAGAAGGGCATCAGAATTCCAGCCAGATCCCCTCATACCACACCATTCCCACCCTGCTCTTTCCTTCTCCTGATTTTTATCATTCAGATAAAAAACTAAAGAGTACTTTTAAAAATTAGTCACACAAAAAATTACTAACACTCTAAAGCTTTCCATTTGGAGTTAACCTTTACGCGTGGATTCTTCACACTGAAGAAAAGAGGTCTCAATTGTAATGGCAGCGTTAGAGGGAATGGAAACAAAAGGAGGTCATGGACAGTGTGCCTAGGAGAAGTCTGGAAAGCCATGCTCCACACACGAATGTTTACCACTGGAGAGGACGAGAGGGACTAGCAAAGCAGGCCCCTTGCTTTACACACGTCTGCACCGTTTGACTTCTTCCATGACCAATATTACTTTTATACAAATTCTTTTTTCTCTTAAAATGAAACAACAATAGAAACAGGGAAAGGGTAGAAGGAGTGGATCTTGGGGACAGGCTGCATAGGGAGGGGGGTACACAGAGAGGAGACTCATAATAGATTAAGATTGTGAATAAAATCCTCACACAGTGGTACCATTAATGGAAAGAGAACTTGGCTAGAGGACCAGGTTTGGGAGAGAGAAATTTGGTTTGGGCCCAGGGAAACAAGCAGAGGAAAATGTCCTGTAAGAAACGGGGCATGAACCCTAGCTGGTTTGGCTCAGTGTCGGCCTGTTTGACTGAAGGGTCTTGGGTTTGATTCCTGTCAAGGGCACATACCCAGGTTCTGGGCTCGATCCCCAGTAGGGGGCGGGCAGGAGGCAGCCAGTCAATAATTCTCTCTTATTGAAGTTTCTATCTCCCTCTCCCTTCCTCTCTGAAATCAATACAAATACATACATTTTTTAAATGTTAAAAAGATAGGAAATGGGTAGGTGTGTCTGAAGCTTGAGGAAGAGGCTGGAATTGCAGCTAATGCTTTGAGAACTGTCCACACTAAAGGGCCAATGAAAGCCACTTGGTGTGAGATCCTGCAGGAGAAAACAGAGAGGACGGCTAGGAACAGAATTCAGGAAAACAGTAACCTCCCGGGCAGGCAGAAGAAGGAAGCCTCAGCCAGAGCTGGAGAAGGCCGAGTCAGAAAAAGATGGCGAAGGCATGCCATCACCACAGTCGAGAGAGGGAAGTTTGGAAAGGCCATGTGGCCGACAATGTTAGCCGCTGCTGAATGGTCAAGGAAGACCAGGAGGGAGGAAAGGATTAGTGGTGAATGACCTTCAAGAGTACTTCTGAGTGTAACCCATGCTAAGAAATCATTTTCACAGCACAATCAGCAGGGAATTAGGTTTTTGCTCCCAATTTTCCACGCCCTGTGTGGGAGTTAGATAGCCCCATCCTTTGCCATGCAACTTTGCAGAACCTATTACTGCTGTTGGGTTTTGACATGTGACGTGCTTTGGCCAATAACATGTTAACAGACTTGTGGTTTCACATGCATGTGCTTGCGTGATCTGGCTTGATCTCGTGTGCTCCTGCTACTTACTACACGAGAGCATGCTCTAGGACCAGCAGATTAGACCCAAACCCGTCCTACAGCCTACAACCACGTGCAACTGAACTTAGCTAGACCCAACCAAGATGAGCTGAACCTTACCGACCTTCAGGTCTATGAGGGAGAAAAACAAATTGTTGTGACTCAGACTTGTTGTGACTGTTATTATGCAGGATCACCACCCAGTAGCTGACTAATAACATAACCCAGTATACACAAACGTCTATCAAATATTACAAACAAAATTTTGTAAAAGATAGTTTCTATCATGTTCTATATTTTTAAAATGTTAATTGTAGCCCACAGCTTGAAAAACACTGCTCCAGAGCCCAGCCGTATTGCTCAGTTGGTTGAGTGTCACCGTCCCAGGCACCAAAAAGTCACTGGTTTGATTCCGGATCAGGGGACATGCCTGGTTTCCAGTTTGCAAGCTCGATTCCCAGTCAGGGGTGTGCAAGAGCCAAGTGATCGATGTTTCTATCTCCCTCTCCCTCCCTTTCCCTAAAATCAATAAAAACATGGTGTTTTTTTAAAGGAACATGGAACAGAGTTCATGTTTTACCAAAACAAACAAACAACAAAAAAAACCCCAAAACAACAATACTGCTCTAGAGAAACTGTTCTTGGTTTTTTTTTCCCATTTCTACACATCTGTGGGATGTAACACACTGTATATCAATAAGCAAGTGGCTCAATTACCAGCCGTGTGACCTGGGGAAACTATCTGGCCTCCCTGAGCGTTTTCTAATCTGTGAAATGGGAACAGTAAGATCGGGCTAACAAAGCAGTCACAGAGATTACGTGAGATAATGCATGTTAAGTGCTTAGCCAAGTGACTGGTACAGAGCAAGTATTCAATAAATATTAGCTGTTATTCTCATTACTGAGAAGTATGGTGAGGAACAGAATGAACTAGAGCAATTTCAGAGTTAAGGACTCATTTCTTTAGGATGGGCACAGGCGAAGTCACTGGAATAAGGAAGAAAATAACTGATGACACGGGTCTATGTAAAGAAGAGGCAGGATCAAATCAGCTGAGGGCTCTGGAGCTTCGGGGCATCAAGCATCATCTTTGCTCAATACTCTCCACCCCATCTCCCTCCTAAAGCCTTAGAGGTATTGAGATACTTGAATCTGTCATTAACTCCTCCTCCAAACCACTCTAACTGTCCGCCCTCACTCTTCCACCACACCCCCCCGCCCCCGCCGCCCACCACCACCTAAACATGAGTGGTAGGCTAGCCGGCAGAGAACAGGTGGTTGGCAGTCAGAGGAGCCCACGGACAGAGGTGGTCTTGCCTCCTAAGCCCACATTCTTAACTGCTCCACGAAGATCAGCAAGAAGGACCAGTGTCTGCCAGTTATTCCCGTCCGAGCCTCACTAGGCTCCACAAAGGCACACGGCCCTGCCGAGAAGCCAGGGAAGATGGGACACGATTCACGGGCAGCGGCAGAGAACGAGCGTCAGAAACAGGCTGTAAAAAAGGCTTCTTTATTGAGAACAGTGAGTGTAAAAAAACAACAAACACACAACAACAACAAAAGTGTGAGGCAGGGGTGGTCCCCGTCCCCATCTCCTCCAAGGCGCACCCCTCCCTCCCATGCCCACCCACCCTACGCTGCGAGTACGGTACATACAAAAGCCGCCCGTGGTGCATACAAAAAGGGCGGGTTATATAATGTCAAAAGCTCCTGAAACTCCTTCATCTGCCAGGCACTTAGGATGAGGAAAGGAGAGAAGGGTGGGGAGGAGACACAGGTCAGGGTCGGCGTGCACAAGTCCATGTGGGAGGACGCACTGGCTGTGTCCACCCCGATTCTGGCGCAGACCCCAAGGTGGGCCCTGAGGGCCCGAACTACCCAGGAATTTGAGTATATTAAGGAACGGCCCTCCAAGCCTCGCCTGCCCTGGGCAACGTTAGCAGGTGAGTGGCAGAATTGCACCTGGCCAAGGGGCAGAGACCCAGGCCAGAAATGGGTGTTACCTGAGGCACCCACACTGCCCCTGATGGGGGAAGGGGTTGCGGAAAAAGCTGCCCAGCCCAAGGTCCTAGTCACCAGTCAGGGTCCGAGTCAACCCCCCCAAGGGCTGAGGGTAAGAGAGGAGGAAATCGCAGGCCCAGCCCAAACCTCAGCAGTGCCTGTGGTGCCAGGTGGGGCCCGTAGGGCCGAGGAGGACAGGGATCTTGCCCATCATGCTGCAGGCACCTGTCAGGGGGTCCTCCCGTGCCCACGCCGGCCTGAGGCACAGCCTGCCTGGGCTCCCTCCTCATGGCTTGCTGTCTGCGGGGCTGTCTCCCAGGGCGTTGGCAATCTCGCTGAAGGAGGGCCTGTCCTTGGGGCTGAGGGCCCAGCAGCGCTGCATCAGCCGGTAGAGCTTGGAAGGGCAGCCCTCAGGCTGTGGGAGTCTGGTCTTCCCAGCCTGCAAGTCTGCAGGAAAATGAGAGTTAGGCAAACTTTTAACCTCCTGTCCAACACTCTGTGGAGCCGGCAGTACCCACAAGCAGCCACTGGAGGGCGACCTGGGGTGGGGGCCACTGGCCAGTGGCTGGTGGGCACTGACTCAAGGAGTACAGGGGAAGTATCTTGCAACCAAAGGGGTAACTCCCCTGGCCCCAGCTCTGCCGGGCTGGTGGGTCAGGGTCCACACAGCACAGGAGGCAACCAATGCATGGGGGCAGGTGTCAGTGGCTGGAGTGGTCACTGTGGGCGAGGGCTGTTACCAGCCAACATGAAGGTATTTCAACACCTGGAGTGGCCCTATCTGTGTACCTGCTATGACCACCGCTGAGGGGAGGCAGGCTGAGCTGCCCCCAGGATCCTGAGCAAACTCTCCACCTGGAAAAACCTGTGGAATGGTCCCTTGGAAACACAGCTGCCTACCTGCTAGCACCTCGTCGTCGGCCTGCCCACCATGGGGCATCTCTCCATGGGTGAACACTTCCCACATCAGCACACCAAAGGCCCAGACATCAGACTTGGTGGAGAAGTCACCCTCCAGGATGGCCTCGGGGGACATCCAGCGCAGAGGCACCCAAGCCTGGCGGAAGTGGTAGTACTCGCTGCAGAAGAAAACCACACGTGGGGGTGGGGGAGGGGCCTCCGTGGCTCACAGCGTCGGTGGGTTGTGGTGAGGGACGACAGATCCCTCATCCCAGGTCTGAGTCTCATACGCAAGCTAGAACCCAACTCTTCTACCTCAAGGCACTCAAGAGAAACTGGCAACATAGGGGTACACGGAATGAAATCTGGGGGCATCCACATGGGGTTGATGGTTAAAAATTCCTTTAAAACCAAATTTTGCCTACATTTTAATATAAAAAGCTAATAATCATACATACTTTTGGCACTGGTCTTAAAACTGTGAAAAAGGAGAACATGTTAAGTGGAAAGAACATTTAAGAAGCTTTAATGACTAAAGCATGACTGATGTATGACTGGGCACTGGGGTGACGGGAGGGGAGTCCCCAGGCGCCCCTGGGCGCTCTGCAGTGTGGATGGGTGTCCCAGAGCACCTCTGGCCCTGGCGCTGAGCTCCAAGTCTTAGGATTCAAAACAGTAATTGGTGAATTCAGGAAGGTACGGAGGGAACCGTACAAACAGTTAAGTTACATACACACTGTTATAAAACCTGCTAGGTACTTTTTAAAGGTCTGTAGTATTTTATCACTAGAGAAAAATCTATGAGCGACAGGGACCTGTGTCCCAATGGCGAAGACGCCTGCTGCACCCTTGGAGAGAGGATAGGAAGCCACTGTCCCTTCCTGGGCTCTCCGCTTTAGACTAAGCAGCCCTCCCCCACACCTCCCACACCTCCCCTCTACCCCTCACCCCACCCACCCACGTCCTTCTACCTGTTGTACACGTCCTTGCTGAGCCCCAGGGCCGACACCTTCACCTGTCTCTGGGCGCTGACCAGGCAGTTCCGAGCGGCCAGGTCCTTGTGCACAAAGCGGTTGTTGGACAGGTGCTCCATGCCCAGGGCCACCTGGGTGCACAGGGCCACCTGGAGCAAGAAAGGGACTCACTCATCAAAGCGCCCATGTCTCGGGGATCCAAGTGACCACGCCCCACACAACCCTTGGTGGGTCTCCATGCCATCGGTGTGACGCTCAGGAGGCCCGAGGCAAAGCCACACCCGCTTAGCTTCCTTCTCTGTTAACCGGGATAACAGTGCCCGCCTCGCGGGGCTGCTGGAAGAACAGAACCCAATGAGATGAGCACTGGGACCACCTGGACACGCAGCAGGTGCTGGACAGGTGAGCAGCACGTGGGTGGGGAGAGCACATAGTAACCACGTGAGAAAAATAACTGGCAGTGAGCATAGCTCACATCCTAATGGGTTGTTTCTTTTCCTTTGAACTTCAAAATTACGTATTTTCTACTAGTTGTATATAAAAAACAAAACAAAGGATATATATTTTGACACATACACAAAACACATATGCCTCCAAGGCGGGGAGCTGGGGACTAGAGAGGAGAAAGGTAGAAAAACTTTCTGATTTGTATCTTTTAAGTGGTAAACTATATCTAGAAAAGCTCATCAAATACATGTGCACTTCCACAAATAATTATAAAGCTCAGACCCAGGTCACGATCACTAAGTGAAAAACACAAAACCAACAATGCTAGCACCCCAGAGCGTACACACTCGGTATGCTTCCAGCCTTATCTGGTTCCAAAAGGGGAAACTGAACTGTATTGTTTAGGAACGTTGTGAGTAAAGGTAAAACCAGAAAGAACAGCCAAGAAATTAGGACCATAAAGGCAGGACAGCGGTTACCTCTGGAGGGGAGGGAGAGAGCATGATGAGGAAGGAGCCCTTAGGTTTTACCATTACACACACGTTCCTAAGCAATATAATTCAGTTTTCCCGTTTTGGAACCAGATAAGGCTGGAAGCATACAAAGTGTGTATGTTTTTTTGCCTGATTTGTTCACTCAGCATTGTGAGGGTCATCCTTTGGGATGTGATGCAGGGACTAGTTTACTGCGTTTTCATCCTTGAATATCCTATATTTAATCATTTTAATGCCAATGGATATTTGGATCCCCCCCCCCCAGCGTTGTGCTATTAAGAACAGTGCTGCTATGACCGTTCTTATGGGTGCGCACACATGAATTTCTTTAAGATATCTAGGTATGAGTCAAGGACTATGAGTAGCTCTACAAAATAAGAACAAACTCTTTTCCAAAGGGTAGGAGTTAAAAATATATTTCACTAATTCCCTTTTAAAATTGTTGAGCCATGTGACTGTATTATATAGAACTAGTGCCCCCGTGCATGGATTCATGCACATTGAAAGGAAATTAATTAGAAGGTGGACGGTGGGGCAGGACTGGGTGAGACGGGCTGGACACACCCTGGAGCCAACCTCCCACGGTCCCTCTCTGGCTGACTAAACCTGGGGTGGCACCGCAGCTCGAAGGTGGTCTGCGGAGTGAGCAGGGTCCCTCCACAGGTGGGGTCCCTCGGCCTGGCCTGTGGGGATTGGGCTGAAACTGGCTCTCCAACATCCGGAGGGGTCCCGGATTGCGAGACTGTGGTCCTCAGGTGACGCACCCCGAAATCGAGCTCCCTCCTCTCCAGTTCTGGGTATGTAACCCGAGAACCTCTGCTGCCAAGTCACCGCAGCTCGGCAGCTCCTGTGTTGAGCATCTGTCCCCTGGTGGTCAGTGTGCATCATACCTACCAGCTGGTCAGATGGTCGCTTAGCCTTTTATACTAGTGGCCTGGTGCAGGAAATTCGTGCACAGGAGCAGGGGGAGGGGCGGGAGGAGGGCTGTCCCTCAGCCCAGCCTGCACCCTCTCCAATCTGGGATCCCTCTCACAATCCGGGACCACTGGCTCCTAACTGCTCACCTGCCTGCCTGCCTAATCGCCCCTAACCACTCTGCCTGCCGGCCTGATTGCCCCCAACTGCTCTCCCTTCTGGCCTGATCACCCTTAACTGCCTCTGCCTCAGCCCCGCCACCATGGCTTTGTCCGGCAGGACGTCCAGAAGGTCTCCTGGTCTAATTAACGTATTACCCTTTTATAAGTACAGATAAATACCTTATAGAACATTCTAAATAGAACTATATTGTTATATTAACATTTTAAAAGTATATGCCAATAGACTGAACAAATATTAATTGAGCATCTACTGTACACCATACACAGCTGGGTGCTGGTGGAATACAACAGAAATGGCAAGACAGGGCTCCGGGTGAGAGGACAGTCTAGAAGGCAGACAAACACTATCCCCGCAGAAGGCTGCCACCCCCGGGAGAAGGTGCTCCACGCCGAACAGAGCGCCAGGTCAGCGTCTGTAAAGACCCATGGCGCCTAGGCCTCTGTCACCTTATCCAAACCTTGGGAGCACCACTGAGGGACACGTGGCCCCTGTAGTGTTTCTCTGCATATAAAAACAAGGAAACAGAAATGCACAGAGATCCCTGTGGAATATTACTGAACAAGTTACAGCCAGCCATGTGGTTCTGCCATACAGACTCATTCTCTCAGGATCCACAAGGGGGGAGTCACCCATCACATAAATGCAGTCATGGAGGGATGAAGGTAAGAATGGGGCCAAAAGCCACGATCATTGGTGATCAAGGAAATATAAGCCACATCCCAATGAGATGCCATTTTATACACGTCTGATGTCAAAAAGTCAAAAGTCTGCCTCCAGCTTATCGCTAATGATAAAAACACATAATTCACATACATATTAAGAGAATGAGAAAGCAAATATGAACAAACAAATCTGGGTAAAGGGTCTGTAGGAGTTCCTTGAACTTTTCTTAACACTCTTTTAAAAAAATATATTTTAATTGATTTCAGAAAGAGGAAGGAAGAGAAACATCCATGATGAGAGAGAATCACTGATCGGCTGCCTCCTGCACACCCTCTACTGAGGATTGCGTCACCAACCCGGGCATGTGCCCTTGACTGGAATCAAATATGGGACCCTTTAGTCTGCAGACGCTCTATCCACTGAGCCAAACCAGCGAGGGCCTTAACACTCTTTTAAGTTCAAAATATCAAAATAAAAATTTACCAAACACACACACACACACACACACACACACACTCACTCATGCACATTAAAAAATAACTAAATAAAAGCAGCCCATGTATGGACCAATAATGAGTATGTCATAAATTATCCAAAGATGATGGTTCATGTAATTCTGTGTTCCTGAAATTCAAAGAGGAATGAAGTGAATGGGAGTGACAGAGGGGCTGTTGCCAATTTACCTAGTGCGAGAAGACCACCCAATCTGAGAGGAGACAGGAACACTTGTGAGTACCTACTGTGCGCTGGCCCCTGAGCGAGGTGGCTGCCCCTCTTATTTGCACTGTGAGGCGGGCTCATCCTCAGCCCGGCCCAGGGTCCCATCTGAAGCTTTCCCCCTGGCTCTTGCCTCAGTACCACAGCTGCCTCTCTGGTCACATCAGTGGTGCTGGGGGCACGGGAGGGGCCATCTGCTCAGCAGTGAGCCCAGAGGTGGGGTGCTGGCTTCAGCCTGGCCCTTCAGCAGCTCCCCCAGCCTGGCTTCCAGAGGAGCTGACCAGACGCTGGCAGAGGGGTCACTCCACAGACAAATCCCGGCCGGTGTGCACTGGCCAGTGACATCCTGAGGGCCAACTGCCTCCAATGGTGGTTTGCTAACTGTGGGTACAACCTATTAGTATGTCTTGAAACCAACTTAGTTCATCTTAAGCAGCGTTAAAAAAACTGAGCATCGCCGAAACCGGTTTGGCTCAGTGGATAGAGCATCGGCCTGCGGACTGAAAGGTCCCAGGTTCGATTCCGGTCAAGGGCATGTACCTGGGTTGCGGGCACATCCCCAGTAGGAGATGTGCAGGAGGCAGCTGATCGATGTTTCTCTCTCATCGATGTTTCTAGCTCTCTATCTCTTTCCGTTCCTCTCTGTAAAAAATCAATAAAATATATTTTAAAAAAACAACAAAAAAACTGAGCATTGCCCTGACCATGTGGCTCAGTTGGTTGAGCGTCATCCCATGCACCGAAAGTTTGCCAGTTTGATTCCTGATCAGGGCAAATGCCCAGGTTGTGAGTTCAGTCTCCGTTGGGGTAGAGGAGGCAACTGATGGATGTTTCTCTCTCACATCTAGGCAATGTTTTTCTCGCTCTCTCCCCCCGTCCCTTTCTCTCTCTCTCTCTCAAAACCAATAAAAACATATTTTTTTAAATCAGAACAGAAAATATGAGAGTGCATTACTTAGTAAGAGTATCATTCATAACATTTTTCATTTTTAAAATATATAACCATGCCAATGTTGTTGGGTTGTGATGCAAAATGTACCTTTTTTTGCTACTGTGGGTTTCAGTCAAAACAGTTTAAGAAACAACAGTCTAAATCTGTGCTGTCCGAAACAGTCATCCCGAGCCCTGCGTGACTATGTTAACTAAAACCTAATAAACATTAAAAACTCGGCTTCTCTGTGGCCTTAGCCACATTCTCTGGGCTCAGTAGCCACCTGGGGCGAGTGACTACCGCACTGCACAGCAGCAGATACGGGATGTTTCCACCCCTGCAGGGAGTTCTGTGAGCACCGATCCAAACCACCACCAAGCAGGCCCATCGACACAGCCAACATACTGACAGACGCCGCATACGCAGAGGCGCTCACCGAACAAGCACCATCAAGCGCTGGGGAGAGTCTCATCTTCTTGGTGCATTTTCTTTACAAAAGTGAAGACACAGCCCTGGCCGGTGTCTCAGCCGTTAGAGCGCCGGCCCGTGCCCCAGAGGGTCACAAGTTTGCTCCCTGCCCCACGTCTGGGCATGCGCGGAGGCAACCAGTCAACAGTCAATGTATGTCTCTCTCTCCTGTTAATGTTTTCTCCCTCCTCCCTCCCACTCTCTCAAAAGCAATGGAAAAAAATATCCTCGGGTGAGGATGAAAGAAAAAAAAAGTAATGACACAAAATCTCTGGGTAGCTTCCAACCAAACGGGTGTGCCAGTGAGGAGGGTTGAGAAGAGATCCCAGGATCACTGGGCTCTCCCTGGGCACAGAGCCTGCACTGCATCTCCACAGAAAACCAGAGGCCACATGCCCCAAACAGTCCCCAGACTGCCGTCCTCAGAACACCCCAAGTGCCACTGGTGCTAAAAGGGCCAGATGACCACTGACGTGGGCATCGTAAGTGAACGGACTCCACTTCAGGCTTCAAAACCCCAGGGCATTGCTCAGCCTTGCCTGGCCATCTGTAAGGGGCAGACAAAGGCTTCTGTGATGTGCCCGCATCACACCTGCCCTTCCCCCAGTCTGCTCTCAATCTGCTGCTCAAGAGAAACAAGAGAGTGGGCTTGGCATGGCGACTAACTTGCTATCTTCCCAGAGAGGCAGTGCTTCGGGAAACGCTGGCTACGTGAGGACGGCAAAAGGGAATTCTGTTAGACCCAAGCCAATGAAGTGTTTCCTTACTGCTGGGCAAGCCGCCACCAGAAGGCCACAGGATCAATGTTCAAATGCTGTTATAAAGACCAGACCCACCCCTTCCTTTCCAAGGTTCAACAGGTCCCAGCTAACCCACTGTGACTCCACTGTGCTCGCCTCACAACAGGCTTTCTGTGTACACCACAGGTCCTGGCATCTGGCTGCATAAGGCTCTGTCCACCAGGTGCTAAGCGACCCTACATCTCGTCCTGTCATTGGCTTGAAGGTGATGCATAGAGAAACCACAGGTTACAGTTCTCCAACTTTTTTTTTTTTTAAATATATATTTTATTGATTTTTCACAGAGAAGATGGGAGAGAGAGATAGAGAGTTAGAAACATCGATGAGAGAGAGACATCGATCAGCTGCTTCCTGCACATCTCCTACTGGGGATGTGCCCGCAACCAAGGCACATGCCCTTGACCGGAATCGAACCTGGGACCTTTCAGTCTGCAGGCCAATGCTCTATCCACTGAGCCAAACCGGTTTCGGCAGTTCTCCAACTTTAAAATCCCCATCATCTTATCAGCTACTTAACAAGCATTATCTACAATTTTGCCACCACCCAAGGCCAGGGTCTTTGACCTTTTTTCTTTTAATCTTTATTGTTGAAAGTATTACATATGCCCCCTTCCCCCCACATGGCCCCCTCCAGCTTGCCCCCACCTCCCTGACTTCTATCACTATCCCACTGCTATCCTGAAATCCTCCTGGGGACCCCACCACCACCACCACCACCACCCATACCACGTATGGCACCCTGGTTCCAGCTCTGGCTGGCCAGGGAGCAGCCTGCCTACCTCTCCAGCTCCCCTTAAAAACACAACTCTTGCCCAGCCAGTGTTGCTCAGTGGTTGAGTGTCGACCTATGAACCAGGTCATGGTTCGATTTCCGGTCAGGGCACATGCCCCGGTTGCAGCCTCAATCCCAAGTGGGAGGTGTGCAGGAGGCAGCCAATCAATGACTCTCTCATCGTTGATGTTTCTATCTCTCTATTCCTCTCCCTTTCTCTCTGAAATTAATAAAAATAATTTTTAAAAAAACTTAACTCTTTCTGCTTCCATTCCCAGGACTCCTGGGCATATGAAGTTAACAGAGTAACTCACTAAATTACTAGCACAAGGAAGTATCTACAGGTTTTAATACGTATTTTCTAAGAATTATCATTTTCATGGAATCCCTCCAAAGCAGTATTTTTAAAACTACTGACTGAGACCCACATAGGTCTCGAAACCACTGGGAAGGACTCCTCAAACTTTGATGGGCTTACGAATCAGCTGAAAAGGTGGCTGGAAAATTGCAGTTCCTCAGACCCTACCCTCAGGTTCTCTGATTCCCGCAGTCTGAGTGAGGTATGGTCCAGAAATCTTTTTTTTTTTTAAGCAATCCCACCCCCACCAGATGCTGAGTACTGTCCTTAGAGAGCATGGAACCAACTCACTGAAGCTCCGCCATCAAATTTAAGATGCTCTTTCAAAAAAGTGTGGGAGAGATCTTCAGCGAAGGCGGTGATGACTTTCGGTAAAATACCGTCCCTCAGGCCACGTGACAGAGGTAACCAACGTCCTGCCAGCCTGTGTCCCTGTCCCCATGTCCCAGCCACAGAGACCTACCTGGTGCCCCTCTCTCCTGAATCCGTCCCTTCCTGCCGTTCAACTCCTTCCTGTCCTTGAGAACTGAACTCAAGTGGCTTTCTCACCAGGAAGCCTTCTTTGTGAACCACAACTGTCTGTCCACCTGAGGAAGTGGAGTCTCCACCATCTCTTAGTGAACGCCTCTCCCTTGCTTTCTGTGGGGCACGTGGAGTCTGTGTGGCACATGCATCCTCTTTTACTGAAGCTCCCCCGCTTGATCCTCAGTGCCCCAGCGATGCCCGGCAGTTTCCGTTTTACATCCCCAAGGGCCCTCAGGCTCCATGCATGTCCCGATTTGTGAGCTCTGGGGTCCCCACGTGCCACCAGCTGGAGCAGCGTGCCCTGTCCTATGGCTTCTCAGAGTTATGTTTTTAAGGGGAGCTGGAGTGGTGGGCAGGCTGCTCCCTGGCCAGCCAGAGCTGGAACCAGGGTGCCATACGTGGTATGGGTGGTGGTGGTGGTGGGGGGTCCCCAGAAGGATTTCAGGAAAGCAGTGGAATAGTGATAGAAGTCAAGGAGGCAGGCGCGAGGTGTCAAAAGGCCCACTCTAGCTGACCTGGGGCCAGGTCGCCTACCCTACCTGGGCCTAGTAAACTCACCTGTAACGGGAGGCCAGCCTGAAGGGCACAGGACCTCTTCCCCAGAGAGATGAGGGGCAGCCAGGGTCCCCACGCACCTGACTAATCAGCCAGCACACCTTCCTGCCCTGCCTGAGTCCGCAACCTGAGTCAGCCTACAAGGCAGGGGGTGGCCACCTGGAGGGGCCTGGCGGTCAGTTTCTGCCCACCTGCCCTGAGCTGATCGGTTTATGAGGTGACTTTGCTGTCAGCTTAGAAACAGTGCCAGGCACATGAGGGAGGCGGGTCAGCTCAGAGGAGAGGGAGCCGGCTGCGGACAGGGAGAGCCGGGCTGCAGAAGCGATCATCTGCTGTGGGCAGGGGAGCAGGCGAGCTTCCCTTCTTCACTGCCTCAGCCCAGGCCTGCTCCACCACGGGCTCCAGCCAGGGCTCTGTGCCCACAGAGCCCTCTGCCCTGAAGGCAGGAGGAGGACAGGAAGGAAAGGCTGCACAGCTACAGCTAAAGTGAGAGTTAAAGTGTAAAAACCACAGTAGGTGAAACATGGGCAGCCCACTCACAGAAGTTTCCACACTCGGAGCCGAAAGAAACATACTCAGGGACACACCCAGCCAGCAGGCCCCTAAAACTCAGGCAGCTCACTGTTCCTCATCTCAGGGCTCCCCACGGCTCCTCTATCTTACTGCTCCCCGCTGCTCCTCCACCTCAGTGCTCCTCACCTCACTGGACCCCGCTGCTCCTCCACCTCAGTGCTCCCTGCTGCTCCTCCACCTCACTGGTCCCCACTGCTCCTCACCTCACTGCTCCCCACTGCTCCTCGCCTCACTGCTCCCCACTGCTCCTCGCCTCACTGCTCCCCACTGCTCCTCGCCTCACTGCTCCCCACTGCTCCTCGCCTCACTGCTCCCCACTGCTCCTCGCCTCACTGCTCCCCACTGCTCCTCGCCTCACTGCTCCCCACTGCTCCTCGCCTCACTGCTCCCCACTGCTCCTCGCCTCACTGCTCCCCACTGCTCCTCGCCTCACTGCTCCCCACTGCTCCTCGCCTCACTGCTCCCCACTGCTCCTCGCCTCACTGCTCCCCACTGCTCCTCGCCTCACTGCTCCCCACTGCTCCTCGCCTCACTGCTCCCCACTGCTCCTCGCCTCACTGCTCCCCACTGCTCCTCGCCTCACTGCTCCCCACTGCTCCTCGCCTCACTGCTCCCCACTGCTCCTCGCCTCACTGCTCCCCACTGCTCCTCGCCTCACTGCTCCCCACTGCTCCTCGCCTCACTGCTCCCCACTGCTCCTCGCCTCACTGCTCCCCACTGCTCCTCGCCTCACTGCTCCCCACTGCTCCTCGCCTCACTGCTCCCCACTGCTCCTCGCCTCACTGCTCCCCACTGCTCCTCGCCTCACTGCTCCCCACTGCTCCTCGCCTCACTGCTCCCCACTGCTCCTCGCCTCACTGCTCCCCACTGCTCCTCGCCTCACTGCTCCCCACTGCTCCTCGCCTCACTGCTCCCCACTGCTCCTCGCCTCACTGCTCCCCACTGCTCCTCGCCTCACTGCTCCCCACTGCTCCTCGCCTCACTGCTCCCCACTGCTCCTCGCCTCACTGCTCCCCACTGCTCCTCGCCTCACTGCTCCCCACTGCTCCTCGCCTCACTGCTCCCCACTGCTCCTCGCCTCACTGCTCCCCACTGCTCCTCGCCTCACTGCTCCCCACTGCTCCTCGCCTCACTGCTCCCCACTGCTCCTCGCCTCACTGCTCCCCACTGCTCCTCGCCTCACTGCTCCCCACTGCTCCTCGCCTCACTGCTCCCCACTGCTCCTCGCCTCACTGCTCCCCACTGCTCCTCGCCTCACTGCTCCCCACTGCTCCTCGCCTCACTGCTCCCCACTGCTCCTCGCCTCACTGCTCCCCACTGCTCCTCGCCTCACTGCTCCCCACTGCTCCTCGCCTCACTGCTCCCCACTGCTCCTCGCCTCACTGCTCCCCACTGCTCCTCGCCTCACTGCTCCCCACTGCTCCTCGCCTCACTGCTCCCCACTGCTCCTCGCCTCACTGCTCCCCACTGCTCCTCGCCTCACTGCTCCCCACTGCTCCTCGCCTCACTGCTCCCCACTGCTCCTCGCCTCACTGCTCCCCACTGCTCCTCGCCTCACTGCTCCCCACTGCTCCTCGCCTCACTGCTCCCCACTGCTCCTCGCCTCACTGCTCCCCACTGCTCCTCGCCTCACTGCTCCCCACTGCTCCTCGCCTCACTGCTCCCCACTGCTCCTCGCCTCACTGCTCCCCACTGCTCCTCGCCTCACTGCTCCCCACTGCTCCTCGCCTCACTGCTCCCCACTGCTCCTCGCCTCACTGCTCCCCACTGCTCCTCGCCTCACTGCTCCCCACTGCTCCTCGCCTCACTGCTCCCCACTGCTCCTCGCCTCACTGCTCCCCACTGCTCCTCGCCTCACTGCTCCCCACTGCTCCTCGCCTCACTGCTCCCCACTGCTCCTCGCCTCACTGCTCCCCACTGCTCCTCGCCTCACTGCTCCCCACTGCTCCTCGCCTCACTGCTCCCCACTGCTCCTCGCCTCACTGCTCCCCACTGCTCCTCGCCTCACTGCTCCCCACTGCTCCTCGCCTCACTGCTCCCCACTGCTCCTCGCCTCACTGCTCCCCACTGCTCCTCGCCTCACTGCTCCCCACTGCTCCTCGCCTCACTGCTCCCCACTGCTCCTCGCCTCACTGCTCCCCACTGCTCCTCGCCTCACTGCTCCCCACTGCTCCTCGCCTCACTGCTCCCCACTGCTCCTCGCCTCACTGCTCCCCACTGCTCCTCGCCTCACTGCTCCCCACTGCTCCTCGCCTCACTGCTCCCCACTGCTCCTCGCCTCACTGCTCCCCACTGCTCCTCGCCTCACTGCTCCCCACTGCTCCCCTCCTCACTGGTCCCCGCTGCTCCTCACCTCACTGGTCCCTGCTGCCCCTCTCCTCACTGCTCCCCGCTGCTCCTCCGCCTCACTGCTCCCTGCTGCTCCTCCACCTCACTACTCCCTGTTCTTCCACCTCAATGCTCCCTGCTGCTCCAGCTCAGTGCTCCCAGCTGCTCCTCCAGTTAAATGCCCCCTGAGGGAGCTAATGTCTTGCTCCAGTGGCAAAGGCGAAGAGCAGCTCTTCTATATGAAAACAACAGGGCAATACAAAGCCACTTTCAGGTTATGTGATTTGGACAAGTCACTTAACCTCTTAAACCACAGTTTCTTCACCCACAAAATGTGGATGGCAACACATTAAGATGATGATTGCAATCACTGAGAAACACATGCACCGTACTTACCACAGCGCCTGGCCCACAGGGAGCACTGCTAGCAGACCTGTTGTGAGGACTGCCCTTGCTCCTGGCCCACCCCGGGGACTGCTCTCTTCTCCCTCCCTGTCCTCACCTTCTGCTTAGTGCTGAGGGGCTGTGACTTCAATTTTTCATCCTTGCTCTTGGAAATCCTCAGAAACTGTTTGAGGTCTCCCTGAGGGAAAAGCAAAAGTCTGTCATGTCAGAGCCCAGCCACTATATCCCTGGCATCAAAGCAAGCAGGTGCTCACAGGTGCCTGCCCGGCAGATGGCGAGCAGTCCTGACCTGAGCGCCCACCGGACTGGACCCCCCTCCCGTGAGGGAAGTCCAGTGGGAATGAAAGAATACATGGCAGGCGCCTCCCAGAAGCTGTCAGTCCGAGAGAGAGGACTGTCCTAGCTACCCTCAGAGGAGCCTCAGACAGGCGGTGTGGAAGCCCCTGCCTTCAAGGTGCCAAGAAAAAAACTGCACCCCACTGACCCCCGCCCTCTAGGGGTTGATCATCTTGGACATAAACAGGGGGTGACCCCAGCAGCAGAAACGTACACAAAGCAAACACTTCTGATGGGAGCAGAAAGGGTTACTCCTCCCCTTCCTGCCCCAGAGCTGGGGGCGGGGAGAGGGGCTGATAAGCAGCCTTTTGAGGACTGGAGGAGTGAGGTCTAGGTCAGTCAGCAAATGAAGAGCAAGGGCCAGATCTGGGCATGCAACCAGGGTGGAAAGAAAAGGCTGGTGACTGGGCTAACACTGGTGCCTCACATGGGAATGGCGGGAAGGAGGGAAAGCCGGGTTCTGTTAAGTTTATTCTCAAGGGGTGACAAGCCCTCGGAAAACCGGAGTCAGAGAAGAAGGCCTGGAAGGTACCCATGTGGGGTGCACTGAAGCCGGGAGAAACTTGGTACCCGACACAGGGCTGGCAGAGGAGGTGCTGGTCAGGGGAAGGCAGGTGTCAGAGCTGGGGGCAGAGGGGAGGGGTAGGAGGTAAACCCGAGGTCTCAGCTGAGACCACAAGAGGGGAGGTTCCTATGGTGCACCCCCCAACCACCGTGAGGACACTGCCCTGCCCGAGACCCGAGGTCCCCTGCCAGCAGCATACCAGGTCCACATACTCCAGCACCATGTAGTGGGGCTCGGCCTCCCGACACAGCCCCAGGAGCCGCACGACGTTGGCGTGGTTCAGCTTCCCAAACATCTCGAACTCCCTCCGGAAGTCCAGCTGCTGCTGCTCGTCCCGGCTCTGCAGGCTCTTCACTAGCACCAGGGTCTCTGCCACCCCCTCCTCCAAGCCCTGTGCCTTCGCCAGGAACACCTCTCCAAACTCGCTTTTCCCTGTGGGGACAGATCTGAGTCCACCAGCTGCCTGCACCCAAGTGGGGAAGCCTCTGGCCTGGGAAGGGCCCGGCCTCTCAGGCAGGCGGTGGGGAGTCTCTGCTGCGCCCACCCACCTGCACTGGGCAGTGGCCAAGTTCGGCCATGTGACCCTGAGCACACCTTTCCTCTCCCACCTGGAGAGGCTTCAAGTCCCCGGTAGTAAAATAAAGGGGTGGGATTAACATTCCGGGTTTTCCAAAGGGTGGCTTGTATGAGAATGGCAGGTGGCTCATGATAAACATGTCTTAAAAGTTGTATGTTTAACGCACACTCAGAAAAATTTAACTGGCACAGATCCCTAATTTCTCACATATTCCCCTAGAACAGAGCTAACTTTAGTTACTTTTTTTTTTTAAAGGAATCAATCTAAAGAAAACATCAGCAGTAACACACAGGAATGATACAAGCTGTGAGGTGGGGTGTGAACCGCAATGGGGACACCCTGGACGAGATCTCCCCTGTGGCCCCCCCGCCTCCCCATCTCCAGGTTCTGGGTGTCAGAGACTTCAGAGCCACAGCCATGACTTAGCCTCGGACAGAACCGGTGGCCTGTGGCCAGGCAGGGGAGCTGTGGCCAAGGCAGCCTACCCAGTGTGGTGATGGGCTGCAGGCTGGCCCGCGGAAAGTGCATCTTGTCGCTCGTACTGTGGCGTTTGTTGGTGGCTGCGGGGCCAGAGCCCAAGCTGGTCAAAGCCACTTCCTCTTGGATCTCCGCTGAGGGCTGCCCGTTCTGCAAGGGCCCGCCTGGGAGGAGGAGCACAGGGAAGTGCCAAGATGAGACCGGTCACTCAGGTCACTATGGGGCCTCAGTCCCCCCCCACCAACCCTCTACTTCTACCAAATGGGTCCAATCTCAACTGATGAACGGAGGGGATGAGGCAAGGATGACAGCCTCTAACATGGACCAAGCTGCACAAGTCTCATCCGAATCACTGGTCCCTGCACACCAGACAGACATATGGGTTTTGGCTTCCGCGGGGCCATCTATAGGCAAAGCCCAAAACAGGCACAAAGGGGAAACCACAAGGGAGACCCAGGCCCTGCGTCTGAACACCTCAGCTTATAGGGGAGACGCAAAAATGCCCCTAGGGCGGTCCCAGTTGGAGGAGAGAAACAGATTGTCTTTGGGGCACTCAAAGACTAATAATGGGGGGTGGGGGTGGGGGGCAGGAGAGACAGACAAGATGGGGACCAGCAACATGAGCATATATAGTAGTTACATCTGGCTCAATGCCACAGGAAACATAGGAAGCTGGCACAGAGGCTCCAGTGAGGAAGTCTTAAGCCAGGTTCCTCAGAAGCCCAGGCCCTGGGAATGGGCCAGCTCCAGGCTTCCAGCTGGGGTGGGAAGCTCTGCTCTGGCTGCAGGACAAGGGCAAGCCCCAGACAGACATCCTCCAGTGCTGCAGCTCCGCCCACCGTGGCCACCAGAGGGCGCTCGGCACCTGCACTCGGCACCGCCTCCCGCCTCCAGGGGACCCCTCACCATTGAGGCACTCCATCTCTGGCTCCTCGCCCTCTGGCTGCTTCTGAAGCCGCTTTGCCTTGCAGCGCTTCTTGCAGTAGAACATGAGGCCCAGGACGGCAATGATGTAGGCCACGGCGGCGCCCACCGACAGCCCAATGGTCTGGATCATCTTGTAGGGGGGAGGGCTGCCCGGGCCCTCGGACTCCTCCTGCGGGGGCTTGTCTTGAGAGACACACAGAGAGGTCTGTGCAGGGAGCTGAAGCAAACCCAGCCTGCTTCTCTACCAGCCCCTCCACGCCCCACACAGGTGACAACCTCCCAGACACTCGATGGCCTGGTCAAGCCAGAGAGACCCGGGAGGGTCGCCACCGGCACCGGCTTTAACCAGGGCCGTCTTCAGGCCCTGCGGAGGCCCAGGGAGCGATCCTCTGGCTGACTGCATCTGAACACCAGGCCACGTGGCTCTTTGGCCCCTTGAGTGTGGCTCTTCCACAAAATACCGACTTCTGCACATGAGCCACGAAGTTTCAATCGCACTGTACATGCGCGCCCGCACGTGGTATTTTGTGGAAGAGCCACACTCAAGGGGCCAAAGAATCGCGTGTGGCTCTTGAGCTGCAGTTTGCCAACCACGGGCCTAGGGTCTCGTGGAGAAACTGACAGAGACTCACGATGCAGAAGCCCCCAACTCCCACACATACCCACGGGCTCCAACCGAGGGGCCTGTCACTTCGCTGTGTTCCAGTTCAAGCCCCACTTCCTACTTCGTCTAGAAAAGTAATTCTGCTGCTAAACCAAAAAGTTTGAGACCTTCTCATTTACGCCACTCCCATTCTAGATGCAGAAACAAGCCGCGAAGAGGAAACAACACCTGCCGCTAAGGCAGTGGTTCTCAACCTTCTGGCCCTTTAAATACAGTTCCTCATGTTGTGACCCAACCATAACATTATTTCCGTTGCTACCTCATCACTGTCATGTTGCTACTGTTATGAATCGTCATGTAAATATCTGATATGCAGGATGGTCTTAGGCGACCCCTGTGAAAGGGTCGTTCGACCGCCAAAGGGGTCGTGACCCACAGGTTGAGAACCGCTGCTCTAAGGGCATACAGATGGTTAGCAGCAGGAGCGGCCAGACCCAAACCCCATGTCCCTGAGCCTAGTCAGGGCCTTTTACCTGACGCATCTTCCTCTCTGGGCCTCCAGGACAGACACAGGAACCTTGCCCTGATGCATCCTGACCTGACCCCCTCCCCGCCCACCCAGGGAGACACGTGGCTACTGCAGGAGACCTGAGAGAAAGCTCTACAGGACAAGCACACCCCCACCACACACACACACACACACACACACACACAAACACACGCACACCAGCTGTGGGCTATTAAGAAAAGGACACGCAGCTCTAAGCAAGGACACAGACTGTGACATGGCCCCGCAGACCCCCCCCCCCCCCCAAAAAGTGGCTGAAGTGCCTTCCGTGTACAAGGGTCCGATTAGTAAAGATGACAAAGTCGTATAAAGATGAGAAAGACGTCGGGCCCCAGAGCTTCTCGTCCCCAGCCCATACCCACGACCAAGAGGGGGGCCTCCGTGTGCTTGATGTTGCAGCTGTTGCCCGCAATGCAGGTGTAGCGCCCCGAGTCTTCGGGGGCCACGTCATGGATCACCAGGGAGCCGTTCTGGAAGATGTGCATCCTGCCAGGGGAGAAGCCACAGCACTGCCCACCTCGCCGGCTGCCGGGAGACCGGGCGGTGGAGAGGAGGGGTGAGTGTGGGAGGGAGACGGCCCTACCGAGGTCCCAGCTTGGTCGGGTCCAGGATGCGGTCTTTGCCCTTCCACTGGATGAGCGGCTTGGGGTCCCCCTGGGCCTCGCACCGCAGCAGAGCTGTGTGGCCCTGGTACACAGTTGTGCGCTCCGGCTCCACCTTGAAGGTGATGAAAACTGGATGGGAAGAGCCCGGCGACGGGCAGAGAGCCGTGAGCACTGGGGCTGGCAGGACGCAGGCTGCTGCCACACGGGGCCTGTCGGCCCCAGCCCCAAGGCCCTGCCATCGTCGCACCTGCCACAGTAAGCTGGACGTGGGCACGGATCTGGCCCTGCAGCCCGTTGGAGGCGATACAAGTGTAGTTGCCGGCATCATCGCGGGTCACCCTGGAGAAGTGCAGCGTCCCAGCGTTGTCGGTCACCCACTCTGGGAGGCTGCTCCCATCTGCAGGGGCAACAAAGGGAGGTTATGGGATTGACCAGAGTTACATGGTGGCAATGCCCTCAGTCACTCGCATCTACTCAAAAACACGTCATCACTCCTGAGTACCTACAGACAAAGCCCAAACTCGAGCCAGGCATCGAGAATCCCCCGTTATTTATTCCTTTTTCAATTTTTCATCCTCACCTCCATCTGTTGCCTGTTTAACATTCCACTTCTGCCAAACTGCACTTCTGATTGGGCATCGGATTTGCCTTGTCACCTCGCTGCGTGCCACTCCTCCCACCTGGAGCCCACTCCTGCTCTCTGCCACCACCCCAGGCTTCAGATCCATCGTGAGCCACACGTCCCACAGAAAAGGCCCCCAGACCACCTGAACAGAGACCCGCTTCGTCCTCAAAACCGACACCCTCCTCTCTAACTCTCACTGTTCATGGGAATGTGAAAACTGGTCCAGCCCTTGAAAAAACAATTTGGCAACAGGCACCAAGGGTTGTAAAAATGTGCATACCCTTTTATACATAATTATTCCATTTCTGGGAATCTTTCCCAAAGGAAATAAACCCAAATCCAGAAAAAACTCTGGCTTAAAGATGTTTATTGCAGCAATAAAAAGAGAAAGAGAAAGACAGAGAGGGAGGAGGGGTGGAGGAAGGATGATTAGCAACCCAAATCTCCAACATTTAGAGAATATTTAAGTAAATTATAGTGAATCCAATTATTGGAATATTATCGCACTCATCAAAGCCAATGTTCACGTATGAAACGATGGGGCGATGCGTCCTACTGCTAGTTAAAAAGGAATACAAGGTTGCATAGTTATTTGCATCTTCTATTTTTACGTAGTATGACAAGTTTAATAAGTGAATAAAATAGCTTTGTGAAAACGAAGATACGCACAGACAAAGAAGGAGGGCACACACCCACAGATGGGTGGTGGGACTGTGTATTTTTTTTCTCCTGACATTTTCTAAAGGAGACCAGGCTTTTATGTCAAAAAGGATGACTATTTTGAAAAGGGACAAGGAAGGGCATGACAGTGCTGTCTGTCCCAATCAATCACTGTCCTGACGCGTCTCAGGAGCTAACAGTATAATCTGACCTCTTTCGTGTCTGGCTTTTCTCTTCCTAACGGGACTACAACCTGCCCTACATTGCTTGTCTGTCCCCACCGTTCCCGACATGATGCTGGGCCCTCAGCTGGCCCTCAGACATCATCACATCCGACCACCAGACAGTCCTGCCTGCTCACCCCCCAGGCTCACACGGTACTGACCTGCTCGTACCCACTTAATCGTGGGCTTCTCTCTGCCTGTGGCTGAGCAGGGCACCGTGGCCTCCTTGTCAAACTCCATGCACTGCTGCGGCCGGGGCGGTGGTGTGAACTTGAGCTTTTCTGTTTCAGTAGAGGGAGGGCAGGTGGGTGGGAAGGAGGCATTGAGGCAGCTAGACAGGCTGGGGCAGGCCTGAAGGTCCTAGACCGGCTGCTCCCTCCCTTTCTTCTCCCGCCCACCAGGCCAGCTCACCCAGCACTTGCACACGGGCTTGGGCCTCAATGCTGCCAGCCGGGGTGCTGCTCACGCAGCGGTACCAGGTCCCATCGTACACCTCCACGCTGTTGATGCGCAAGGTCCCGTTCTTGGAGACCTCGAACCGAGAGTCCTGCAACGCAAGTCTTGGCCTGAACCCCCACCAACGCCGCCCCGAGGAGAGCCTCGGGAAAGAGCAACGTGGAGGGGAGCAGCAGGGAGCGGCGGGAGGGGATCCACCCCACCCCCCGAGTCAGCCTCTCTCACCTCCGAGATGAGCATCTGGTTTCTGTACCAGATGACTGTGGGCTTCGGTGTGGCCTGAGTCAGGCAATGCAAGTAGCCTGGCTTGCCCTCCTCCAGCTGGCTGTCCTCGGGCTTCTTCAGCCACGTGGGCACAGCTACAGGGACAGGGAGGAAACAGCGAAGGCTGATGACCTCATGTCCGCAAAACCAAAGGCTCCAACCCCAAGAAATCCTACCACCACATCAGGCCCTGAGTTCAGTGCCCCCGCCTATTAACTGCAGCACTTATCCTTAGCGGTGGCCGACATGCCAGCACTTTTTGAACATTGTCCTGGTTAACGATCACAATAAACGCCCAAGGTATGTATTTCTTTACCCATTTACAGCTAAGAAGGCAGGGGTTCAGGGCACTAACGGTGATTTGCTGAAACACGACAGAAACAGGAATGAAAACTCTTGTCTGTATGACTCCAAAGTCCTTGCTCTCTGTGACACTAGAACGCCTCAGCTCTCTGTTCTGTTGGAGCCATACTCACTCCCTGAATGATCTCATCCAGTCCACGGCCTTCAACACCCTATGAGCGGATGACTCTCACACGTGTACCCTGACTGCCTGACCCCCACCCCCCATGAACTTCAGACTTGCAAAGCCAAACTTGAGATGTGCAAAGAAACCTGACTGCCCCCAAAACCTGCTCAACCCCGTTTCCCCACCTCAGTAAATACAGCCACTCTCCAGCAACTGCAGAAGTCAAAACTAGCCTTGACTTCTCTCCACGCCCACCCCCGCACGCTTGTTCTACACAGCCCATTCTACCTTAGCTCCGAAATGCTGAGTTTGACCTCACCTCCACCACCTCTGTTCCAGCCCCTTTGGCCCGTCCCCTAGACAATTACAGCCATCTAACTGGTCTGCCGGCTTTGACTCTTGTCCCTAACACTGAGCCTTCTCAGAACAGCCAGTGTGACCTTTTGAAAATGTCACTCTCCAACTCGACACCCTGCAAGGACTTCCCGCCCTGACGTGGTGTGAGAGACTTTGCAGAGATGGGTGTAAACAGCCCTCCCACCCCTCGGTCTCTTTGTACCGTCATGTTGCCACTTCCCCCCCTGCCTGTTCCCCTACTTCCTGGAGTCTGGGTGGCCTGCCTTGTCCATCAGTGGGAGTGACACTGTGCGCCTTCTGAGCCCAGCCTTCCTGCGAGGAAGCCCGAGCCAGCCTGCCGGAGCCCCGAGGGGAAGAGAACGGACATGCCCTGTGCAATACCACCTGCCAGACAGGTGAGCCAGCCGCCAGCTGACCCATCCGCTGATTGCCAATGCCAGCGAGCCCAGCCAGCGGCACTGGGGCTGATGAGCGTCCCAGTTGAACCCTGTCCAGAGGATCTTAAGTGCAACAATGTCTACTGTTTCAAGCCACTGGTTATGGAGTCACCTGTTAGGCAGCAATAGATAACTGATAGACTTGGAATACAAGCCTATATTCTTTTTTTATGTTTTATTAACTTTAGAGGGCAAGGAAGGGAGAGGGAGAGATAGAAGCATCAATTGGTTGCCCCCTGCACACCCCCTACTGGGGATCAAGCCTGCAACCCAGGCATACGGCCTGACTCGGAGTTGAAGCGGCCACCTCCTGGTGCAGGCATCAATGCTCAGCCACTGAGCCACACGGGCCCGGCACAAGCCTATATTCTTGCATGGCCCCACGTGACCTAGTCTCCATCTCCCAACCTCAACCACACTCACCACCACTTACTTATTCAACTCCAGCCACGCAGGCTGCTGCTGTCCCTCCAACATTCAAGCCCATTTCTGTCTCAGGACCTATCCACGTGGCTCCCTCCTTAATTTAAGTATCAGCTCAAATGTCACCCTCTGGAGTTCTCCCTAAACTCCCCCTGGCCCTCGTGTCTCTCTGTCACCCTATTTTATTTTTCTTCATGGCTCCACTGCCGCCTAAAATGACATATTTGCCCATTCAATTGTTTTTCTTGTTTGCTTTGTTGCTTCTATCAGACTATGAGCTCCAGGAGGGGGAATTTTGTCTGCTTTGTTCATTGCTGCATTCCCAGGACTGGGAACAGTGCCTAGCACGATGAACACACTCAATAAATCTGTTGACGGAATGCAGTCACGGAGCTCTCCCGTCTCCCAACCCTAGCCTCCACCCTCCCCACCTCACCCAGCCCTGCGTGTGTCACACACTTCTCACTGCACAGGCCTCCTCCTCAGAGTGCAGCGCAGGACTCAAGGCCTGGCTCAGGCAGTGCCTGCCGAATGGCTGATCAAAGCCGGCCTCCCCACCTGCCGCATGCTACCAGCACCTGCAGCGCCTGTTAAACTCTCCACCTGGGCCCACCCCCACAGTCTGGGTCAGGAGATCTGGGATAGGCTCCCAGATTCTGCATTTTTTTTAATGTATTTTATTGATTTGAGAAAGGGAGAGGGGGGGGAGAGAGAGAGAGAGAGAGAGAAACATCCATCATCTGCCTTCTTCTTGCCCCCTATTAGGAATCAAGCTGGCCACCTGGGCATGTGCCCTGACCGGAAATCAAACCAGCAACCACTTGCTGCATGGGACATGCTCAGTCATCTGAGCCACACCAGACAGGGCTGCATTTCTTTTTCTGTTTTTTTAAAAATATATTTTATTGATTTTTTACAGAGAGGAAGGGAGAGGGATAGAGAGTTAGAAACATCAATGAGAGAGAAGCATCGATCAGCTGCCTCCTGCACGCCCCCTACTGGGGTTGTGCCCACAACCGAGGTACATGCCCTTGACCGGAATCGAACCCGGGACCCTTCAGTCCGCAGGCCGACACTCTATCCACTGAGCCAAACCAGCTAGGGAAAGGCTGCATTTCCTAAAGTGCCCCAGCCCTAACTGGTCTGGCTCAGTGGGCAGAGCATCGGCCTGCGGACTGAAGGGTCCTGGGTTCAGTTCTGATCAAGAGCACATGCCTGGATTGTGGGCTCAATCTCCCGCAAGAGCACATGCCTGGGTTGCGGGCTCAATCTCCCGCAGGGAGCGTGCAGGAGGCAGCCTATCAATGATTCTCTCTCATCATGGATGTTTCTACCTCTCTCCCCTTCTCCCTTCCTCTCTGAAATCAATAAAAATGTTTTTTAAAAAAAGTGCCTCCAGAGAAAAACATGACCAAGACCCAGACTGGAGAAAGGCTGGCTGCAGCTGCTCGCATGTGTCTGCACGCCGCTGGAGTGTCCTGAGCGCCCTCCGTGCTGCACGCGTTACCTGTGTGCGGCGGCTTCCCCCTGAACCAGGTACTTGAGCACGGGACAGCGGACTCTGAAGTTTCCGTATTTTAACTGGATTAGTGTTGTGACAACTTCAAATTATCGAAGTACTTTCCATATTCAAAATCTTTTTGAATTTTTGAAATTTACTCACTTAAAACGATGTAGAAATAAGTGGAAGCAGCAGGTTGTGTGTATGTGTATGTACATAAGAGTTTGTCTTGTGTATCCTTTTATACTATCACAAAGGTTTGGAACAGGCATGATATGAAGGAAAAAGTAGACAAATAAATCTCTATGCCTGTAGCAAGGGCATCTCGGTCTTTTTCATATGCACTTTCAGCCTGTTCAGGGTAAGAGTTAACGCTATTCCCTACTCTTATTTTATAAGTACTACGCTCATTGTAGAAATCTGGAAAGTATAACAACAAATAAAATAATTGTCACAAAGGTTTGTTCACCATCACCTTCCCAAAAAGGAAATTATTTTTCCATCTATTTCATGCATCTTTCCGAACATCTTGTAGGGCAGGTGAGTTATGAGCCCCATTTTATGGATTAGGAGACTGAGCCCTGGCAAGGTGGGTGACTCGCTGCTCATGGTTACTCCATGCACCGGGGACAGAATGGGACCTGGGTCTCTAGGACTCCATTCCATTGCTCTTTCCTCTGGAGCCAGGGGACCACTTTTCTGTGGGGCGGTTGGGGTGACAGCCCAACCTCCGTTCCTGGCTCCAACATCACCTCCCAGCAGCTGAGTGATTTCCAAGCCTGCAGGGCCCAGAGCTGAGAGGGCCTTGGGTGAGCACCAACGAAGCTATCCAACACACCCAGAGCCCAAGAGCCCCTCGGTCCTGGGCCCTCCACCTCCCGTCCGCCTTCAAGGCACGGGTGCTCACTGGCCACGGTGATGTTGACATCCTGTCGCCGCTGACCAGCCAGGTTGGCTGCGTGGCAGGTGTAGACACCGGAATCACTCTCGGCGATACTGGCAAACACCAGCTCGCGGCCCTTCTGGTAGACTCTGCCATGCGTGGGCAGCCGGACTCCTACGTGCTCCCACCACATGCTGGGCTCCGGCAGACCCTGGGGGGGCAGGCAGGCCACACGCTCCTCGCTGCCAGCTGTGAACACCCGGGGTTCAAATGGAGGCATGTCTTCAATTTCTGTAGGAATGTGCACAGGAGGGAAACAGCCCTGTTACAGTGGGTCTTAGGGTACCTGGTGTTCTCCCACCGCAAACTTTGGCCCTTTCCCGCACAAATTCTCCCCATAATAATCTTCAGCATGCTCGTCCTCCCTCTGTCCTCCGAGCTGTTCTCCGAATGGAAACAGGAACCTAAATCTCTACATGCCAACCACTTTGAAGGCAGCCCCCACCTCAGCACCCCAGACTGAGACCCACCTGCCAGGTGAAGTGTGGCCTCCAGGACGACGGGCGGGCCCCTCTGGCCCTGGCCTATGCAGCGGTACACCCCGGCATTGCGCGGCCGGACCTGGGTCAGCAGTAGGGACCCGTTGGCAAACACCGTGGCTCTGCGGAGGTTTTGCGGGCTGCGGGGAGAGAGTGCTGACTGGAGAAGTGGCCCACAGGCCGCCTTCTAGAGGGCAAGGTGATGGTTGGAGATGTAGGAAGGTATCAGCCAGGAACAGGGCATCCCTTCCTCCCAACACATCATGTGAGTGAGTGAGTGAGTGAGTGAGTGTGTGTGTGTGTGTGTGTGTGTACATGTGCATGTGTGTACCCATTCATGTACATGTGCAGGCGTGTGCTCCAGCTACAGGAGACTTGGCTTTCAGAGTGGCAATGCAAGCAGCAGTGTTTAAGTGAGAGAGAGCAATGGCAGCGTGCAACTGTGAGGACAGAGGGGCCGCCTTGCTGCGGGGTCAGGATAAGCTGCCACACCCTAGTCGGTTTGGCTCACTGGATAGAGCATTGGCCTGGGGACTGAAGGGTCCCAGGTTCGATTCCAGTCAAGGGCATGTACCTTGGTTGCAGGCACATCCCCAGTGGGGGGTGTGCAGGATGCAGCTGATCGAAGCTTCTCTCTCATCGATGTTTCTAACTCTCTATCCCTCTCCCTGCCTCGCTGTAAAAAATCAATAAAGCCAAAGCCGGTTTGGCTCAGTGGATAGAGCGTCGGCCCGCGGACTGGAGGGTCCCGGGTTCGATTCCGGTCGGGGGCATGTGCCTGGGTTGCGGGCACGTCCCCAGTGGGAGATGTGCAGGAGGCAGCTGGTCAATGTTTCTCTCTCATAGATGTTTCTGGCTCTCTATCTCTCTCCCTTCCTCTCTGTAAAAAATCAATAAAATATTTTTTTAAAAAAATCAATAAAAAAACATTTTTTTTAAAAGATAAGCTGCCAGTAAGGCACCCAGTCCAGCAGCAGAAGCCCCTCGGCCACACCAGATGAACTGATGATGTGCTCACGGCTGAAGCCAGGTGGTATCCAAGTCCCTAGCCTGGGGAGCCACACCCTAAGAACCATGGCTACACCTGGCACCACAAAGGTGCTTTCTGTTTTCACGGGGCCTGGGTGAGGGCACAAGTCCCTATAAAAGAGCTGGCCTCTCCCAGCACCTTCTAGAAGTGTTTGCTTCCTCCAAAACACACGCATGTGTGTCCTGTAGGTATGTGAGTGTGTAAAGGTGCCTTTGCCATCCTATCCAGGCTGGGATCACCCAGGTCCCCTGTGTCCCTCCATCCCTGGGTCTCCACCCCTGATGGGGAAGACCCACATGGGTCGAAGCAGAGCCACTGCTAGCTCAGCTCATACACTGCCCTTGTGGGAACTAGAAAAAGACGCTCATTCCCGAGACTTCCCTTGGTTGGACTCTTTTAGTGACTACAGGACACTGTGCTGCCACCTGCCGGAATTCTGGAGTAACACATGTACTGAAGCATGACGTCTGTGATGCGTTCCGCATCCCCTTTTAGAGCACGCCCTGTGCAGTACGCACCCTGCACCACCGTTCCGGAGGCCCCTTACCGGCTGCGGTTAGTGATGGGGGTGTCATCCTCAAAGACCCACTGCAGGCTCGGGGGTGGCTCGGCTGAGAACTGACAGTGGAACATTGCCTCTTCGTTCCTCGCCACCACCACGTCCTGGGGCGCCAGCACCACCCTGGCAAAGCTCTCATCTTGGGGGGGAGAGGCACAGGCAGCACGTGAACAGCAGGTGAGTCGGCCCCTCCCATCCCGGCCCCACACCTCTCCATCCCCAGCCCAGGCGCACCAGCAATGCTCAAGGTAAAGTTCTGGCTGCTGCAGGTCTGGCCGAAGGCATTGTGGGCGCAGCAGGAGTAGACGCCACTGTGCTCAGGGCCGGCCGGCCGGAGGCTCAGGTTCCGCTCCTTGCTGCTGACCGTGTGGTTGCTCTGACCCTCGGAGAGGGGGCTCCCATCTCGGAACCACTGGTAGGTGGGCCTGTGGGGCGAGGGGGTCAGCAACAGGGAGGCAGGGGTATTCGGGGGCCCAGGGGGTGGGATACAGAATCAGAGGGTCAGGGCGAGACCCCTCAATTTGCCAGTGGGGAAACAGGCCTGGGCACACAGCCCAAGGGCACACAGCAATTTAGGGGCAGAATCATGTTGAGATTCCAGGTCTCTCAGCTCCCAGAACCCAGGATCGCTCCGCACACCATGATGCCCTTTGGGTCACCAGGGGCTGGTGTGGAGCAGCGCAGGGGCAGGGGTTGTTCCAGAATGAAGAGAAATGCATCTGAATCGAGTCTGAGATTTGGGGGAACACCCCTGTCTAGAATAACCCTCCCCACCCCCATCCCCAGAGTCGGCTCCTTACCGGGGGTGCCCGTCAATGTGACAACGCAGAGTGACCTGGGTCTGGGGCTGGATCTCAGCTTCCGAGGCCGGGTGCTTCAGGACCACAGGGCCAGTCTCAATCCCTGCGGCAGAGGCCATGGTGGCACGGTGAGGGGCAGAGCAGAGCAAGCGTGGGAGGGTAGAGGGAGGGAGGACAAGCAGAAAACGGTGGAGCCCGGAGGCTTTGAGCCAAAGGACAGTGCCAGGAAGCCCTGTGATGCTGAGGCTGGGGCTGCAGGCGGGCCACTGGAGACCAGCGCCTGCTAGTCCCTGGCAGGTCAAGCCTGACACTTGGCCACTCTGCCTCACTGCTCTTGCCATTTGTAAAAGTGTCCACCAGATCAATGGTCCAAGACACCGGGGCGTGGGGGTGGGGGACTTGGAAAAATTAGAGTTTTTATCTTCTCGGGTCCATGGAGCAGAAAGAGCTGACCGCTGTCATCGGCCTGCCCTATTCAGCTGGAAATGGGAGAAGCTTAAGGCAAGGAGGGTCCTGCAGGGCTCAGGAGTTGAGGGCCTGGCGGGGGCGGGCACAGCCCGGCTCTCACATTTGATGTTGAAGGAGGCGTTGGCACTGCGGGCCTCCTCTCCGGTGGCCTTGTCCTGAGCCACGCACTGGAAGGCTCCCGAGTCCTGCAGCCGGTCCACAGCCGCGAAGCTCAGGCTGCTGCCCTGGGCGAAACGCCGCTCGGTGTCCTGGACAGGGGCCCCGTCCAGCAGCCAGTACACGTGCACCGAGCCTGAGGCCTCGACCTCGCAGCGGAGCAGCGCCCGGCGCCCCTGCAGGGCATCCTGGGAGGTCGGCTCCTTGATGAAGACGATGGCCGCCTGGGCGCCTGCAGAGGGGGACAAGGGACAGGCAGGGTCAAGAGGAGCGGCGGCCACTGTCCTCACACAGGTCACCCCCTCGCCCTTATGCACAGGAGGGAAAAGGGGCTGTGCACACAGGCGGCGTCCAACGTCCAATGGGTGCAGGTGGGAAGGCTCATGAGACCACAATTCCCAAGGGTCCAATGAGGAGCTTTTAAACTGTGCTGGGTGCTGCACGGGAGGCCAGCTGAAGGGGGACACAGGGCCATTCCACAGGCCACGGCGAGATTCACGACGAGCGGTGTGGGCAGGCAGGGGCTCCAGAGCACCGGAGAGGGAGGAAGCCCAAGGTTGGGGTGGGGGTGCTAATGGCCACCCAGAGGAAGGGGCCCCGGACCTGGGGACCAGACCACAGGAGGTCTCGATGCTGGGCTGGGAAACAAGGGACATTAGCAGGCAGCCCTCCTCACTGCCTTCAACATCCAGGATGCTGAGCAAATTTAAATTAAATCATGATCCAAAGAGCATCTTCCAAGGATGACTGGGGGTCCACGGGTCAGGGAGGGAGCTCTGAACCTCACCCACAGGACTCCGCAGCCCAGTGTCCCGGGGGCTTCTCCGGGAGAACCCGCCCCATCACAGGAGAAGCCAATACTCTCTAGAACTCGGGCTATTCCCAAAGACATGCCAGGGCCACCCCCACACTCCCACTCTACCCCCAAGAACCCATGTGTGACCAAGGCTGGATTTCCCGTGCTAAGCTGAGAGCAGAGCCAAGTGGGTCCAGGCTTTCACTGGAATCCATTCCCCTTCCTGCACAGCTACAGCTCAGTGCTGGCCCCGGGCCCCTCAGAGAAGGGGGGCCCTGCCACCCAGGTGAACCACGGCCAGTGAGAACAAAGGGAAGAGTGAGGAGCCTGTGCTGAGCAGCAGATGGGTCTGCGAGGCGGAGGGCAGGCCAGGCAGGCGGCATGGTTACAGCAGCAGGAACAACACACTGCGCTTTGTTCCTGGCCCACGTGCGCTCCCTGCAGAGGCCCAAAGCTGCTGGCCGGGAAGACCAGCCGGGGTGGGTGACAGCTGCCCCTCCAGGAAGAGGGAGTGGACCACTGGGGCTGCTACCTGAAGCAGCAGGCTCTGCCTCTGGCCAAGCTGGGCCCCACAAAGAGCCTAGTGAGCCCTGCCCATTCCCTCCCGAACAGCTAGAAGCTGATTTCAGGCCCCACAGGGCTGGGTCCAGGTGAGCAGCTGCCCCTGGTGTTGGTCTTTCCTTCCCCCAACATTCTCAGAGGGGCCGGGCCACACGATGCCCGGGGCTGGAACGGCTCAGAGCACCCGCATGACTTCTCAAAGGGGTCCTGCTGGCTCTCTACATGGGACAATCCCCACCATGCTGGGCTATCACACCCTCTTTTGCAACTTAACCAATCGGCTCCCTGGGCCCTGCTAAGCCCCCCCACGCACCCTGACAACCCAACACCCCCCACTCACTTCCAAACACTGCATGGGAGTGTGGCCCTCCCTCTGCTGGCCAACTTGGTACAACCCCTTTGTAGTACAGATGGGTAAACTGAGGTCAAGGGAGATAAAGGCGCTTACCCAAGATCAAACAGGTAATTGTGGCAGAGCCAGGACCAGGACGGAGCCCCACACTTTGCCCAGCCCCGCCCAGGAACTGTAAACTAACCCTGGAAGTATCTGATCCCACAACGATCCTCTCACTCCCCTCGGCCAGGGAGGGGTGGACACACCTCTTGCAGACAAATGCCAGGCACACAAAGGCGCTCAGCTGACTACTGGCTGAACTGAGGTGACCTCAAAGGAAGAGATGGCAAACACGGGGCACCTGAGCCTCCCTGACCGCCTCTCGTGACACAAAGGCCCACTGGGGCCTCTTCGAGCGTGACTCACCACAACCTTGGGACCACAGACCCCGAACTCCAGGATGCTTGTCAAAGGCCAAAGAGAGATGACCTTAGGTGAACCCCCACTTCCACACGCAGCTACGCCAGACACCGTGGGGAGCCCGGAGTCTCACCACACAGGGGAGCCGAGGAAGGAGCGTTAGTTAAGGTTTGGAATCACACAGGTGCAGCTCAAAGCCTGACCCTCACACTTTGTGTGTCTTTCCTGGCGCAGAAGTGCCTTGGACAGAGCCAACTTGGTAAGTGGCAGCTGCCGTTATTACTACCGCGATCACCCTTCCTGCCCAAGGTCTTGCATTTCAAGAACATGAGAAAGCTCCCCCACTACAAGGCCCAGGGCCACTCCCAGATCCTGGAAGGGCCGGAGCGGCCACAGCAGAGAAGCTGGATGGGTGGGATGCAGGCAAAGGGGCCATGGGCTGCAGGAACCACAGACCAGTGGCCACAGAAACCTGAGCTGGGAGAAGAAATGGCCTGACTCAGAGGGGACCCAGCCCGGCCTCCAGTACCCCCTCCTGGGGCTGGGCTGTCCCGTGCCTGTGGTGAGAGATGCTGCATTCCCAGACTGCCACTCAGAGCCCCCTGCGCCCCCTCGATAGGGCCTGGGAAACATCAAAGCCGGCCCCGCGGGGCCCTCTGTCCTGACGTCAGCTCACAGCAGGTCCTGGTTAGCGCTTGGCTGGGGCAGACTTTAGATGTTACAAAAGGCAGGGAGAGCAGCCACCAGGCCTTCTCCAAGCCCCAGGGCCCGCTCTGAGCCCACAGCTGGGCCACGAGGCTCCGCGTGCAGGAGGCTGGCCCGGTGCTGTGGCATCACATGTGCTGAGAAGGCAGTGTGAGGTGTGCCTGGTCTGGCCACTCACACGGCTTTCAGGAGAGGTCAGCCGTTCTGTCGGGGGAAAGAGGCAGGAGACTTAAGAGGCAGACCAAGGGCCCGGGCAGAAACACCAGGCTCCCGAAAAAGCAGGGCTGGGAAGTGAAGACCTCTTCAGAAGCTTCGGCTGAAATGAAGGACAGCCATGACGGTGGAGGAGGAAGGCTTTGGGGGATGAGGTGGTACCGGCCTCAAGGTGGTACAGTCACCAGCACATTCCTGTCCCGGGACTACCTCTAGCCTGAGGATGCCCCCCGAGCTGTGGTCGGGGGAAGACCTTTGGTGGAACACGGTCATGGGCTTCCCAAAGCCGCCTCCTCTTCCCTGGTCCGGCCACACCATCTACGAATCTCGCCTTCTACACACAGGACCTCACAGAACACACAGCGATGGGCTCCCTGAGGCGCCTCGCTCAGGGTAGCAGCTGTGATGCTGCCCAACAGCCCTTCCACCCCTTCACAATGCCAACTTCGCCCGGCTTCTCCCCTTGCATTGAAATGGGGACCCGGCCCTACCACTCAGACGGTGAGGCTAAGTGGATGCACACAGTCAAAAGCCCATAGCACAGCGCGGAGCACACAGAGAAGGTAGGGGTGCAAGCAGCCCCCACCCCCGCCCCGCCATGACAGGCAGCAGAGCCAGCTGCCCACACGTGGCGCTGACCCCAGCGAGGCTGGAGCGGCAAATACCCAATAAGGACATTTTCCAAGCGGCTTTCTCGGCTCCCCAACAGCCATCGATATGCCGACACTCACTCTGCCGGAGCCCTGGCCCCAGCCCCCTGAGAAAGGGCTGTGTGGGCAGCAGCCCAACTCCCGCTCCCGCCCCCAGCACGCATCTGGTCTGGTGCCTGCCCTCGCTGCTGCTCTCTGGGCTCCAGGCCCAGTCCACCCATGTGTGTATACGTGTGCGTGTGCGCGCACACATATGTGTAAACATGATTTTATAGAGAGCAGAGAGCAGCAGGAAGTTTTTCTGCTCTGAAGTAATTTTAGCTTTAGTCCAAGTATCCATCTGGGCTACTCAGCGACCCATGTCTCGGGCTGTCCTCCGAGCCTGAGGAAAACACCCCGGCCCCCAGGACACTGCAGAGGCCCAGGACCTGCCAACTTGACCAGCTGATCTTATCTGCCCTCTCTCTGTCCCTCTTAGGAAAGAAACCCCATGCTTTAAACAGATGCCTTAGCACCAGGCTGAGATACCAAGATGACCCTGGTTGGCCCTGGAACAGGCATTTTGCAGATTCTGTGCAATCAAGTGAGTGACCGTGACCTCTCCCACGCACGAGGCCAGCCGGCCACAGGACAGTGGCTGACCCCTCCACACCTCGGACTCGTCCTGGCTGCAGGGCCCGGGGCCCCATGAGGTACTTCCTGATGCCTGGCTGCCCCCGAGAGCTCCGGCCTCAGTGGCTCCTAGTGGGGCATGCAGATCCCTGAGGGAGAGGCTGGCCAACTTCCTGTGCCCTGTCTGGGGCGGAGCATCAGGACACAGGCCAGGAGAGGCTGCCCTCAACCAGAGGCACAAATGCGCCAGTCAGCAGAGGGGCCCCCAGGACCCCCACCCACAGGAGGACAGCCCTCCTCACAAGTCCACTCCAGCTGGAAACTCCAGGGGCGCCGAGTGAGAGCCCCAGGAGTACCCTGCCCACTCGTCCTCCCCGAGGGACCCGTGCACGTGGCACAGACCCGTGGCCTTCAGGGGTCTAGCCGGCACACTTTCAGGGGCTCTGGAGCCACTCACAGGTCCGTGGCTGAGGCATTTGGAAGTTTCTGGAGAAACAAATCACGGCAGGAACAAGTCCCCCGGATGGACACCAGGCCCAGTCATCCCCCACGTTTACCCAGGTCGACAGAAACACAAATGCTGGATGGGATCGGCGGGTTCGGGCACCCGGAACGTGCCCCTCCGTTACCCCAGCACCGACACTGCCTGTGGCTCAGGCACCTGCAAACACACAGAGAAGCCCAGAGCATCAGGTTCAGAGGGTCGCTGAGAACCAACCCCAGCTGGCCCCACGACCCAGAGCGGAGCAGGAGCTCTGTTCCCCTCTGTCTCCCCAGCGTCTACAAAAGGCCCCGGGTCTGCTGACAGACGCCCCCGCAGCCTCCGCACACTGTACAGCCCTGGCTCTGAGCGACGCAGGAGGGAGCAGAGCCAGGGGCCCAGCTGAGTGTTCCTGTCCTGGGACTTAACTGTAAATATCTGGAGAGGCTCCCACATCCGGATTAGAGGAACAGAACAAAGTCACCAGGGATTAGGGCAGAAACAAGCTAGTGGGCCAGCTCTCCACCTTAGATGAAAACCACAGGTCAGGCCTGGCCTGCTCACTCCTGGGAGGCCCTGGAGGCGGAGACCTACCTCTAAGGCAGGAGGGTGACCTGGTATCCAACGGCACCTGGGCCCAGAGGGACACACATGCCAGCCGGCAGCCATACTACCCGACCCCAGCAGAGCCAGCCTGTCTTCTAGGGGGCGAGAGGGCCATGCCCGGGACACACCTCTCACCCTCAGGAACCCTGCCATGGCTGCCAGGCCTCCGAGGAAGCAGCAATGAATGAAAAACGCAGCCAGAAAGTAAGAAAGAAAGAAAGAACCCAGCCAGGGTGAGGCTGTGTGATCTTGCAGAAGGAACACGGGGAAGGGGGACCTGGATTCCAGTCTCAACGCAACCACTAACAAATGGAGTGGCCCTGGCATCAGCACCCCCTGCCCCCACCAGCCAGGCAGTTTTATTATCTGTAAAATCAGAGAAATAAGAGGGTGAGACTGGACAGCCACCAAGACCTAACACTGCTTCATTGCAACGATCCTCAGAGGCAGTCACAGAAACAAAGGGCTTACTCCCCTGAGTCCCCTCCCTGCCCCCCGCCCTGTCCCAAGAGCCCAGGCAACCACCCCCGGAAGGGATTAAAGGGATGCTATAAATGGCAGGTGTGCGGGTTGGAGGCAGCTGGGGCTTGCAGACGGGGACCCAGCACAAGCTGCTCCCATTCCTGTGGCTCCCCCGGAGATGCTGCCTCTTCCTTGGCCACACACTTGCACGGACAGCTCACGGCCTGCGCCATCCAGAATGTCCCGACCTGTGCCGTGACTGCGCTGTATCCCCCAAGCTGGACTGTGGGCTTGAGGGAGAGCAGATAATCGTGCCCAGCATGGTACGGCTGTGCTCTTCAGAGTGCCTGGGCCACAGAGCGGGCACCTGCAAGCCTTCCGGGGGGAATAAAGTCACGATGTGACCTCAATTCACAACAGCTAAGATTCAGAAACAGCCTAAGTGCCCATCAGCAGATGAGTGGGTTAGAAAACTGTGGAACATCTACACAATGGAATACTATGCTGCTGTAAAAGAGAAGGAACTCTTACCATTTGCAACAGCATGGATGGACCTGGAAAGCACCTGGGAGGTGGGGTAAGAGATCAACCAAAGGACTTGCATGCATGCATATGAACATGACCAATGGACACAGACCAGGAGCATGAGGGCATGTGCTGGTGTGTGGGGGGGTGGGGGAGGTGGCCAGGGATAGGTCAATAGGGGGAAAAGGACTTATGTAATACTTTAAATAATAAAGGATTTAAATTTTTTTAAAAAAGAGTCCATGTGACCTGAAATCTTGTTCTACATCCTTAACTGTCCTCTCTGGGTCTCAGTTTCCGCACCTGGAAATGGCAGCCTTGAAACTGACTTTAATGATTCTTTCTCAGGCCCCTAACCGTGGTCGACAAACCGCGGCTCGTGAGCCACATGTGGCTCTTTGGCCCCTTGAGTGTGGCTCTTCCACAAAATACCACGTGCGGGTGCGCACGTACAGTGCGACTGAAACTTCGTGGCCCATGCGCAGAAGTCGGTATTTTGTGGAAGGGCCGGTATTCTGTGGAAGAGCCACACTCAAGGGGCCAAGGAGCCAAATGTGGCTCACGAGCCATGGTTTGCCGACCACTGCCCTAAGATATTCAAATGAAACGCACATTCGGTACAGACCATAAAAGTCTGCATGGTTTTGAGGGAAGTAAAAACCCCCAGAAGTTCCAGGGGGGAATGGACCTCAGATGGAAATGTCCTTCGACAGGTGATCCCCGAGGTGTCCAAAGGCCTGGTGTGGAGGGCCGGGGAGTGGCTCTGGACTAGAACCGCCGGGGAGAACCAGTTCTCGCCACACTCTATGCCTTGGGGTAGATCCATCCTCAGCCCCGAGAAGGAGGGACAGACAGAGAGACAGAGACAGCAGCCAGCTGTCTCCTGAAGACGCCAGCACATCGTAGACAAACCGATGGGGCTGCTGGGCTGCGACTGGGAACGGAGCCAGCAGCTCAACCCCAGGACGACCTCAGGACGCTCAGGGGGAGCGCTCAGGGAGCCCAAAGGGGGCGAGGGGTCACCCAGAGAAGGTGGAAGGGGGTTTCCTGTGGGCTCCACTGTCTTTCATTATAGGGGTCCAGATGCAGGGCCCAACCAGGCCTGACTCCCAGGTGCCGTGGCGAGGGCTCTGGGAGACCACAGGGAGAACAGCAGGGCACTCAGGCCCCGCGCCAGCTTCCCATGGTCCTTCCTGTGGAGGCTGAGGGCAAACTAAACGACAGCCGGGGGTCCACTACCTTGGTCCAGTACTGGCTGGGCCAAGTCTTAGTTTATTAATTTTCATGACAAGCTCAGAAAACTCTGTGAGACCCCATTTTCTGAGCTCCTGTTACCCATACTTGCATCACCACCGCTCGGAGACTGATAAGACAGTGAGCACAGACCCCAGACCTAACCAGAGTGGTCACAGACGTTCACCCCAAATTCCCTGTGGAAGGGACAATATGGCTTCCTGCCCTTTAGAGGGAGTGGCCTCACCTACATTTAATGAGGAAAGTTCCCCCCTGGACCCGCTCTGTCCAAAATGGTAGCCACTGGCCACGTGGGGCTATTTAAATTCAACAATTAAAATGAAACAAAACTGCCCTAACCGGTTTGGCTCAGTGGGGTCCCAGTTTCGATTCCGGTCAAGGGCATGTACCTTGGCTGTGGGCACATCCCCAGTGGGGGGTGTGCAGGAGGCAGCTGATCGATGTTTCTCTCATTGATGTTTCTAACTCTCTCTCTCCCTCCCTCTCTGTAAAAAATCAATAAAATATATTTTTTAAAAAACGAAACAAAACTGAAGGTTCATCTCCTCGGTCACACGAGCCACCCCGCAGGTGCTCAGGCCCCGTACTGAGCAGTGCAGACACGGGACACTTTCCACTCTGCAGAGTCCTCCCGGACCGGCTGCCCCAGCTCCTCTGACCACGTGCCTGTCGCCGGCACCTGACTTCTCATCCAAAGAACCCTCGCCACGGGCCAGCCTCATTCGACAGAGGGCACTGGAGTCGAGGCAGGGCCAGTCAACGCAGGGCCAGGAACTGTCGCTGGTCTGGCCGGCTCCTGCGAATACTGAGGCCACACTGGCTGCTTCTCAGCGCTTTCCCTGACTCTCCCCCAACAGGTCTGTCGGGTTTAATGTAAAACCTCCCCTTGCGTGTGCTCTGGCAAAGTGTGATTGTGGTTCACCTGCAGGTCTCCTGACCTACGTCCATCGTCTTGTATTCTCTCTCCCTCTGCTTCTCACTGTCACCCGTTGGGCACTACCCTTCCCTGTGGCCGTCACCTACATGCCGCTCTCCCCGCAAATGAACGAACACACTGCTGGGCTTGGGAGGGTGGGGAAGGAACACATGAATCTTTTACACACAAGGACGTGGCTGAACATGGCTGTCCACAGTCTGAACATCTGTCTTTGCGCCCCAGCCTCCTCTCTGTGCCCCCAGCACCCTGCCGGGGCCTCCAGAGCACACCTCGCCCCACAGCCCGTTTCCCCCACGCATCTGGTATCGTCAGAGACTGGTGAGACACACACACACACACACACACACACACACACACACACACCCGTTCTCCTGTTCTCCTCCCTCCTCCCCACAAGCCCCAGAAAGTCACTGAAGAGGCTGGACCTCAGCTGGTTTCAAAGGGATGAGAGAGAAAAAGCCAGCCTCATACTTTTAAGTTTAGAAGTTGCTGTGCAAACCACTTCCTGAGCAGACAAGAGTGGGGAATGTGAGGAAATCACTCTGCTATGTGTGATGTGGGAGCACCAGCCACTCCGGGCCTGTGGCAGCCACACACCCAGTGACACGCGGCGATGCTCAGCACATGTGCAGGAGACCGACAGTGCCCCCTGGCAGCCGGGGGGGGGGGGGACCCCCTCGGACAACACGCTCAACGGCCTGGCTGTCTGTCCCTCCCTTCAGGGCCAGAAATGAGGCAGGGCCCAGGAGTGAGAACTAGACCCCATCTTCAAAGTGCCCAGCCCCCAACCTTCCTTTCTTTCCTTCTCCACCTGTCTCACCAACAGCTGCTTCTGGAAACCAACCCTGCTCTCCAGGGAGGGATCTTAGAAAGGGATGCTCTAGGCTTTAGGGCTCAGCCTGAGACACAAAGATAAGGATCCAGAGACAAGGGTGCTCTCCTGGACGCTAGTCTGCTGGGGCTGGGGGATGAGGGAGGGGGAAGATATCCTGTGGTTGATATCCAACTACCGCAGCCATGATCACTGCTCAAATATTACTCAGATGTACTGGAGTCTGGCCCGGTGTCGCGGGGTGAGGGGGCGCCAGTGGAGAGAGGAGGAGGTGGAAGGCAGGCCAGATGCTTACGTAGAGTCAAACCATCAGACGCTTCCTAGACCCTTATAAACCTCATTTTATTGCTTAAAATATAAACTTCCTAATAAGGCAAAACTAACTTCATTCTTTTGTTTAATCTTTTAATTGCAGTACTAATGATTTGTCCCTTTGTTTTGTTTTTTTTTTAAAGGAAATAACCAAAAAAAGAGTCACGTGTTTTTTTTTTAAAAAAGATCAGCTGTTTAGAAAAAGCACTCTGGATAAAAAGATGCCAAAGTAAGTATTTCAACCTCCAAATCAATAACAAAGATGAAAAAAAAAAACACACACCAATTGATGAATAACAGAAACGATTTCTTGTAAGTTATTTTTAAAAGCACCAAAAACTTGCAACTCATCACCAGATGCTTAAAGCCTAGGGATACTGACTCTGGGGGGTTAAATGTTATAAAACATAAAGCACAAATAGCTGCAGGGGGAAAAAGCCCCTCCGAGCGGCTGATGTAATACTGAATGGAATAGCCAAACAGAAAAAAAGACAAAGACCTAAAGTTTATTTCATGCCTATTCCGCGATCTTTAAGTCAGGATCTGGAAGGCAACAAACAAGATCTGACTTCACTTAAGTCTGGAACGGGCTGTCCCTCCAACTCAAGAGGTGCCTCTGACAGACCTTAAAGTCCGGGGTGCAGGGGAAGGACACAGACAGGCAGACTACGTGATACAAAGGGACACACAGACTGAGTGACTGACTGCATGGCCAACAGAGAGACAGAGAGATCTACAGAGAGACGGCCACAACAGACAGAGGAAGACTACCAACGGACAGAGACAGGGGGAGATCAAGAGACTAAGAAAGAGATACCAGCAGAGAAGGACCGGATCTGACAGAGGGAGAATGTGAGAGATCAACAGGCAGAGACACAGAGATAAACTGAGAGACAGAGATAGAGCAACATAGAGTCATAGAAACCCAGAGAAAGGGTTAAGAAAGACAATGAGAACCCTAGCCGGTTTGGCTCAGTGGATAGTGCGCCAGCCTATGGACCGAACGGTCCTGGGTTCAATCCCGGTCAAGGGCACGTACCTAGGTTGCAGGCTCCTCCCCGCCCAGGCCTTGGTCAGGGTGCATGCAGGAGGCAACCAATCGATGTGTTTCTCTCACATCGATATTTCTCTCTGCCTTTCCCTCTCTCTGAAAATCAATGGAAAAATA
This sequence comes from Myotis davidii, assembly GCF_000327345.1. Classification (NCBI taxonomy): domain Eukaryota; kingdom Metazoa; phylum Chordata; class Mammalia; order Chiroptera; family Vespertilionidae; genus Myotis; species Myotis davidii. Next base: position 2,693,169 of record NW_006300048.1, on the reverse strand, counting down.
TCCTCGGGTGAGGATTAAAAAAAGAAACAGAAAAAGACAATGACATAGAGGACAAATGACTTATGTGCACGTACGGCTCCCAAGCCTGCAGAGCAGGCACCAGCCCATACTGGTCCCGGCTTCCCCAGCAGATCTGTCCCCGTGTCTTCAGTAAGGAGTCCTCCCTCCATCCCCTCCCACCACCCTCTCCAGCAGCCGCAGGGGCTCAAAATTCAGACAGTTCCTGGCCACAGGCAACAAGGCTGCCCAGTGTAACACCAGAAACAAAAGGTTAGAGCTAGCCTGCAGGTGGGAGACCTGGGGGAGCAAGAGGAGAGGGGAGGGGGCTCTACAGATACCAAATTCAGACCATCAGTAATGGAGAGCCCTCAAATTAGAGGCTCCTGGTAAATAATTCACCAGGAAAAGTACAGTACCTTCCCCAGGCTCATCCATTATTCACCAAGATAAATGTACCATATTGTTATACTTCCTGACATCTAAAAATGGTCTGAGCCATTAGGCCAGGAGCAAGAAGACAGCGGGGCAATTTCCACCCAACTTGTCCAGAACCCCTGACCCAGCAGTCCTGCGCCTTTTGGAGCTCAGTCTTGCTCCTCACACAAGAGCAAAGCATTCACCTTCCAGCAAGGGCCAGGCCTGGGCTCGACCGTAAGGACCTTGAGGAGGCCCCCACACAGCCCCCAAGAGCCCAGCGCCAGGTCAGAGCCGTGTCCAGAAAAATCCTGAACAAAACCCCCATGGGCACCAAACCCCAGAGGTTCTGGTCCTCTCAGTGAGAAGAGAAGTGGCACACACTTTGCACCTGTCTAGGGCAATTCTGTTCCTAGAGGGCTCAAAGAGTTTGACTTTGATGCCACATGAGTGACAGCTACCAAAGGCAGGAAGAACGGCATCCTCGACCCGGCTCTGTACAAGTCACTCTGTCCTTCAGGCCTTCCTTTCCCACAGGTAATACCTGCTCGCTGCTCTTCACCCTGCGGGGCTTTGACAAGGATGAGGTGCCCTCTAGGGAGCTGGAAGAGCTACACCCGGTGAAGGCCCTGGCCCACATCATTCAGGCAGGATGGAGATGGGACCAGAGCTCAGGGCCCAGTCTGACCACCTGCACGCACAGTCTACCCTCCCACTTACCAACCTGGGCAGGTTGTTTATCCCTTTGGTGCTTCCATTTCTGCACCTGTGAAATAGTGCCAATGACAGCATCTACCAAGCAGGCTTGTGGAAAGCAAATACACAAGTTGACAAATGTAGCATGCTTGGAAAGGGCCTGGCACGTATTCAGGACTACGGGAGTGGACTCTTAGCCATTATTTACTGTCATTGCTACATTTGGAGCTGCTTTTTTTTTTTAAATCTTTTATGAACTACATCTCATCACAGCCACCTGTTACCCAATAAAGGGCTTTGCTGGCATTCCTCTCATGCAGGCCATTCAGAGCTGCAAAGAGGCCTGTTTGATTTGCCACTCACCTTATCTTTCCCATCTTGGTGTAGTGGTTCTCTCGGAACAGACCCTCAGGTCTAAACTTCGTCGCACTGCTGCCGACAGAGCCTCAGAGCCACCGGTCACTGGATGTACCTAACGGGGGGGCTGCACAGCTCCAGGGTTGCTACCCCGTGCTGGTGAAGCTCTGCGGGTGGCTGCTGAAGGCTGGGAGCTTTGCATGCTGCTGCCCACTGCCCTAATGTCCCCCAGCAGCGCCCAGATTAGCAGTGGCTCGTACTTCCATTCACTCCCCTCCAAAAGCTTCTCCAATCACCTTCAATATGAACAAGAGTCAGAGCGAGTGTCTGGTGACAATGGATCCAGACCATCCTGGTATGAGGCAGGCCTCTCTCTGGCCGCACGGAACACAACTGTAGGGGGAAGGGAGGGGAGTCCAGCGGATGTTCACGTACCAACTCACATCTGGAGATAACCATTAGGCTTCAGCTTTCTGACCCTGTAAGACCCCCAACAAGAGACAACTGGGAAATTCTGCGCTTTGTAAAGGAAAATTCTCAGCGGTAAACGACAAATTAGGAAAATTATTCCCAGCAATTGACAGAAGTGAGGTTGCTGGCCTTCCTATCTAGTTACAAATCCATCATAATAACTACTAAATTCTAGCAGTAACATGATCTAAACAACATGACGAGTCCTCAAAACAAATGTAAATGATTAATAAATATAAGAAAATGTTCTGATGCATTAGTAACACAAGCAATGCAAATTAGAACAAGCTATTCTGCCTGTCCGATGAACGCCAAGAATTTAAAAATAACTCAACACTGGCAAGTCTACGGAGAAAACGGTCCTCAAGCTTTGCTGATGGGGGTGTAAATTCTAACAGTTCCCTTCTAGAAAGTGGTTTAGTAAAATTGTACCAATATCTTAAAAATTCATGCCCTTCCTCCCTGGAGAAGTGCCTGAGTCCAGGTCTGCGGCAGGAAATGAGATGAGCCTGGGACATCGTATCCTACGAGGAAATGAGCAAAGACTAGCAGGGTCACGTCAAAGGTTCAGGGCCAGCGTAAAGAGGCTCCCATGGGCCCAAGGCAGGGCCACTTAAGCATCCACGAGGATAATACCACACCAACTTAAACACATCAAGAAAGTTTAAAGTCCATGGCATTCACAATGATGATGCGTTTTGTGTTTTTCAATCCTCACCCAACGATATGTTTGTTGGTTTTATAGAGAGGAAAGGAGAGGGAGAGAGAAACAGAGATGGAGAGAGAAACATCGACATGAGAAAGAAACACGGATTGGTTGCCGACCCTACCCGCTCTGTGGATCAAACCTGTAACCTTTTGGTGTAAGGGATGACACTCCAACCAACCGAGCTACGCGGCCAGGGCAATGGTATTAGTTTTCTTTAAATATGTGTGTGTGTGTTTATTGATTTTAGAGGGAGGAGGGAGCAGGAAGGAGAAGGAGAGAGAAACATCGATGAGAGACAACCATCGATCGGCTGCCCCCCGCATGCCCACTCCTGGGGGCCGAGCCCAAAATCCGCAGACCCTGACCAGGAATCGAACTGGTCACCTCTCGGTGCATCAGACGACACTCAACCAACTGAGCCACACCAGCCAGGGAAATAATGTTTTTCTAAATTTAAAAAAAAAATGCCGAAAGTCTTCCATTGGTCACCACTGAAGGCGGCTAGAAAACCAGCTCATTATTTTAAAAACTGGAAAAGAATCAGGCACTTATTTTCCTTTTCGTGCGCAGCTATACCTCATGGTAACAAACAGTGCGTGAGGGGAGGCTTGTCTTCATAGAAGTCTCCTCGCTGATAAACAGGAACATCACCATTTTACAACCCCTAATGAAACAGTGCGTCTAGCAATGGTTGTTTATGGCTGCTAATTCCAGAGAGAACCAGATGTGTGTCTACTGAGGGATGCACACATGGAGGGGAAATCAACTCTGAGCCTCATGAAGTCTCTGCATCTAAGTCTCATTATTAAAAAGTTTAAGAAGCTTTCCAGAACAAACTTGGAAAACAAGGAAGAAGCTAGATAACAACATGCCACCAACTAAAACAAGTGTGAATACAGACTCTGTGTCTTCTATTGCTCCCTCAGTTACTAAAACCGAGTGTTTATCATTTCATGTACTTACAACCTGCCTTCCTGACTAGAGTCTAAGCTCCCTGAGGACAGGGCTAGTCTCACACTCATCCCCCCACTGCAGGTGCTCGGGAAACACCAGCGGGTCTGCAGAGGTTTTACTGAGCCAGATACACGGCCCCGTTACCCCTGCAAGATGTGGAATGAGCCCTAGCCGGCTTGGCTCAGTGGATAGAGCGTCAGTCTGCGGATGAAGGGTCGTGGTTTCGATTGTGGTCAAGGGCATACGCCTGGGTGGTGGGCTCGATCCCCAGTAGGGGGCGTGCAGGAGGCAGCTGATCGATGTTTCTCTCTCATCATTGATGTTTCTAACTCTCTATCTCTCTCCCTTTCTCTCTGTAAAAAATCAATAAAATATATTAAAAAAAAAAAAAGATGTGGAATGAGCAGAGGGTCACAAAGCCCAATATGGGATCCCGATAGGCACTTACGTTAATTATCATTATTAATTCAACAAACATTTATTTAGCGCCTACTACTGCCAAGTACTCTGCAAGACACTGGAAATGGAGAGAGAAAAACACACAATTACTATCTTTAAGCACCTCAGTTTAGTGGGGGGGGGGGGGTTAGATATATAAACATATACAGGATTATTATAATAATTAACACTTACTGACCACTTAACTAGTCACCAGACACTATTCAAAGAGACTTAACCATATTAGCTTGTTAATGCATCTAAACACCCAGTTAAGTAGGTACCATGGTCCCCAGTATACAGATGAGGAAACTGAGGCACAGAGAGGTGAAGCTACCTGCTCACACAGCTGGTAAGCGACAAATGCAGGATTCAACCCTCTGGCTCCAGAGGAAAGCTATGGCAATCATCAGGCTTTACCACTTCATCACTCAGTGTGGTGGTGGGTGCACAAGACAAAATCGGGGGCGGGGGCAAGGAAGCATCCTGGGAGAAGGCCCTTCAAAACAAGGGTTTAAGAATGAATGGGGCTTCCGGGTAGAACAAGACAGACGCAAGAAGATAAAGCATGGTGAGAGAATGCCAGGTATTCAGGATGCTCAGAGTTTCAGGGGTGATGAGGGGAAACACAGCAAAAGGCAAAGGAGGGGGAGACAAAGGAGGTGAGATACAAACTTAATCTGACAAACTGTCCCCTGACAAAAAAAAAAATTCCCCAGGAGGTGGCTGTTAGGGTAGAAAGTGGACTAAAGAAGCTTTGCCGTGCAGAGAACAGCGGCCAATCACAGATGCATTATTATGGGAAACTGACATACCTGTTCTATTCGTTTCCTAGAGCTGCTCCAACAAACTACCATAACTGGTGGGAATAAAACAACAGAAGTGTATTCTCTCACGGTTCTGGAGGCCGGAAGCTGGAAATCAAGGCATCAGCCGGCTTCGTTCCTACAGAGGCTCCGAGGGACAGTCTGTTTCATGCCTCTCCTCCCTGATCCTGGCGGTTGCCAGCAATCCTTGGGGATTCATGGCTTGTAGAGACATCATTGCGATCTCTGCTTCCACCCTCACAAGGTCACCTTCCCTGTGTGTGTCTGTGTCTCTTCTTGTAATGACACCCCCCATCGATGACATATGCTTAGCACCCACCTTCATGACCTAAGGATTACATCTGCAAAGTCCCTATTTCCAAATAAGGTCAAATAGACTGGCAACAGGACTTAGGGCTGCAACATAACCTTTTGGGGGACACCATTCAACCCATTACACCTGCTATTCTGCAGCTTGCTTTTTTCACAGCACAGTTAACTGCAGCTATCTTTCCAAGTCTGGCCATGTGGTTCTAGCCTATTCATTTCAACTGCAGTGCATTACTGCACTGTATCAGTGACCCATAACTATTTGTCAAACACCCTAATGGACATTCAGATAGTTTTAAATATTCTGCCATTACAAACAATGCTCCAACGAAACCTCTCTGTACAGGAACTTATGCACATGGGTAATGAAAGTGTTTCTGTAGGATGACTTCCTAGAAACAGAATTCCCCCTGGACCAAATACAATTTCAAGTTTGTTTTTGTGTTTTTTTAAATATATTTTATTGATTTTTTACAGAGAGGAAGGGAGAATAGAGAGTTAGAAACATTGATGAGAGAGAAACATCAACCAGCTGCCTCCTGCACACTCTCTACTGGGGATGTGCCCACAACCAAGGTACATGCCCTTGACCGGAATCAAACCTGGGACCCTTCAGTCCACAGGCTGACGCTCTATCCACTGAGCCAAACCAGTTAGGGCCAATTTCAAGTTTTTGGTAAGTGATAAATTGCTCTTTATAAAGGTTGCGCCAATTTATGTTTCCTTACCAACACGGGTATTTATTAACCTTTGTCAATCTGAAAGACATAAAATAATACTTTGCTTTAATGTGGTTTGAGACATTTAGTTTGCCCTTTAACAAGATAAAGCAATCTCATATTTTTACTGGTTAGCTGAATTCCTTATCGTCCGTTTTCTGTTCAACTTCCTTGCCTATCATTTCCTTGTTTATTTTTATTGTTTATCTTATTAGTTTGTAATCAACAAGATCAGGAATATAAAGCCTTTTCTGCATTACATGCAATTTCCTCCGAGAATGATCGTTAAGTTACTGAATTCAGCCTACTATGTGCCAGGTACAGCTCTAAGTGCTGGAATACAGCAGTGAACGGCCTTGAAGGCTCCTGTTCTCAACTGTTATTTAACCTCTCACAAGAAAATGTAATTGCACATGATTTAGGGCAACAGATAGGAAGCAAATTTCCCCCTTGGGTGCAGAATTGCCTTAAAATTAATTTAAATACCGTCTTCTTTGGATCCATTTGAGAGTCTTCTGGGGGAAACCTACTCTATGTTCCAGCTGTCCTGGAAGCATCTACAAAGGAGCAGTGTGGTTCCGGAAGGTGGGACTAGGAATAGCTGCCAGGCAGCTGCTCCTTTCCCTGCAGCCACACCCCCAAAAACCACACCCCCAGATGTCCAGGGTCTTCAGCGATTAAGACCTTGGAGTTCAGAGAGCAAAGGAAGTTTTAAGAAGCAGTAAGTCTTCCCCATTCCAGTAGAGGAGCCTCACTCCATCTCTTCCACAAGCCCCTGGGAGGGGTGATGTCTGATTGGGCATTTTGGCTCTGACCCTACTCCCCCCCCTCCGCAAATACTTAGGGTGCAGATAGAACACATTTTATACAGGTAGCCTACACACACACACACACACACACACACACACACACACAGGGATGATCAGACCAATTTATCCTCTTCAGATTAAAACTTTGTTCCTCGCCCTACTCAGTTTGGCTCAGTGGATAGAGCATCAGCCTGTGGACTGAAGGGTCCCGGGTTTGAATCCAGTCAAGGGCACATGCCCGGGTGGCAGGCTTGATCCCCAATAGGGGGGGTGCAGGAGGCAATTGATCAATGATTCTCTATCATTGATGTTTCTATATCTCTCTCTCCCTTCCTCTCTGAAATCAATAAAAATATATATTTAAAAAATAAAATAAAAAAACTTTATTCCTCAACCGCCTTTATTTCTATCTCACTCTGCTTCTCCCTTTCTCTCTGAAATCCCTAAAAATATATATTTAAAAAATAAAATAAAAAAACTTTATTCCTCAACCTAGCCTTTATTTTTTTAAATATATTTTACTGATTTTTTTACAGAGAGGAAGGGAAAGGAATAGAGAGTAAGAAACATCAATGAGAGAGAAACATCGATCAGCTGCCTCCTGCACACCTGCGACTGGGGATGTGCCCACAACCAAGGTACATGCCCCCTTGACTGGAATCGAACCTGGGACCCTTCAGTCAGCAGGCCGACGTTCTATCCACTGAGCCAAACCAGTCAGGGCTCAACCTAGCCTTTATTAATAATAAAGGTGACACATCGATCTCCATCTGTCCAATTCCTGTATGTCTGTTTTCTTTCCTCTCTGCCTCCATCAGTTTCAAATTCAGAGTGAAGGGTGATACTGACTGGCTCCCTCCACATAATTTCCATTATATTGCATTAGGTCTGAGTATTTTATGGCTTTTTGCTGATTTTGTGAAGGGGATAAATGTTTCCATTGTATTTTCTAAAAGGTTAATTGCTGATAGATATTGATCCTTCTGGGTTTTGTGTAGTTTTTTATTTGGCCAAATGACTCCACTGTCTTATTGATTCTAGTGTTTTTCAGTTGATATTTGGGCTTCATGTGTCAAAAAAAATTATACCATCAGCAAAGAACAATAACTTTATTTTGATTTTTGTTTCTTATAGTATTATTTCAGCTACAATTTCCAGAATGTTATATTGTAGTAACTTGATTGTTTTTTAAGATATGTTTTTATTGATTTTAAGAGAGGAAAGGTGAGGGAGAGAAACATCAATGTGAGAAAGAAACATTGATCGGTTGCTTCCCGAATGAGTCATGCTGGCCAGCATATGACTTGATTATTTTAATGAGAACAGTACATTTTCATCTTTAAATATAATATTAGCTGTGGTTTGAGATTTTTTTAAATCAAGATGTTGCTGCCCAGTATATATCTATATTATAAAAAGCCAGTGGCCATAACGCCTGAACAACCAAACAACCGGTCACCAGGAGGTGCACTGATGGGTCTCGCAGCGCAGCGGCTCTTGGTCTTGTGGTGCGGCAGGAGGGAGTCTGGGTCCCACGTGATTTTGAGCACTGAGCCTTTAGTGTATATGTATATATGTATGTGTATATATATAGATATAGATATAGATATAGATAGATGTTGCCCAGTTTTGCTCAATGGTTAGAGCACTGGCCCAAGGACTGAAGGGTCACGTGTTTGATTCCAGTCAAGAGCACATACCTCAGTTGCAAACTGAAAGAACATACCTAGCCCTGACCAGTTTGGTTCAGTGGCTAGAGCGTCGGCCTGCGGACTGAAGAGTCCCAGGTTCGATTCCGGTCAAGGATGTGTACCTGGGTTGCGGGCACATCCCCAGTAGGGGTGTGCAGGAGGCCAGCTGATCGATGTTTCTCTCCCATCGATGTTTCTAACTTTCTATCCCAACTTTACCCCCTCCCTTCCTTTCTGAAATCAAATAAAATATATTTTTTTTAAAAAAGAAAAGAAGAGAAAGAGCACACCTAGTGTCCCAAGGAGATCCTGGGAAAAAGTTGAATATTCTGTTGAGACCCTCCCCTGAGACCTCTCCTAAAATTTCCACCTCCAAGAAAGAGATAAATACACCCGGGACAAGGAACCCAGTGCCAGGACAAAGGGCCCAGTGTCGCTCTCCCTCCAAGGAGCATGCCACTGTCACTCCCTCCCTCTCTTTCCCCGACAGACACACATCCCCTAACCTCTCAGGGACCCAGTGAGATTTGCAACCAGGGGAGCAATGGGCAGCGGCGGCTCTTCCCGGGCTAACCCCCCGAACCTGTCCCATGGCCCCCTTTTCTCTGACTTCTCAGGGAGCCAGAGCAGCCCAGTCTGTGCTCTCCTGTTGCTTCTCCAATGCCCTTCCTTGTTTCACTGTCCTAAGTACATTTTTGCTGCCATCATGGACCCAATACCCTCTGGTTCAGTGCTGTTAAAATATATTTTTTTTAAAAAAGAAAAGAAGAGAAAGAGCACACCTAGTGTCCCAAGGAGATCCTGGGAAAAAGTTGAATATTCTGTTGAGACCCTCCCCTGAGACCTCTCCTAAAATTTTTAAACTTTATTCTTTTTTAAAAATATATCTTATTGATTTTTTACAGAGAGGAAGGGAGAATAGAGAGTTAGAAACATCGATGAGAGAGAAACATCAATCAGCTGCCTCCTGCACACCTCCCTACTGGGGATATGCCCACAACCCAGGTACATGCCCTTGACCGGAATCGAACCTGGGACCTTTCAGTCCGCAGGCCGACGCTCTATCTACTGAGCCAAACCGGTCTCAGCAATTCAATTCTTCTTTATTCACGGTCTGAGATGGCTATTTAGCCTGTCCACGCACCACTGACTTTAACCTTTCAAAACGGAATTCAGAAAAGTTAAACTACTTCTAGGACTCGAATTCTGGTCTTGGGAATCCAAGAAATTCCTGAGCAACCCCTGAGCAGCTGGGACCAGGTTAGGCTTTGTGGGAAAAGAGGACCAGAACTCAACCCACCCTACCAAGCTCATCATCAAGAGGTGGGGGCGAGCCCTGGCTGGTTTGGCTCAGTGGATAGAGCATCAGCCTGCGGACTGAAGGGTCCCGGGTTCAATTCCGGTCAGGGACATGTACCTTGGTTGCAGGCACATCCCCAGTAGGTGTGCAGGAGGCAGCTGATCGATGTTTCTCTCTCATCGATGTTTCTAACTCTCTATTCCTCTCTGTAAAAAAATGGATTAAAAAAAAAAGGTGGGGGCAGGGTGGCCACAAAAAGCACACCTCTGATAGGATGGAAAGTAAAAAGGAGCAGCTAATTCAGAGAGAGCGCCAAGGGAAAACATACGTGGCCTCGGAGATCACGAACATGATCCTTGGTGGGCCCTGGGCTACCGAACCCCAAGTGACAGGGAACAACCCTGGCCTCCGTTGGTTGTCCTGGCATAATCATTAACAGTGTCTGGTCCAGATGCTAAATACCTCTGGCTCCTCGTGAGGTAAATGCCCCCCACTTGAGCCATGCTGACCAGTTTTCCCACAGTAACATTCCGTGTGATTTTCACAGGCCACTGTACAGCAGTGACTACGAAATTTCTCCCTCCCCAGAAAACCTGTTCCCCAGAAAAATGATGACATTTTTAAATATAAAAATTTTAACACAGATTTGATATGTTCATATCCTTTGACAGAACAGCTCCACTCCTGGGAATTTATCCTGCAGATAGACAAGGACCAGGGCAAAGCTAGGCACAAGGGTATCTGCAGTGGCTCTGTCTAAAATAGCAAACCCTCACAACAGCCCCGAAGGCTCTCAGCAAAGATGGTGTGAAACAGCCTGGGAGGAGAGGGGGCGTGGGATGGGGTAGGGTGAAGGCAGACAGCACTTGCTTTAGGCCAACCTTCCTTTTAAAATAGGTACGAAGGGGCCTTCCTGCCCGCCCCCGCCCCAAACTCAGCAGGTCCCAGGGGAGGAAGAGATGGGGAGCAAGCACGCAGGAGGCGGCTAAATAATGAATTGTAAGTGTGTGTTTTCTTTGGCCAGGGCAGTCTGACCAAGCTCTGGGGGCTGCTGGGCAAACATTTTTCATATTTGAGTAGCTGGCCGATGCCCAAGGCAGTCAGAAGTTAAGTAAGCTCTGAATGAGCTGCACCCATCTTCTCCCCAGCCCCAAGAATTCTTAATGAGGTTCTAAGGCAGCAGCTTCCAGCAAAACCGTCTTGTTGCCTTAAATATCACTCACCCTTCACTACTTTTAATGAATGCAAATGATTCAGCAACAAAACACTTAGCCTGGAGTGAAATCCGTCTTTGTGTGGCTGGGTGTACAGCCCAACTCGGGCAGGGCCCTACTGGGCGGGTGGCCCAGTGGAGCCCGAGGTGCCCAGGCTCGCCCAGGCAGACCCCTGGGCAGTAGGAGCAGACTACAGGAAGTGCTGGCTCCCCACTCCTGCCCCCAGATGCAGACCCTCACAACTCCACCTCTTTACAACTCTGGCTCCAGGGCAGAGGAAAGTGTGAGAGGGAAAACAAAAGGTATTTCTTTGATCTAATGGAAGAGGCTGGTCCCAGGCACCTCAAAGGCCGGTCTGGTCACCACACATCCTGCATTCAAGGGCACTTCACCCCAACACGCCCACCTCTCCTCCTCTTCTTCGCCTGATGCCAGGGACCTGAGCAACCAGAACCTGAAAAGCTCCCTTGGACCGGCGCCCTCCCTCACCTACTTCATGGAAGCAACAAAAACAGAGACAGTATAAATAACCCAATTTACACCCTGTTTTCAGAGTTCTCTTTGGCAGCAAACACTGAAAGCAATTTGTCAGGAGTCTAAGAGCAACTTTTAACAAATTTACTTCCAACTTGGGGCTCAGGGGGGATTTGTTGCCCGTCAGCCTGATCAACACCTCTCCGGAGGGCTGAGGCCGCAGCCCGGCGAACAGGCAGCTGTTAACTCAGCTGCCACCGTCCTCTCCCCCAAGGCCGGCAGCTGGCAGCGGGTCCTTGCAAGTCCTGTCCAGGCTTTTCCAGTCATGGATGCAGCAAGGAGTCGGGAGGCTGTGGCTCAAACTGGGCAACTGGCTATAATGTGAGGACAACGGAGGGCCCATAGGTATCACTCGGGGTGCCTGAGGCATAAAGGGGCGTTAAAGTATTTGTTGGCTTGGTTTGGAAAGAACCCCACTGCCTCGTTGCTGTTGTTTTTTAAATCCTCACCTGAGGATGTTTGTATTGACTTTCAGAGAGGAACGGAGAAAGAAACATTGATGTGTACGGGCCCAACTGGGGATGGAACCCGCAACGCAGGCACGTTCCCTGACCAGGAATTGAACCCACAGCCTTTACTGGCATATGAGAGGCCCAGTGCACAAAATTCACCCACGGGCAGGGTCCCTAGGGGCTGCCGGCGGAGGCCTCCCGTCCCCTGCCTGCCTGTCACCGGAGGAGCCACGGGTGGTTGGCCAGCCACCCCCGCCCCCTGAGAAACTCCTGGTCAAACTCCCAGTCCTAAATTTTCAGGTTAGGCTTTTATTGTATAGAATGAGATGACGCTCCAACCAATAGAACTAACCACTGCCTCCTTCAACCCTCACGAAGGTCGAGTGCCCCAGGAGAAAATTTCACATTGAATTTCAGAAGGCCTCCAAAAATAAGTTCTATGTCATGAAAAATGCCCTTCCCATTACAGCAAAGGCTTCCCGGGAGAGAGCACTGGAATTACCTTAGCTCCTCAATGGTGTTCTTCCTGACTGTTCACAGCCCGCCATCTATCTGCACCATATTCTTCAAAACACTGCCCAGGGAAGGGAAGAGAGGCTCTCACTCCATAGAAGGGATGGGCCTCATAGACCTCGGACCTGAGTTCCTGCCTTCCTGGTGGATCCATTAATCAGCCCCTTTCCTAGCTGGGTACTAAGGGTTAAGATTCTGGGCAAGAATACAGAAAGAATCCTGCATTCTGAAACCCCTATAAGGCAGAGACGTGCCTAAGCCCACAAAAGTGAACATCTAGAAGGTTTGAAACAAATCCATTAAAAAAGAAAAAAGCCCTAGCCTGTGTGGCTCAGCGGTAGAGCCTCAGCCCTCCCACCAAAGGGTCTCAGGTTCAATTCCTGGTCCAAGGGCACATTGGGAGGCGGCCAGTTGATGTATCTCTCACACATCAATGTTTCTCTCTCCTCCTCCTCCTCCCCTCCCTCCGCTCTCTCTAAAAATCAATGGAAAAAATATCCTCCGGTGAGGATTAACAAAAAATTAATAATTTTTTTGAAAATAAAAAAGAAAGCTTTGCTCTTGACATTCACTAATACATACATCTGACACCTAAACCCCGACCCCACAACCAATCCATTCTACCAGCACATGAACCAGAACTCAACCAAATGCAGAACCCTCTGGCCTTTGGGCCTCCTGAGTCCAGGGGAGGAAAAGGCGCCATTCAGCAGCAAGTGCTCGGGCAGCACCAAGCAGAATGCACAGCACAAAGCAGAATGGACACCACCAGTTGCCTCCACAAAGCGTGAGTCAACCCACACAACGGTGCCTCCTGGGAGCGGAGGAGAAGGCCAGCACCTCCTGTCTGCCTCCTGCCTGCCCCACTCAGGTCTCCATCCCCTGGCCTGCATCCTCTGTGGTACTTCTCTGCGTCCTTAATTACTCTCCTCTGGTTCTGTCTTAATTTGCCTACCAGACAATCCATTCTTGGAGCGTGTCTCCAGTGTCCCGGAGGAATCGCCCAGCCTTTTAAAGGGAGACTCTACCATCAGAGAGGAATTTTCTTTCCGTAATAGACTCTTTACCCTCTTAGGGACATCTACCTCCTTTCTCTTGTGGGTATCTCTTGCCTTCTAAGGAATTAAAAGTCCCCCTGCCATACCTCCCGCCCTGAAACACTCACCACACACACACACACACACACACACACACACACACACACACCATGATGCTGCCTTAAGCATCATTAGTTATTTATGTGCCAGACTAAAAAAACACACACAAAAACAGTTTCTATTCAAAGTTACTGGTGGATGAGAAACAAAAACAAGCCTGTAAGTAAATCGCCCTCACCGCACTGCAGCTATCTTTTGTTGAGCATTCGCTGTATGACAGACTAAGTCCTTCATATACACGGAATCTCAAAGGTGTCGCTTAGTTTAAGTTGTGCCATTATTTAGGTTCCACGGAACGGCACCAATGAAACTAAAAACAATGCTGTGTAACTGATGTCACAACCTGTTTCAAAAGATGTAAAACCGGAGGGCGGAAAAGAGCACCTTATACTACTAGTAGAGCAGCAATTTTTAACCTTCTTCATCTCATGGCACACGTAAACTAATTACTAAAATTCTGCAGCACACCAAAATATATATATATATGTTTTTTGCAGATCTGGCACACACACCAAAAGGTATAATTTTGATTCATTCCCACCAGACGGCTATTGTTGTGTTGGCTGTTGTTATTATTATTATTATTATTATTATTATTGACAATCTAAGAGAAAACAGGTCAGTGCCCCCAGACTAGCCTGGTGTTGCATGTTTTAAAAATTCTTGTGGTACGCCTGTCGAATATGTTGTGTTGTAAATGAAATATAGTACTCTCTCTCTTACGATCTAATTCTCACACGATCTCTAATGGGATTGGTATGATTGTGCCCATCTTACCAATGAGGAAACTGGGGCTCAGAGAAGTCAAGTGAACTAAGGTGTCTCAGGGAGCAAACTGTGAAGCTGAGGTCGGTCCCAAAACAGATTTCTGAATTTGCCTGGGGTGGCAGAGGGGGGTGGCCCGGCCTCAGGCCGCCTAGGTTAAGCTGCCCCTTCAAAGGTACAGACACTTGCTTGGCCGATCCCTAAAATCATGGCCTGTGTGCCATTGCAGCATCACAGATCCTGCTCCCAGAAACAACAACAAAGGAAAACAGGTTTCCCTGGCTCCTTCCTCACAAACTGGCTGGAAGCGAGGGGGCACCTCTCAGCCAACTTGTTACATGTAAAGCACATTTAATGAGCCTCTCAAGCCCTGGGAGTGGGAGAAGGAAGGGTTCATTGGAAATCTGATACTTCGGCAGCCAGGCAGAGGGAGGACAGGGCCCTCTGCATCAGCCCTGGGGGATAAACAGCATCCAAACCCCTTTGTCTGACAGAAGGAGATACTTCCTGGCGGGGGCAGGAGGCAGCTATATTTTTTTATGACAAAGCCCACCTAACAACAACCCTCCACCAGAGACCTGGCCGGGCCCTGTACAAGCCACCTCACCATAAACCGTGTGTCCGTCCCCGAACCGGCTGGGGTCCTGCTTCCCACAAATACCTGTGACTGCCATAAATGCCCCTCAACAGCCCCGTTTACTGCCCAGCCTGCCTGCTGCTAAATGAGGGCATTTGTTTCAAATTTGCAAATACCGAGCGCAGTGGAAACCTAAGTCCACTCCTGAAATGAAATGTTCTGCATTCCTCCAGGCCTGAAGCCCGCGCTTCAAAAGCTGCAAGAGGCCTGGCTGTTTACTCACTGGTGGGGCTATTGGGAGAGGTATTTCCCTGTTCCCCGAGGAGGCTGCTTTGATCCCTGCCGGTGGGAAGGGGACAGAGGGGTGCCACCCAAGCCCAGGCCAGGCTGGCCCCGGGTCCTCTGTCCCCTTTCTGGGTCTGGGCAGCAGCTTCAGGGGGCCTGGGAAAGTGAGTCTCGTGGGGAGGCTCAAGTAGAGACTCGCCTAAAATTGCTGCCAGAGCCAGCAGGCCAGCTCGACAGGACCGCTCAGACCATCTTCTAAAAGCCTTTGAAACAAGGTAAAGAGACAGCATCCCAGCCTCTTACACAGAAATAAAGGACAATAAGCCCTGGTCGGGGAGCTCAGCTGGTTAGAGTCGTCCTGACACACCAAGGTTATGGGTTCGATCCCCAGTCAGGGCGCATACAAGGAACGACCAATGAATGCATAAGTAAGTGGAACAACAAATTGATCTCTCTCTCCCCTCCCTCTTTCCGTCTCTAAAAATCAATAAATAACATTTAAAATAAATAAAGGGACACACACACACACACACTCTCTACACCAAGGAAATCAGGTTTCTTTATCAAGGCAGGGGCGTGTGTTTACTAAATAAAAGCTTTCTGTGTTAAGGAGTTTTCAGAAACTGGGGAAAGGGGAATAAAAGACAGAGATCCTCCTGCAGGCCCCCCCAGGGCGGTTGCAGGACCCACACCATTCCACCCCTCACCCCCAGCCCGCCTTCTCTCAAAGCTCCTCTGGCCAGGACTCCTGGGTTGGAGGAGACCAGATCACAGGTGACAATACGGCCAGCAAGTTGGACATATTTTAAATGGGTCAGTTCGACAATTAGTTTAACCTGCTGAAGTAACCAACCAGGGAGAATGACTTGCTCTTTGTAGCTGGAGCTCCAAGACCAACAGCGTTTCCTTGTATTTTCCCGCCTAAGGCTGCATGACAACCGTTTTCTCTGTGACCTGTTTTGTTTTTCAGGAAATGAAGGTGGGATCTCAAATGCCACCCTGGCACATCACCTTTCTAAGGACCTGCTGGCATGACAGGGTCCTTCTCACTCGTCTCCCAGCCAGGACACAGCTCAGCGTGGTGCTTTTTACTAGATGAGCTAAACAGAGTCAGAACACCGAAGTGTCACTTTGCACCCTTCCATGAGAGAACGTAAGTTCCCACGTTGGAATCTGAGAACTTCAGGGGCAGAACAAACTCAGCAGGACTGCCAAGAGCAGTCACAGCTCCGCTAAAGGGAGACAGACCTGGCCCCAAAAAAGCCTCCATCTCCTGCAACGTCAGAGGTCATTGTCCCACCTCTCTGGAACCTCTTGAGAATTCAAAGACTTCACCTCCAGCCCAGCTGGTGTGGCTCAGTGGTGACTGTCGACCTAGGAACCAGGAGATCACGGTTCGATTCCCAGTGAGGGCACAGGCCCGGGTTTCGGGCTCGATCCCCACTGTGGGGTGTGCAGGGGGCAGCCGATCAATGATTCTCTGTCATCACTGATGTTTCTATCTCTCTCTCTCCCTCTTCCTTCCTCTCTGAAATCAATAAAAATAAATAAAAAAAGACTTTGCCTCCAAAGTCAGAAATGAAAGGGAAACCTATATCCATTGTATCCCTGCTGTGTGCCAGGGTCTTTACCACTAAACTCAGGCACATCTATCCAGACAAAAGCAGTTAGAGACGGCAAACTAGTAATAACCACAGCAGGGATGACTCTCTACCACCTACGTGGTCTGCACCAGGCATCACCCAGTGTGCAGCTCCCAGCAGGCACACTGGTCTGGAATGTGGCAGCTCACCTGCAAGCTGGGGCCTGTCACTGCCCGTGACCTTCTAGAAGCACCAGGCGAAGAGTCTAAAAACCCGTGGGTTCATGAGAAAACCTCACATCTTGGGGATTTGGGCACAGTACATCCTGGACTTCTAGATTACATACAGTCTGACTGTAACTCTAAAAATGTAAAGATGTATACAAACTTCAGAATGGGCCATTGGAAACCTTAACCTGACTGTTCTGTAACAAAAACAGGGGAGAAAAATGCTCTGTGGCCCTAAAGATCTCTCCAAATATGTTATTGATACACTCCTTATGCAGAAAGAACGAAGGTTACTCCTCCCTACGATTCTGGCTGGACGGCTCCTAAACCTACTCAGAGAGCGAGTTATCTCATCTGCAAAATCCACTCCCCAGAGACGACCCGGTTCCAAGGCATATGCGTTCGACATTCCATAGCTTCTAGTGAGGACACATTACCGGGACATGTGAGCACTGGGAATCGGCTCTATTATCAGCTCCGCAGTCCTGAGCAGATCACACTCTGCCTTGGTTTCTGTGCCTGTCAAATGCCTCCCACCCCCTCCCCCTCCAAAACAAAACAAAACAAAAAACCCTGCATCCTCATCCTGCCCTCTGAGCTGCATTGATAGGATCAAATGTCAGTGTGAGTGAAAGCGGTTCCTAAACTGCAAAGCTGGGTACAGTCGCTGGTGATTACACAGGAGCCTCTCCCAAAGCACACCCAGTCCCTGCTTCCCAACATTAAGCCTCCCTTCGGTGGCCTCCTATCTGTGCAAAAGGCAGTAGTCTCTCAGGTACCTGAGAGGACTAACCAGGTAAGTATTTCTGCCTTCTCTTACTCGGATAAGAAATCTCTCTTTCTCTCTCTCTCCTCTATCCCGCCCCCCCACTCCCAAATTTACTCAAGCCTTTCCATTCTCCTTTGCACCCAGGGAATTACACCCACAGCACCAGTTGATCAAGTCTAAACGCATCTTTGCCCACGCACTAGAGATTCCAGAATAAAATGCAGCCCTCCGATTAAAGCGCTCTCCCCAGACCAAAGGCCAGGAGGGGGCCTGTAAGTGTGGCAGAAACACAGCTGGAGGGTGTCCATGGCAATCCTGGGTCAGGTCAGTCTCAAAGGTCAGGGTCACAGTAAAGGGTCCTCCAAGGTCTTCTGCTCTCAAGTTGAGGCCCAGGCGGTGGGTGGGACTTGCCCAACATCATTCGAACAGTCTGGGGCAAATGTGGGGTAGGGTCCATGTCTCCTCAACTCCCAGCCTGGTCAGTGTTCCTTCCGTGCCTCCTCAGGCTGAGAGGGATGTACACCCCCAGGGTACACTGAACAAGAGCCCATCCAGACCGAGGCCGTCTCTGTGACAGACGTCATTTCCACTACAGGACTTCCTCTAAGTCAGAAATGCCCCAACGCGTTCTGTGGGGCCACGGGAGGCCCAGGGGTGCCCAGGCAGAGGGGCAAGCCTGAAGCTCCTCATTAACTGTGAAATAAACACTGAGCAGCCCTGCCCCTCTGACCCAAAGACACAGCCAGCCTTCTCCACCAATGATCACAGAGGCTAAAAGCCTCCATCTGCAAGGCAGCAAAATCCTCTGGCCGGGAGAGGAGCCCAGACACAGGCTGAGACCTCAGCAGCTACAGGCACCTACTGCGGAGCGGGCGCAGCCAGGGCCCCCACCTCCCAGGCTTCTACCACCACAGGAGGCAGGACAGCCGTGAAAAGCGTTCACCTGAAACATTCTTAGAAGTCACCGATCTCACCGTGGTCCATGGGGCGCAAAGAGCCGCGGGTTGCAAAGCCCTCATTGCAACGGGACGGTCACATATGACTGTGCGGGATGGGCACGGCCCTAGGTGCCCGGCCAGTCGCGACACGGCCTGTGCTCCATGAGCCACGGGCCCGTGTCCTGGTGCAGGGCTGCGCACACTTGGAGGAACGGTGCCTCGCTCTCCTTTGCACAAAGGCACTGTGTGAGCTAGTGGCTGAGACACCTCGGCCGTCCCCAAAGCAGCCAAGCATCCTCCTCCTCCCTGCCCACCACCCCAAGAAGCAGACAGAGGAGAGCCAGTGTATGCTAGTGCCCACTCTGACCACCGTCACCACCCCAGGGAGACCACACAGCAGCTCAGGAACCTCCCATGGCGCTGACAGAAGTTCCCACAAGTTACACAGAGTGACCGACCGGGGAAACCCCCACAGCCACCCCGTGAGGACAGAAACCCCTCCCCAGGCTGCGAGAAGCCGGCACTGCCAGCTCCCTGGAAGAAGTCAGCATGCCGGGGAGATGGTGGCCCTGCGCCAGCACTGACCACCTGGGGAGGAGCGGCCGTTGGGACAGACGGAGGGAGAATTCCCACCAGGAAATGCACAGTGGCTGTGCCCACATTTCTGGACTGCTGTTAGAATACTGAGACCCATTGAGAAAAATCTGTGCTCTCGAACGAGGAAACCATTTCTAGAGCTGCCTGTCAAGAGCGACTTTGTTGAGCCCCTGCAAACCATTCTAGAGTCGGAGGACTGGCAAGAAAAGCTGACACCGTGCGTAAAGGGATGCAAAGGGTCAGGGCAGTCTCCGGGAAGGGACATCAGGGCTGGCCAGGGGGGCGGCTTCGCTGGGCAACCATCTCCACAGCCAGGAGCACCAGCCTGCAAGGCAGGGATCAGCCTCATTTGCATTTTGCAGAAGAGGAAACTAAGGCTGGGAAAGGTGAATGAAGCCGCTTAGGGTTGTGTGGGGAGGCAGCAACTGAGCCAGGACCAGAACAGACAAAAGCAAGTGTCATAGGATCGTAGATGTCACCACTCTTCCTTTATCGTGCCTGGATGTTGACGAATTATAACAAGGACCACCCAAGTTTTCAGGCTCCTGGTCCAATGCCCTTATGCAGCCTACAGCTACTAGCTAGCAACCCTCTCTCCTCTCTGAAGCCCTTCCCATTTGCACCTGCGTTGTTGACTTACCATCCTACACATTCTGGAATGTTCTTGTATTCCATTGAGCACAATTCCAAATGGTGTCTGTCTTTATACTTCAACTGATTCACATCTCTCCATCTTGTCTCCTTGCCTCCTACCCCACCTGAGAGCGTCACCCATAGAAGAGCCTCCAACACTTTTAACTGACTTGCTCCTGAGCCCCTTGACATTAACACCAACCTTTCTCATCACCACACCTCCTCCTTAGACGGACAAATTCTCCTCAGGGCCACCCAGTGGGTCTCAAACTTGAGTGAAGGTGAGAATCTCCTGGGAAGCTCCTGTAAAATGCAGTTTCCTTTTGAGATCTGAACTATGTAACTGGATTAGCTATTCAAAAAATACAACATAATTTAAAGAAACTGAAATGCACCTTCTACTCCTGCCCCAAACAATTCTGATGGGCAAGTCTGCAGGAAATCCCAGGCAACCCAAATGTTAATCAGTACCTATGGTTACCTGCCCTCCACCATATTCACAGATGGTCTCTGGACCATGTTTTTGAGAGAAACAAGTCTACACTCTACTTCCTTACCTGTGGCTCATCATCCACACCCCAGGATTCAGGAGCCAATCACATATACACCTAAACCAGCAGGTGCATATCCTACTCGTCATGATGGTCGAAGCGTCTGGCAGGGACTTGGGATCTGCAGGACCCCAGGTAGACTGCACTCCACTCAGCTGTGCATTCATTCCGTGTTAATGCGCCCAGGGACACAAGAGCGTGGAGAACCCAAACCAAGCAGCAAGAGGGGAAAGGCGCCTTTGTATGTCTATTCTTCCAACAAAGCTCCCTCCCTGCCCCACTGCTGCTGGCAGGAAAACGGCCCAAATCCAGAGAAGAAAAGAGGATGGAAAAAGTGACATACTACAGAGGGCTTCCTCAAACCGCTGATTAGCTGCAGCAGCTCCTGTGCCAGCTCCACCAAAGCGCCAGGGGGCTCGGCAGGGCCAAGTGTGCACTCAGCAGTGAACTCAGAGAACCCCAAGACAGGACTCTAACCCAGCCGCCACGGCAGAACTTCCACCCACAAAAAAGGACCAGGCAGTGGGGGGCCAGAGCAGGGAGTGAAGAAAGAGGCAGGCCGGCAGCTGGAGGGCAAGGCTAGAGCCCTCACCAGCAGCCA
>NW_006300048.1:2667570-2672064 GCF_000327345.1 Myotis davidii | reverse complement strand
GGGGGGGGGGGGGGGTGGGCAGCAGAAAAGCATACTACTGAGGTTAGGGAGGCCAAGGGAGGCCAGGGGACCCAGGGTCCTAATGACCCCTTCTTCCATTAGGAAAACACCAAAGACTTAATCCCTGGCCCCAAACTGCTGCTGGCTCAAAAATTAAGTCTGAACCAGCCAATCTCCATCCCAGATGAATCTCACAGAAACTGCACTGGTTTAAACACAAACTCACACAAACCCCTTCATCACTTCAAAACGTGAAATGCTCCAACACGACTCTCAAGGCCCAGTGAAGACGTCACCTCCCTTTAGGAACCAGCTGTATTCCTGAAAAGTCGTCCACTGACCAAATTACTGCCTAACAAATTCAATTTCTCCACTGGCTTTCATTATAAAATGGACACATGCTCCTCTGAGAAAACTGAGACTCCAAGAGGAACAGAATATCACACTAATGTGAACCTTTTAGAGCCACCCATTTCTTTTAAAAAAATTTAAATCCTCACTGGGAATATGTTTTTATTTTTAGAGAGAGAGAGAGAGATGGAGAAACACATCGATGTGAGAGGGAAACGTTGATGGGCCACCACCCACACTCACACACCCTGACCAGGGATCAAACCCGAAACCCAGATGGTCGCTCAGTGGTTAGAGCACCGACCAAAGGGTTGCAGGTTCGATTTCCGGTCACGGGCACATAGCTCAGTTGCAGGTTCCCCAGCAATCAATCTATGTGCCTCACATCGATGTTTCTCTCTCTCTCTCTCTCTCTCTCTCTCTCTCTCTTCCCCCCCCCTCCCTCCCTTCCATCTCTTTCTCTCCCCTCCTCCCTCTCTTCCAATCTCTCTAGAAATAAATAGGAAAAATATCATCAGGTGAGGATTTAATTTAAAAAAAAAAAAAAAAAAGCCGAAACCTAGGTATGTGCCCTGACCGGGAATAAAATCCACCACCCTTTGGTGTAAGGGACAACGCTCCAACCAGCTGAGCCACCTGGCCAGGGCTAATGTCACATATTTAATGGACAAGTATCCTAAAAGAATTTGATTCAAATTCAATCCAGAGTGAGGTCATTTTTAAATACACACATCACACCAAAGAGTATGCACATGAACTGGCTCACTCCAAACACTGTGCAAGATCCAGGGCCTCTGGTGTGTCCTGCTGCAACCGGAGTTTCTGTGTAAGGAGAGACGCCTAGAGCAGGACTTCTGGAACTCTGGGGAACAGTCAGCTGAGAAGACTGTTAAAACGCAGTTTCGGATTCTGATTCACTCTCCCAGGAAATGCTGATGCCACTTGTCCTTGGGCCTTATTTTGAGTGGCAAAGTTGTGGATTATCAAGGCCCCTACCCAGTTCACGGATTTTAAGCTGTGGCCTTCCCCGGCAGGTCGGCTTCATATGTAGAGGTGGCAGCCCACGCCCAGGAACTCTTGGAGAAGGCCAGTAGCCACATCAAAACTCAGAAAGCACCCCAAAGAACAGCCAGCCCAGAAACAGAGGAGGAAGAGCTGGTCCCTTGACTGGGTCACGGCCGAGCAGACACAGGGAGGAACAGGCAACCCAACCCAGAGAAGCTGAAAAGGGCACACGGACCCCAATGCCTAGAGGCAAAGGGGCTGTTCACCTTTGCCCTTGGCTACTCTGCCATCTACCCAAAAGGTGCATGACCTTTTTAATAAACCAAATACGGACCCATTATAAACCACCGTACTCAATTCTAAAGGGAGAGCCCTTCAGTAAATTAAACCCAACGCCTAAATATATGGGACAAAAATAGGAAGGTGTCCTAGGAGTCCAGAAGTTCATTAGGCATCCACTTTCTGGCAGGAGAGAGAGGGCAGTTTGGGGGATGAGGTGGAGCTGGGCCCAAGAGAGATGGGGAGCCATAGCTGGTTTGGCTCAGGGGATAGAGTGCCAGCCTGCGGACTGAAGGGTCCCGGGCTTGATTCCAGTCAGGGACACATGCCCTGTATTGCGGGCTCAATCCCTAGTGAGTGGCATACAGGAGGATCAATGATTCTTTCTCATCACTGATGTATCTCCTCTCTCTCTCTCTCTCTCTCTCCCCCTTCCTTTCTGAAATCAATAAAAACAAAAATTTTTTGAGAGAGAGAGAGAGGTGGGGAGGCAGTCCATGACTGGGGACTGGCCAGAGGGGAATGAAAGGTCTGAGGAGCCATGTGTGTTTTAGGCATCAGGAATGAGACTGGTTGGGTGGAATGGAGGGTTCCAGTTGGTGGACAATGTTTATTGTTGGGGTGACTATAGAGCTGGAAAGGTATGTCAGAAGCACACCTCAGGAGAGGAAGAACAAGAAAGGAGCCCTTTATATACTCATCACATGTAATCCTCAGTACAACTCCAGGAAGTAAGTACCTTTACAGAGGAGGCCAACTGTGAGGTCAGGAGATTTGCCCAGGGACACAGGGCCTGTCAGAGTTGGAGCTGCTGTTTTGCCAAACATTTCACCTCCTCGGCCTGAGCTCTCCACCACTCAACCCTGCTCTGAGCCCCACGGGCTTGACTGGATCCTTTGGCAAGTGCGTGCCGGGATCACCCTGGCCCTCCCACTGTCCTTCCCAACATCTAAGAAAGCCCATCACTGATAACAAGCAACTCCTAAGCCTGAATTACAGGCTACAGAGCCTCGAGGAGTCTGCAGAACAGCCTCTCTCAGAACGTGACAATTTTACTTCCCCAAAGAAACAAGAGCCCGGAGGAAAGACTGGAGGGGGTGGGGGGTGACGATGGGAACGGGATGGAGAATGACCACAACTGACCGAGCAGTTGGGGCCCAGAATCCCAGGTTGCAAATGTTAAGCCCTCTCCTCCTCCTCCTCCACCACCACCACCATACTTATCACAACAGGGATCTCAAAGTCTGGAAAGTTACTCAGCCGTTTACAGCGTCATTATCCAAACTTCAGCATGGTCTAATCCACAAGCCCAGCCACCTAGTCCCAACCTAGTCCCTTATTCCAACCTTATTAACAGCGGGGCCCCCCACAACTCCAGCTAATTACACAAACAAGGAGATGGGAAAATCTACTGTAATCTATTTAAAAATCACTGCCCTCTGAAGTCATGCCGGCCAGGGGTGGGTTGGGTCCCCCAATTTCACTGGAAGACAGCGGGCGCCGAAGCCTTGACTGAAATTGTTTACAGCACATGGACAGTCCCACACCAGGGCACATTTGGTGGAACTGATTTAAGGCTCTCATTAAAATGTTCCTTTGTTGAGCCCAAGACATGCCCCCACCCCCAGAGGAGATTCCAGACCTCCAGCCCTCGGCCTGCCCTAACTTCCCCCACAAAAGCCCCCCCCTCCCCCCCGCCCCCAAACACCAGTCACCGCATTAACATCCGTTACCATCAGAGTCCTCTTCTCACGGAAGGAATTGAGCATTTGTTGCACAAGAGCCCCGTCTCCACCAGAATCTGCCCTAGACTCCCAAACTCGAAACATCCGCGGCCAAGGCAGCCATGTCAGGCAACCCGACCCGCACGCCCAGACCCCAAACAGCTGGCTGACCTAGGAAGCCTGTGAGCTGGGCTGCTCACCCATATGGCTGGGCCCCCCATCCTGGCTGCGCAAAAAAAAAAAAAAAGTCCATACTTCCTCTGGGAGCAGATGTGGGTTCTGCCAGGATCCATTACCACCCCACATCACAAGGAACACAGGGCAGCTCCAGAAACACCTCCCACAAATCCCTGGAGCCTGTTCTTACCCCTGGGTCCTGAGCTGCAATCACCTCTCCTTTTACAACCAGGGGTGGCCGAGAAGTTGATTCCGTGGGCACCAAAACCCCTCGGCAGCCGGGAGCCAGGAAGATGTCAGAGAAGGCCATTCTCTACCCCCACCCTGCCTAAGGCCACTCTTCAAAGGAAGGCAGTGATGAGCTAGGACCAGGTCCCTGGAGCAGGGCTCCCCAGGGAGGGTGGCTGCCACAAGCATCCTCCAAGTTTGTGGTTTATTGAAGGGAGAAGGATGGGGGCCTATTGCCAGTCCAGGCTGTGCAGGGAGTTTGGTGCTTTCCTGTAAAGCACTTCCATACCGCAGGGGTGACTCTCAGGTGTGATCCAGGCAGGGAATACAGGCGGGCAAGGGGTGAGGGGGTGAAGGGAGGAAGGGGTAAGAGGGGAAGGGGGTAAGGGGGTGGGATCCGGTCCTGTCTGTCCCGGAGAGAGGGCCACGCCCTCGTGGAAATGCTGAGCGCTTGAAGAAAAGGCAGATGGAACTCTGCCTGCCTGGCCTGTAGAAAGCGGGGTTCGCTTCCTCGGGGAGGAGGCACAGGATGGGAATCCAGGAAGGAGCAGCGCAAGTCCCGTCCGCACCTTTGCAGGCCGGCCATGCCCGATCTTGGCAGCGGCCTTCACACATTAGTCACCGCGACAGCCTGGGACTCGGCTCCCCAGATTCCGCCCCGGCTGGGAGTGGGCTCGGGCCCAGGAGCTGGAGGAGATGGGGCGGCCCTGATTCCCTCTTCCGCCCTCGC
>NW_006300048.1:2664532-2666880 GCF_000327345.1 Myotis davidii | reverse complement strand
GGATCCCGGGCGGAGGGCGGCCCGGGAGAGGGCCCGGGACCAGAGCGCGGTGGTGTGAGAGGCTGTGCCTCCGCCTGATCTGCGAGGACGCGGGCACCACAGGGACTTTTGATTCCGTGACCTCTGGGGAGGATGTCAGCTCGGGGCCTTCCAGGGGACTCTGACCATCAGTTCCCCCAAGTCCGCGGGTGGGAGGAACTTTGCAGCCTGAATCCTTAGCCAGACCTAGAACAGACGGCTGTCCTTGGTGTCCCCCACGCAGGGTAACCTGGAGGTACGGCGGAGCCCAGGAGAGATGAGGGACCAGTGCATGGCTGGGCTCTGGTTTGGCTCTGGACCACCATGAGCCCAAAGGTAGAAACTGGCTGGACTCGGAGCGCCAGGCTGACGGCTGTGAAACTGACAAATCCATCCCAAGTCCATCCCAGGCAGCCTGGGCTGTGTCAGGGCATGGCCAAGTCTCCAGCTGTGGGGAGGCCCAGCACAGCCCCGTTCCAGGCACCCCCACCCCAGCGCCGCCACCCCCACATTCTTTCTTTGTTGTGAAAGCAGCAAGGGGTGTAGGAGGCGGGTCAGGAGGAGTCAAGCTTTAGAAGATGGGCCCCAGCTGCTGCTCAGGCTCCAGGACACGCTGAGGGGATGGAGCGAGTGCCTCCTTCCCCTCTGGCTCCGGAGGCCCCCCAGGCCTGCCTAGACCTCCCTTCCCCCCAGCAGCTGGAGGAGGAGGGGCAGCCACGGAGGGCCTCACCGCCGGGAGCAGTGGCGCCAGGACTCCAGGGTCCTGCCACATGGCCACCACATGTCCCTGACAACCCAGCCACAGCACCTTCTCCTTGGGGTGTGGGCCTCCTCCCCCACCCCCAGATGCCTTCCTGCAGGCCCTGCTGGAGAGGATACGAACAGGGAAGGAAGAGTGGAGAGATCCAAGAATCAACACTCCTGTTGCCCCATCCATCACTGCCCCTCACCCTTCCCTTGCGGGAAGGGCTCCAACACAACCCTTGCTTCCTACCCTCTTCAATCAGGACTCAAGTGGCAGAATGGTTACCTGATTCTTTTATTTAAGAAAAGTGAAATACACGGACCTGAAGTGAGGCAGCCGAGGGAACAAGGGAGGCCAGGGCCAGGTATCTTGCTTGGCCAGCCCCACACCTCTGCCAGATAAGCCAGCAGCAGGCTGCATCTCTGAGGTGCATACCTGCTCCTTCCCCACCCTGGGAGCTGCGGAGCTAGCTACTCAGGACCACAGGGTGGGGAGAGGATGTCCTGAGGGTCCTTGGAAAGGATTCCTGAGGAGGGAGCTGAGACCCTAAGGGCAGCCAGGGGCTTCTGGGTAACTGTTCCCCTTCACCGTCCCCCCAAGGGGCTGGAAGAGCCTGGAGCAAGAGGGAATGCTGTGAGGGCTGTGGGGGAACCCAGGAGACCTGGGGGGTGGGTTGAATGTCAGCTTCTTGAAGAGAGGTCCATAGTGCTGGCACTGAGGCCTCGGGAGACCTGAAACAGACAACATAGGCCATCAGCCCAGGAACCTCACCCTCCTGAAGGCTATCCCCTGGACTCTGTCCTTCTCGTGGCTGCAGTCTTATCTCTTGACCTACGATGGACCTGTAACCTCAACCCCAAGATCTGAGGCTTTGCTAGGACTTTCCAGAAGGCCACAGTCGGGTGAAGAAAAGACCTGGAAGAGCCACATGAATATTGGCATATACTTTGAATGTGTTGATGCAAGTGGTCATTTCCGTTAGAATGTCATTACTGTTTTTTCAAAAGGAGATGATTGGATACTTTTTTCTTTTTCCCTTTTCTTGACTACTGAGTCCCCAAGGTAAGGTGTCTGGTGGCTACAGGAGGAAGAGCAATTAGAAACCCCAAATCTTTCTTGAATTATTACTAATTCTAAAGTACCAGTTTAGAGAACACTGATTCCTGTTACCCGCTCATGAATTTAATTGCTACTATCTCTGACCTGAAACTGTCCCTTCCTAGTCACCACCACCACCGCCAAGCTGCCTGCCTGATACCGGCTGCCAGGTCCAGTTCCCTAGCCAGAGTCTTCATCCCAGATGACTCTCCCCCTTCCCTAACTCCCCTGGGCTTGCTCTAAGGCTGTCCTTTCTTCCTCACCCACCAATAAGCTCACCAGCACTGCTCTCACCTGCAGGGGTGCTGCACTGGGATGGTTCAGATAGTTTAAGGAGGCTGCCCGCTTCATGTTGCTGCTACAATGGAAAAGAAAGAATTGAGGCCTCTTCCTTCCTTTTTTTTTTTTTCTTTGTTAGTCCTCACCCAAGGATATTTTTTCCATTGATTTTTTCTTTAGAGAGAGTAGAAGGGAGAGGAGGGGAGGG
>NW_006300048.1:2656484-2664446 GCF_000327345.1 Myotis davidii | reverse complement strand
CACACACACACACACACACACACACTTTCTTATCTTCATCGGTAAAGAGCATCTCCTCAGGTGTCTTTTCCCCCCACTGGGGCACCATTTTTCCTGAACGCTCTCCATGGACATCCCATTGACCCGCTCTATGATTCTCTCCGAGACACTGCTCCAGAGGTGAGCGGCCCAGAGGCTTTGGGGGACAGGGCTCGCCTGCCTGCGTAGCCATATCTCAGTCTCACTGTGTACCTGGAGGGCCGAGGTTCAGTTCCCTGGAGCTTCCTCACCAGGAGCTCACTGCTTCTACGCAGCACATCCCGGATCCTGCCCAGAGAGCCGCTCCTCTGCAGGGTCCCACTGCCGTCCTGGTGGAGAGGGATGGGGAACAGAAGCCAAGGGGACCACATGCAGACTGGCTTCTGAGTCAACTCCTGCACTTATTCTGCACACACACCCCTCCCGCAAAGGCCCAGGGACTGAAAACCAGAGCCCAGCCACTAGCTGGCTGGTGGATTCCTCTGACTGGAGCGGGGACATGTTCTCATATCCTCATGGACAGGCTCAGAGCCTCTCACTGACACCAGCAGGCAGGGGCAGGAGAGACCCAGGGGCAATCGCCAGACTTACCCCTGACCACTCCACAGCCACAGAGGCATCTTCACCTCCCTCGTATCTCACGCTGCTCCCAGGACCCTCCTGGGAGGTCCTTCCACTGTCGCCCTCCCCAAGCAGCTCGGCCACCTTGGTCTGGCTGATAGGGTCAGTGCCCTGGAAGAAGAAGGAAGAAGCTGGGACTTCCCACTCCTTACTCCTCAGGGTGGGTCTTTCAAACCTTTTTTCACCACCAGCCACAGGAAGGAAGACTCTTTTCCTTGTGATGTCCCAGTACACACACTGGAACGATACCCACCTTTTCTATGTGCGATGCATTCCTACGTATAGATGCATATATATGTTTAGCCATGGCACACACCGAATTGCTTTCTTGACCCACTAATGAGCTAACACCCACAATTTGAGAAGCTCTTGACATTGGGCTCCCCTCATCCACACCAGCCATGCATGCCTCTCTTTAACAGAGTCTTCAAATTGTGGAAGGGTAGGGCTTCCCTTTTAATAATCCCTTTCAGTGAAGTGAACCTTGAACTTGGATTTCTGACTGCAAAGGGCAGGTAGGGGTAAGAACACACTTAAAACCACAACCACAAGGGTTATCACCTTCCTCTCTCGGTCTCCCTCCTCAGTCCCTCCACTTGTTCTTCCGAGACTCAGAAGGAGCCTCAGTGGTCTGGTCCCTAGGGCACTACCTCAGGACACCCTTCCCCGCCCAGTCTCTGACCTGTTTCCGGGAACGCAGGGCACACTCCTCCAGGGTCTCGGCTGCCTCCAGCTTCCCCTGGCGCCTGTACAGAGCTCCCAGGTTTCTCAGAGTGGTGTTCACTGTGGGGCTGTGGGGGGTGAGACCAGGGAAGGAGGGGAGGATGGGCTCTAAAAAGAAACAGGAGCCCTAGGCGGTTTGGCTCAACGGATAGAACATCAGCCTAAAGACCGAAGGGTCATGGGTTCGAGGGAAGCCCTGCAATTCCACAATCTGCAGGCTGCTTCGAGGCCCAGTCCCTGGTCAGGGCTCATGCAGGAGGCAACCAATCGATGTTTCTCTCTGTCTCTCCCTCTCTCTTCCACTCTCTCTAAAAAATCAATTGAAAAATATCCTCGGGTGAGGATTAAAAAAGAAAAAAGAAACAGGAGAGGGAGAGAGCAGAGCTAAGGCCAAGGCAAGTCAAAGGGAGGAAAGGGAAAGGTCCAGGAGGCCAGGATCAGGGCTGAATGGAGGGCCTCCGAGGCCAAGCCACCTTCTCACTGCCGCTTACCTGCTCACTTTGCAGGCCTTGTACCAGCCTCCGTACTCTGCGTAGGGTGTGCCACCTTCCCGGTGCCGGGTCTGCAGGAGGACAGAGGGGAGAGGAAGCCAGACATGTGACTACAGAGATCTGGGGTACAAGCTGGAGCTGGGCAGGGTGCAGGCTGGGTTGGGGAAGGCACCATGCATCTGGGGCTGGGGCTTGGTTGGGAAGTGAAGAACTGGGCTAGTGCCAGGAGTAAGACAGAGACCCTGGGAACCTCAGGCTCCCCAGGCTCCCCAGGCTGGCTCCCCACTCACTCTGCTCATTTCCTCCCGCTCCTCTGCATGCATCCAGATGGGCTTGTGGTTATCTGGGGGTGATACATGGGATGGCATGGCAAGGTTAGAAAACTGAGCTTTACAGTATGGGGGGAGCCAGGGCCCAGAGGCCCACAGGGCTGGACTAAAGGGGTCTGGCTCCCCCTGGGAACCACTGTGGCCTAACCCCCAACCTTTGGTCTGCATTTCTTTCCCTTCCAGTAGCTCCCTCTCCAGGCCATCACCACTCACCGTCCACAGACCCAAACTCCTGCACATGGGCTCGGGTCAGGATCTCTTTGTAGAGCGTCTCCGCCTCAGCATATTTACCCTGTTTCAGGTAACAGGAAGCCTGGGGGCAGGAAGGCAAACCACAGGAGCAAGAGATGGAGCAAGCTCTCAGCCAGGCTCGGGGACTTCCACTTGGTGTTCTCTTTATGACTTCCCCCAGAGATCCTCCTCACACCTCCTGTCCTGGCTACGGTCAACAGTGTTCCCACTCCATCCTAAGAGGCTGTAGGACTTCTGCTTCCCACTGGAATGAAGCAGATCCCTCAGCCCCAAAGACAGCCCAGAGATGGCACAAAGGTGATGGTATTAATGTACCAGACTATGGTGCTGTCCCCTCCCCTCCTTCCACCCACTGTGCCCCCTCGTCTCTTACCAGGTTGTTCTTGGTCCGGGCTACATTAGGGTTGTCTGGTCCCAGCTGCCCTTCATAGATGGCCAGTGCCCGCCGGTAATAGCGTTCCACAGCCTCATACTTCCCCTGGTTTTGGCACAACAGGGCCAAGTTGTTCAGCTGCTTTGCCACATCTGGGTGGTCAGTGCCCAGGACCTGAAGGGAAGCAAAGGAGGGACAGGTGGCTATAAGTATGTGTGTCCGTGTGTGCACACACATGCACATGCACCTACAGGAAATGGGGAAAGGGAATGAGAGAAGACAACCAAGAAACCAGAAACACCAATTAGAAAGGATACATGCACCCCTATGTTCATAGCAGCACAATTCACCATAACTAAGATTTGGAAGCAGCCCAAGTGCCCATCAGCAAATGAGTGTATTAGAAAACTGTGTTACATCTACACAATGGAATACTACGCCGCTATAAAAAAGAAGGAACTTTTACCATTTGCAACAGCATGAATGGAAGTGGAGAGCATTGTGCTAAGCAAAATAAGCCAGTCAGAGAAATATAAATATCACATGATTTCACTCACGTGGGATATAATGATCAACAAAAATGACCTACCTGCAGGTGCCTGAGCTTGATATTAAGACAGGAAGTTAAAGCGGGGAGAAAGGAGACATATGTAAAACTTTAGACAATAAAAAAAATAATTAAAAAAAAGAAGAGAAGACAAGGCAGGGATAGGGAGGTAAGAAACAAAGAAGTGAGGCAAGAGGGTAAACCAGAAGACAGATGCTGGAGAAGGGGTCACAGCAGCAGGGAAGAACGGGGAGAGGGTGTGGGCACCTTTTCTCGGATCTCCAGCGCCCGCTGGCACAGCGGCTCCGCCTCCTTGTATTTGCCCCTTTTACCATACAGCACGGCCAGATTGTTGAGTGTGGCAGCCACCTAGGAAGACAGGCCTGTCTCCTCAGACACTGGTGGTTTCAAGGACGCTGAGAGTTGGAGGTCCTCCCCCACGCTGCACACCCCCAAGAGAAACGGACTCTGCCACCCTAGCCAGAGTCCAGGGAGGGGGAATTGCTGAACTGGATGGCTCTGGGGCTCTCTATGGGGGGCATCGCCCCCTAGGGGCACTTTTTTATATTTCTGAAGGTGGGTTTTATTTGTTTGGTTTTGGTTGCCATGAATATTGGGGGCCTTATTACCTTTGGGGAGGCAAGGAAGCTACAGATGTTCTGCATGTGTGGAATAGCTCGGCCAAATTTTGAACGTCCTGCCTGACATTCTCTGACAAATGTAAGCTTTAACACTTGGTGGGACATCAAGACACAAGTGATGTTTTCTGAGATACAGCATCTCTGCCTATCACATGTCATAATATAGGGAATCATTTTCACACAGTGAGTTCACTTTCAGAAATATCTTATTTCTCATTTTCTCCATTTTGCCAACCCATCGTTTACCTTAGCATGCTACCCCTGCTTATTTCTCTCTGTTTTATGATATACAAACAAATCTGGTCTGCTGTTATTCTAACACTATATTTTAATCTCATATCCACCAATCCTTCTGCTGTCATTTTTAATACTTATTTTTTAAAATATGTTTTTATTAATTTCAGAGAGGAAGGGAGAGGGAGAGAGATGTAGAAGCATCAATAATGAGAGAGAATCGTGATTGGCTGCCTCCTGCATGCCCCCTAGTGGGGATCAAGCCCCCAACCCAGGCATGTGCCCTGACCTGGAATTGATCTGTGATCTCCTGGTTCAGAGATCAATGCTCAACCCCTGGGCCACACCTGCAGGGTTCATACTTATATAGAATGGTTTCCTGGTCTTACCCCTTCTAAATATAAAGTTATTGATTATATATCAGACTACTATATCATATCTTCTAGCATAGTTATATTCAGTACAACTGTTATATTGTATTTTTATTTCATTTTAATGTATTGTACATATTATTTTATTATAAATTACTTTCCCTGTTTCACTTTCATATTATTAAGTTATTCAATGTTTTGGAAATTATATGTGTAGGTAGATTACATAATCTATGAATTAAGTTTCTGGAAAATATTCATTATAAGGAGGAGTTATTTGGCCCTGGCTGATGTGGCACAGTTGGTTGGGCATCATCCCATGCACCAGAAGATTACTGGTTTGATTCTCAGGGCACATGCCCAGGTTTTGGGCTTGATCCCCAGTAAGGGGCATGTAGAAGGCAGCTGATGGATATTTCTCTTTCTCTCTTTCCATCTCCCTTCCTCTTTCTCTCTAAAATCAATAAAAACATTTTTTTTAAGGAGTCATTTGGGTCTCAGAGTTGGGATCAGTGGACAGTGCCTGGAAGAAAGGAGTCCTCATGTCTCCTTGAGCATCCCTAGTGACTAAGCTGCGGGCGGAGGATGGACAGCTAAGAGAGACCAAAAGAGCACGGGAGGAGGAGGGCAAGGAATGCTGACCGCAGGGTGGTCCCGGCCCAGGGTGCTCTCCCGGATGCTGAGGGCGTCATTCAGCAGGTGGGCAGCTTCCTTATACTTATTCTGGTCCCTGGAAGAGGACAAAAGTATCAAGGGGTTATCGTGAACTCTGCCCCCAAGCCCTCTCCTTCCCTCCTATCCTTTGGGATCTGAGATACATTTAGGGATTGGACCCACCATGAGGAGACACGAAGCCCCATGTGAGCAGTGACAGGTTCACCAACTCACCCATCCTATATGCAAAACTCACCATGTCAAGAGGAGCCATCGGTTATTGGACACAAGAAACAGAGAAAGAGACCCTCCCCAGGAGACAGACTGGGCAAGCAAAGAGCCTGAGAGAGGAGTATTCTCTAAGGTCAAGGGCTCAGGTGTGGATAGAATGAGAGTTCTGTACAGAAGAAAGCCTCCAAGTGGCATACACCTGGAAGGCCCAGCGGGGAGAAGAGATACCGAGTGGAGAGGAGGAGCGGGAGCCAAAGATGGATCAAGGTGGAACCTGGAAGCAGCTTTGTGGCCAGAGGGAGGGCAGTGCTCACCGATACACCAGAGCAAGGATGTTGAGCATGGTTGCAACATCTGGGTGGCCCCGGCCAGATGTGCGCTCCAGGTCCTCCAGTGCCTGCTTACAGAGCGGCACGGCCACCTCGTAGCGACCCTGAGCTGCATACTGGATCACCAAGTTGTGCAGAGTCCGTAATCTCGCTGGGATCTCATATCCGCTATGCTGGGCGCCCTGGCCACGTGACACTAAACCGTCCCAGAAAACGAACAGGAGACTTCCTCAGGGACTCTTCCTCTCTCCTTTGCTGCCTGCCCTCCGCACCCTTACTCCCTGTCTTATTCCACGCCTGCTCTCTCTCTGGAGGTCTGCCTCAACTATTATTCTTTTGCCCACTCGCTTGAACCTGTCCCATTTGTTCACCCAGTAATTCATTCACTCAACAAACATTTCCGTCATAAGTATGAGCCAGGGGCTGTGCCCGAGATACAGATAAGAGAGACCTGGTTCTTTCCCTGGAGGAGCTCATGTTCCTCCACTCCAGGGCCACTCTCCCACTCAGCTGTGAACTGGTTCCTGCCAGCCCCGTCGTGCTCATCTCGGTATGCTTAGCGCCTAGCACAGTACCCGGCAATGCTGATGGGTAAGAAATGATGGGGGGGCTGAGGAAATCAGAGCACCAGCCAAGTCTCTGCCCCATCTCCAGAGGAAGATGGAGAACTATTTCTGGATGGTGAGCATCCTGTGTATGGGGGCTGGGGGAGGGACACAGCTGGGCCAGGGTCCTGCTGCCCCTCTCCACCCTCCCACTCCAGAGACAGACTCACAGCCATTGCTTGGGTCTTCTTCTTCCTCATTGGGGAAGAGGTCATCCAGGGAATCCTTGGTGGCATCACCCTCCTTCTCCTCCTAGAAAGAAAGCAGCAGCAAAGATATCCCCCCAGTAATGTCTTCAGGGCCCCTCTGAACCATGAAATCCCTGACAAGTGAGGTCCAGGAAACGAACTCTGTTCATGTCCCTGGCCCGGGAAGGCCAGCATTCCTCTCACCAAGCTAAGGCCTCTCATTTGCAAATCTCGACTTTCCCTTTCTTCACATTCAGAAAGTTTCCTTCCTAAGTACCCTCATTCTCCCACCTCCACCTCTCGCCCCCTCAGCTCCTGTAATTATAGTCCTGTGTGTTTACATT
The DNA here is from genome assembly GCF_000327345.1 of Myotis davidii. Classification (NCBI taxonomy): domain Eukaryota; kingdom Metazoa; phylum Chordata; class Mammalia; order Chiroptera; family Vespertilionidae; genus Myotis; species Myotis davidii. The sequence goes on along the minus strand of NW_006300048.1, from coordinate 2,657,495 downwards.
GATTATATGTCTGTCCTGTCTGTCCTGAGGGCAGGGAGTGTGTGATCTTACTGACACGTACCCATCATCTGCCACTGCTCACGCTGGACTTAGTGCCCAACCCTCACTGTCTAACCTACTTTCACACGGGCAACACACCTCCAACCCTGCTGCCCGGCTTCCCCATTGTGTCCCATGCAACCAGCACACTTTCCCTGGAATAGACCAGCTTCCCAGCCCTGGAGCCTTATCTACGACACCCCCACCCCCTAGTTTAGAAAGCTCCACCCTCTCCCTCATCATCCACCAGAATCTATCCGAACTCCTAACCATTTCAATGTAAAAATCTAACCTACATCTCACCATCCCTGCACCCTGCCTCCTCTGTGACTCTTTCTCAGACCATTCCAGTCCCCAGGAACCTGTCTCCTTGCAGTTCTTCCCACACTGACTGGACCCCTCACCCGGCACTGAGCACTTGCTGCTTTGTGTTGACCCACAAGAGTTCTCATACGTAAGTCTTGTTCCTACAGCTACATTATAAGGTCAAAAAAACCCATAAATTCGCTTTTCTAGTTCTTTACATGTCTCCTATATGCATCTTCTTGAACTGCTTAAGGCATAAAGATATATAAATGCCTGTTGAGTGAGAGTTAAATTTCATACATCTTGAGAGCAAATTTTAGGAGGTTCTTGTTCAATTGAGCTATGCTTTCCCTAATTGCAGCACTTGGGATTCTGGAGTGGAACTGTCCAGGTGTTTATCTGTCTCCCCCGCACAAATCTATAGTTGTGAGAGCAGGAACTCTGCCTTGTCCACTGTTGCATCCCCAGGGGAGTGCACAGTGCCTGGCATGTGTGACAGTCACTTAGTGACATGTTGATTGAATGAGTGGATATTCTTTCCCCTTGCTGTCAGCTGGAGCTGGGTCAGGACCTGAATTCTGCCGGGTGGGGCAGGCTGAGCAGCAGTGTTGCCCCCTGCAGATGATGGGCCATGGCCCCATAACTGTGGTGACTCCCAGCTGTCCA
>NW_006300048.1:2654461-2655758 GCF_000327345.1 Myotis davidii | reverse complement strand
CTGCCGTAGCTGCCCCAGGAACTCCAGATGTTTCTTTTCTTCCTCCAGCTGAGCCACGGCCTGCTCGCTGCGCTGTAGCCGCTGCTGAGTACCTGCCAGCTCGTCCCGGAGCCACTGGTTCTCCTGGCACAGCCGCCGCACCTGAGCCCGCAGCTTCTGTTTCTCCGACTCCACTGTGCTCAGGTGGCTGGCCAAAGCCAGCATCACCTAGGTGGGCACATCCTGTGAGCGCCAGAGGCTGGCTAGGAGTGTTCAGAGACAGGCAGGAGTGGTGGCAGGACTAGCAGGAGCCAGGAAGTGGGGTTGAGGAGCAATGGCTCAACCTTCAAAATACACCCTGAATCCAATTCCTCACCAACTCCATAGTCGCCATCCTAGGCCAAGCCACCGTCAATTCCTACCCAACAGCCAGGTGATCTTTTTAAAATGTTATATCTCCTCTCCTCATCCTATGTTGACTTACAAGTTCGACACGATCTTCCCCCTCTCCCCAACCCCATTACCTCTGGAACTTCATTTTCTATTTTGGTTCCCCTCATTCACTCTACTGTAGCCACACCGGTCCTCACTGAGCTCATTGAAAAGGCCCTGGTTCACCCTGGCTGGTTTGGTTCAGTGGATAGAGTGGTGGCCTGTGGACTTAAGACTCCTGGGTTCAATTCCAGTCAAGGGCACATGCCCAGGTGGAAAGCTCAATCCCCAATAGGGGGCGTGCAGAAGGCAGCCAATCCATGGTTCTCTCTCATCATTGATGTTTCTCTCTCTCTCTCCCTATCCCTTCCTCGCTGAAATCAATAATAAAAAAAAATTATTTTTTTAAAAGCCCTCGTTCAGGGCCTTTGCACTTGCTGTCCACGCTGCTTAGGGTGCCTTTCCCCCATTTATTGCATGACTCATTCCCTCATCCTCAAACCTTTGCTCTAATGTCACCATTTCAGTGAAGCCTTTTTTTAAAAAGAAAAAAGTTTTTATTAATTTTAGGGAGATGGGAAGGGAGAGGATAAAGAGATAGAAAAAATCAGTGATGAGAGAGAATCATTGGTTGGCTGCCTCCTGTTGGAGATCGAGCCCATAACTCAGGCATGTGCCCTGACAGGGAATCAAACTGGTGACCTCTTGGTTCATGGGTCTACACTCAACCACTGAGCCACCCTGGCCAGGCCAGTAAAGCCTTTTTTTGAGCACTCTATCAAAACTCATATGCCCTCTCCACACTTCCTAATCCCCTTCCCTGCTTTAATTTTATTCTTTTATCCTTAGCAATTATCACTGTGGCATACTGAATCATCTACTAATT
>NW_006300048.1:2652024-2653266 GCF_000327345.1 Myotis davidii | reverse complement strand
GAACTGCCAATCTTAGTTGGCAGTTAATTTGCATATCCCCCTGATTAGCCAATGAAAAGGGTAGCATAGTAGGCCAGTTACCATTTTTCTCTTTTATTAGTGTAGATTGTCTGCCTCCCCCAGCTAGAAAGCAAGCTCTAAGATGGCAAGGTTTTTTGAGTGTGTGTTCATGATGTGTCTCTAGTGCACAGAATAGTGGTGCCTGGCACATAGTAGGAGCTTAATACATATTTACTGAATGAATGAATGAATGAATGAATGCAAGAATCTAGGACAAGGAGATCCAAGTGATCCCAAACCTCCAACCAGATAACTGCTCCTCCATGGGCCACTTGGCACCATGTCTTCCCTCTCACCTGGGCCTCACTCAGCCCCAGCTCGATGTTTTCCATGGAACGGCGCAGCTGCCGGGCCTTCTCATGCATCACCAGTCCTTCTTCATGGCCTCCCTGCTGCAGACACTCAATGGTATGGGACAGGCTTTGCAGTACCGCCTGGTGTTCACTGTGTAGGGCCTCCAGCCCTTGGCTCACCAGCCGAGTGCTTCCCAGGATCTCCTCCTGGCTGAGCCGGTGCCCTGCAGGTTCATCTCGCTGCCCCAACACCAGGCCCGACATCCTGGCCTGGAGGACCCTGCCTGGGCTGGGAAAAGAACAGAGCTCCAGTGAGGTGGAAATAAGAAAGGGAGGCTGAGCACCTTGGCTCGAGGGTGGTGAGGATCCAAGTGAAGAGAGGAGAGAGGGTATGGGCAACCGTGTGTTTTAATTGGAGAGAGACAGTGACCAGTGGGGAGGGAACCTACGACACTAAAAACGGAAAGCTTAAGGTTGTGGGAAAGAAAGAGGGAGAGGAAATGACTTAAACCGAGAGAGAGAGAGAGAGAGAGAGAGAGAGAGAAGAAAACAAAGGTCCTGACAACTAGCAGAGGAATTTAGAACTTAGGACCAAAACAGAAAAGGAACTGGAGAGAGAGTTTGGGTTAGGAAAAGGCAGCAGGAGATGAAAGACAGCACTAAAGGAGCACAGGGCGTCTGGGGAGAGTTGCAAAGGGAACAGGGTTAAAGCAGACAGGAGACTTTGCAGGAAATAGTGCCAAGGTTTTGGGGAAAGGGAAGGGTGCGTTTCAAAGTTAAATCAGGGAAAGGAAGAAAACAGACCCTTCATCGCAGGACCCAGATGCGAGGGCCCCAGCAGGCTCCAGGGCTGCAGGCTGCGGCATCTGCAGACCTGGTGCCCTCACTC
>NW_006300048.1:2646482-2651995 GCF_000327345.1 Myotis davidii | reverse complement strand
CTTTCCCCACGAGTTTCCAACCCATATTCCCCGCCCTCCAGGCCTCAGACTATCTTCTTCCATCCTCAAAGGGGCCTGTCCCTCATCTTTGCAGCCCTCTTACCTGTTTCCCCCGAGCACAGCCCGTGGCTGGGGCGCTCAGGCCGGAGCCCGGAAGACACTACGATCGGCAGCCAGGGACTCGGAAGGACCTGCCCTGCCCAAAGTCCAGGAGTCCAGCGTTTCACCCCTTCTCTCGCCACTTCACAGCCACCCAGAGGACCTGGCACGGAGCCCCACCCAGGACAAACACCCTCCCTCCTGCTGCAAGGCCACCGGTGTCCCTCCTCCCTCCCCACGCCCGGGGAGCTGTCCTCCCCAAGGAGGGAGCAGCCCTGACCGGGGACCTGGCCCGCGAGAAGAGGCGCGTCTGGTTAAGACAGTGGTTCTCAACCTGGGCTGCACGTTAGAATCACCTGGGAATCTTTTTTAAATCCTGATTTCTGGGACTCGCCCTCCGGAAATTCTGTTTCTTTGTTATGGGGAGGGGCCACAAATTAGTAACAAAGAAACAATTTCCGGAGAATGAGGCCCAGAAATCAGGATTTTAAAAAGATTCCCAGGTGACTCTAACGTGCAGCCCAGGTTGAGAAGCACCGGGTTAAGAGGAAGGAGGAAGACGTGCTCAGTCCCGGCGCAGCCACTGCCATGGCTGTCTGTTCGGATCACCTGCTAACCGGCTCGGAGAGTCGCCTAAGGGGCCTCCCAGCGCCTGACGGTGCGGGGAACGGTGCCGGGGCTGCTGGGCGGCTGCAGGGCCACAGGGAACGTGGCACTGGACGGGGACTCCCGGCGTTGGCAGGCGGTGGAGGGCCCCGGGCCGCCCACCTGCCCTGGGCCCGGGATGGGGAGAATGAGATGGGCGGGGGTGGCGGGGGAGGTACAGGTGGACGAGCAAGGTCTGCGTCGCGGGAGAGGACTCAGCGGCCCAACAATCCCGAGGTCAATGAGTCAGTTGGTAGCGCAGGGGGCGGGGCAGGCCGACTGACTGCCTGTCTGTCTGTCTGGACACCGCGGGGCGGGAAGTAGCGCAGGGGGCGGAGTTTTTTAGTCTGTCTGGAGTTGAGTGAGGTCAGTCGGCGGGGAGTGTTATCTGTCCGAGAGTGCGGGAATAAGAGGTAGCGGGACCTCAACCCTCCGCCCCAGAGTTACTCTCAAAGACTCACCCGCGCGGTCTCGATCTGGCTGCCGCCCTGGCCGGTACTGCCCCTTTAAATCCATCATGGCTGCCGCTCGAGGCAATTGTTTTGACGGCTCAGAGGGGCGGGGCCTGCTTCCCAGTCACGCGGCCTAAGAGCCGCCCGAGGATTGGCTCTGACCACGCGCACGCAAGAACGGAGGTGTGTACACGGCGTGCTCTCCGGTTCTCCTTCCTCCCCTTTTACGTCATGAGGGAGCGACGGCCCAGGGGATCTTGAGCGTCATCTCGGAGCGCCAGCCGCCGGGCTAGAGGTAGTGGTGGCGTGCTGAGCCCGGCGGTGCCTGGCTGCACTGATGGCTCTGCGGGTACTGACCCGTGCTCTGGGCTCTCTGAGTCTGGCGCCCCCGGCTGCCGCCGCCCCCGGCCCGAGTGTGCTCCCGACCGCCCAGGTAACGCAGCTTACCCGGGAATGAGGCTGTTTCCGCTAGGGCCGCCGGAAAGGGGACACCCGCGGATGGGAGGCGGGGATGCGAGTCTGGTGGTTAGTCACACCGGCCCGTGACCTTGGATAAAGTCACTCTAATCCTCAGTTTTCTCCTCTGTAAGTGTTGCTATCTCACAGGGCCGCTGGATTCCCCGGACGAGATATTGGAGGTGAAAGTGCTTTATGAATAACCGGTTGTACAAGTCTCAGTAGTAATTGACATTTATTGAGTGCCTAGCATAAGCCAGGCATAAGTAATAGAGGTTTTAAATAAGTGAACTCTTTCAAATCACTCTGTAAGGTGGTTATACCTTCTGTTATCATGAGAGAAAACTGGTGAGTAGTTTAAGGTCATACACCAACGCTTTGAGCTAGTCCGACTGGCTTCAAAGCCTGAGATGATGCAATGGTTATGATATCATAACCATTATAAAAACCATTAAGGATGAGATTAGAGAATGCAGAGTGAGATACCAAGAACAGGAGCCTAAGGTTCCTAGTGGGCAGTTGATGAGTCACAGAAAAGAAAAGTTGAAAGTCTTGCTCTGTCTGGACCTTGGGCTGATGGTAGAGTTCGGCAGATGCATACCTTTTCAAAAAAGACAGTTTTTGTTGATTTTTAGATAGAGAAGAAGGGAGGAGAGAGAGATAGAAACATCAATGAGAGACACATCGATCAGCTGCCTCCTGCACGCCCACTACTAGGGATGGAGCCCGCAACCCCGGCATGTGCCCCTGACCGGGAATTGAATCTGGGGCCTCTTGGTCTATGGAATGACGCTCAGTCCGCTGAGCTATACCAGCTGGGCAGCAGATGCATACTTAAAATGCAAAACCTACTCTGTGAAATTCTGGGAATGCAAGAGGGAACAAGGCAGAAATGATCCCGACCTCCCATTTGTATCTGAAAAACTCCCAGAAACATAGTGCACTTGGGCAAAAGGCATTGGTGCTGATGGTGGTACATGGATGTGTGGAAGTTCCCCGCTCTGGAAAAGGGAGTTGTTTAAGGCAGGAAAAGTTTCCTGGAGAAGGAGAATTGAGTCAGAATTAGGAGATGCACCAGGGGAAAACATTTCATTACAGAAACACTTCAAAGGTACAAGGATCAAGTGAGGAGAGGTAATCCACGCGCCTACACCTGGATAAACATTCCACACTGTTACGTGTACAAGCTGCGAAGGGGAGAGTTTTTAGACAGCTGATCTGGGACACTTCCAGTAGGAGGTGGGCTACAAGCTAAACTTGCCCTCTCTCTCAGTTCTATGATGCTTCTCCAGTTAGCTTTCCGGTGAAAGAGGTTTATGTTTTTCTCCAGGCGACAAGCAATGCTCTCCAGCTGTCCTCTGCCTCGATGTTGCTCCCCTGCCGCCCATTCCTTACCTCTGTGGCCCTGAATGCCAAGTTTGTGTCCTGGAAAAGTCGTACCACGTATACCGTTGCACCACAGAAAATGAGGAAATCTGGAGGCCGAGACCACACAGGTGGGAGCAAGGGCAAGAGGATTTAAACAATAAAGGGAAAAAACATGGTAGGACTCTAGTTCTGTATGTTGGTACGGCAGAGGGATATAATTAAAACACACTTACTGGCTTTTTACATGCAAGATGAGTGTAAGAACAAGAGTAGAATACAAAGCAACAGGCAGGTAGGTGGTCTGTGCACCTAATGACAATCTAAATAATTGAAGAAAACTGAGCATACACAGCAAGTTTCATGACATTTTTCTCCACATCCTTCAAAAAATTGATAACAGTTGAAATTGATATGGCTCTCAATAAACTTACTGAATTTAGTAGTTTACAGAGAATTTATCCGGAAGTTTTATACAATTTTAATAATCATATCATTATGTTTTTACCAAGGTCCATGTGTTTCCCCATCCCCATTTATCCCACTGTGCTGTGAAATTTTTTATAATTTTCTGCTTGACTCATAATGTTTAGAAACACTGCTCTCTGCCCAGGACAGGCCTGTTATTCTGACGTGGATTATGTCCCCTCACTGTCCTGACCATAGGCCGAATCCGAGTGCATGGTATCGGTGGGGGTCACAAGCAACGTTACCGCATGATTGACTTTCTTCGGTTCCGGCCGGAGCAGGACACCAAGCCGGGACCCTTTGAGGAGAAGGTCATCCTCGTCCGCTATGACCCCTGTAGGCAAGTTTGGGATGTGGGGTGATGATGGCATGACTGAATGACTACTCTGTGGCTTTTCAGAAATGTGGGGCTGCCTAGATGATCTGCTCATCTGTCACTCACCCTGAACAGGTCAGCAGACATAGCTCTGGTTGCTGGGGGCAACCGGAAACGCTGGATCGTTGCCACGGAAAACATGCAGGCTGGAGATATAATCCTTAATTCTGACCACATAGGCCGCATGGCAGGTGAGAGGTGGCCACCGGATGCGTGTGGGCTGGGAGGCTCCTTCTGTTGCTGATGAAATTCTGCCTTTTAGTTGCTCCTCGAGAAGGGGATGCACATCCTCTTGGGGCCTTGCCAGTGGGGACCCTCATCAACAGTGTGGAGAGCGAGCCAGGCCGGGGGGCCCAGTATATCCGAGCCGCAGGTATGAAGAAAGAAGCTGCTGGGGAGGTGGGGGAACGGGTCTTACAATTTCAAAGGCCAGGTGGTATCCAAGGTCACAATTCTCTGAACCAAAGACCCACATCTGGTCCATTGGCAGAGGAAAAGAAGAAAAAAGGAAAATGAGGATGAAGAAGTGCTTATGTTTTCACCTAAAATATTGCATGCATCCTGCTCCAGTTTATATGCTCCTGAACGGGTGTGGCCCCTATAAGTCTGTCCCCCGCCTCCTCCTCTGTGGAGGGTGGCAAAGCTGCTTCTCCCTCCCCAGGGACGTGCGGTGTGCTGCTGCGGAAGGTGAATGGCACAGCCATCATCCAGCTGCCTTCTAAGAGGCAGATGCAGGTGTGTGTGGGTACCAGTGGGAGGGATCAGCAACGGAGGAATTTTTGGAATGTACCTTTCCCGGCCCACATAGCTCCCAGGTGTTTTATGTCAGGAGCTGCCCTGAGCTGGGGCTGTCCTTTGGGCTGCAAGAGGGACTGTCCAGTCAGGCTGGCCCCATGATGGAACAGAGAACAGTGTCTTTTGTTTTCAGCTCCTGTAGGACCTGCACTCAGGTTCAGTTATGCTGTGCTTCTCCCCGTCCTCTCCCTTCCCAAGAATCCTGCCCTCAGCATGGTCAGACTCTCCCCCCACCATACGATCGCTCCCTCTGCTTTCTCTGCCAGGTGCTGGAAACGTGCATAGCAACAGTAGGCCGAGTATCCAACGTTGATCATAACAAACGGGTCATTGGCAAGGCAGGGCGGAACCGCTGGCTGGGCAAGAGGCCCAACAGCGGGCGATGGCAACGAAAGGGGGGCTGGGCTGGCAGAAAGATTCGGCCACTACCCCCAATGAAGAGTTACGTGAAGCTGCCCTCAGCGGCTGCCCAAAGCTGACACCTCTGGACTCTAATAAAATGACCCCCCATTTTTATCTGTTTTTGGTGTTTTGGGAAGGGAGGTGGTACATATTGGATGGACAGAAAGAGGAAACTTGTCCGGGGGAGAAAGGGAAAGACAATATAGGGCAAAGACTGGCTGCAACCTGCAACCTCCTCGCTTCCAGCTGTCCCCCTCCTCTCGGTTCCTTCATAGGTCACGGAGGAGGGGGTAATAAATGACCCTCGAGGTCTTAGTTATGGCTTGGGGAAAGGGGGAAGGCACTTCCGGTGGCAGGAGGGAGGACGCAAGGAAGAGGAAAGGACGGCACGTTGTCGAGGTGGCAACCCCGGCTCCGCCCCCGCCCCCAGGGCCCCTCGCTTTCCGCTGGGCCAG
>NW_006300048.1:2629987-2646382 GCF_000327345.1 Myotis davidii | reverse complement strand
TTGGGGGCCCAAATCTTTGCCCGCCAACGGCGCCGCCATCGCCATCGCCTGCGCGGCCCCAGCTCAGCGAGGAACAGGCCTCACCAGGATCTCCATCTACTGCTGAGGTGGCCAGAGCCCCGCCGCCGCCGCCCTCCCTGGGTTTGCCTCCGCCACTAGCCCACCGAGCCCTGCTCTCCATACCGACCCGGGGTTCTGGTTTACGCTGCCCAGCCACCCACCCCACTGTCGTGCTCCCACTTCCCAGCTCCTCCCGCTGCTCAGGTCTGCCACCCCGGTCCTCCCAAGCCTCCCCCCCTCACGCACCCGGCCTCCTCCCCACTTTGTCCTGGGCCTCGTGTTGCCCCCACCGCCGGCCTTGCTGCTCCTGTGCCTCCAGTGCCCGCAGTCATCCGTGCCTGCAGCCCACCAGTCCTCCTCCCAGCCCTCCGCCTTGCCCCTACCCCACCACCAGTTCTCTTTCCTCTGCGACTCACACCTGTGCTTCAAGCATCGGAACCAGCACTGCTTCTCATCACACTCCCCAACACAACCCTCTGGGCTGCACCTACCCCTTTCCCAGGCTCCTGACCCAGGACCTCGGATACCCTTGGGACGCTAAGGCTGCCCCGCCCCCACTCCCCTTCCCAGTGCGCTAAACCAGCCCACTCCAGGCTGCAGAGCCTTAGGCCCCCTCTCAGCCCCCACATTTTGTGTTCTCTTGCAGCAAACACCCCAGTGTTCCTCTGCTCAAGCCTGGCCCCGCCGCCTGCAGCAGGCAGCTCCTGGGCCCCGCTTTACCCACCCGCCCAACAGCGGGTCCCGCATTTGCTTCCCTTCTCCTGGGTGTCCTTGACTTTCCAACCTCTCTTCTCAATCTCACTTGCCTGTTCTCTTTTCCTTATTTGTCCCAGGTGCCAGGATGGTGGGGGAACTCCGCTACAGGGAATTCAGAGTGCCCCTGGGGCCCGGCTTGCATGCCTATCCCGATGAGCTGATCCGCCAGCGAATGGGCCACAATGGGCACCCAGAGTACCAGATCCGCTGGCTTGTCCTCAGGCGTGGGGAGGATGGGGAAGGGGGCTCTAGTCAAGTGGACTGCAAGGCTGAGCACATCCTGCTATGGATGTCCAGTGACGAGATCTATGCCAACTGCCACAAGATGCTGGGCGAGGATGGCCAAGTTATCTGGCCTTCCCAGGAGACTGCAGGGGAGGCTGGGGCCCTGGACAAGTCTGTGCTGGAGGAGATGGAAGCGGATGTGAAGTCCCTAATTGAGAGGGCCCTTCGGCAGCTGGAGGAGTGCGTGGGCACCATCCCTCCTGCTCCTCTGCTTCACACCGTCCATGTGCTCAGTGCCTATGCCAGCATTGAGCCCCTCACGGGCGTCTTCAAAGACCCAAGGGTGCTGGATTTGCTCATGCACATGTTGAGTAGCCCAGATTATCAGATTCGCTGGAGCGCCGGCCGGATGATACAAGCCCTGGCCTCCCATGATGCTGGTGAGGAGCAGTGTGGGGAGGAAGGGAGAGCAGGAGAGCGGCTGGGCCGGCTTAGGGCCTCACAGGAGCCTCTGACCTCATCGATATGTAAATGATCTGTTGCACTTCTCTCATAGTTGGAAGAAAAGGAGGTGGGGTGGTAGGTAGGGGCACCTCTACAGAAAGAGGAAAGACTGAGTCCCCAAGAACCTCATATTGGCTGTCTAGGCAAAGGAAGTTTAGACTTTTGCAAGATGTGTGTGTGTGGGTATATATATATATATATATATGCATTCATATGTATATGAAAAAGCAAGTTTTGGCTTTCGAAGCAAATCATGTCATTCCTAGTGTAGGTGGGAAAAGGATTGGAGGGTATAGGGGCTCTAGGAGAAATGCCTGGGAAAGTTAAGGTTAGGGAGCAGTTACTGATTGGGGTATGGGTTACAGGGACCCGGACCCAGATTCTTCTGTCACTGAGCCAACAAGAGGCCATTGAGAAACACCTGGATTTTGACAGCCGTTGTGCCCTGCTGGCTCTGTTTGCACAGGCCACACTCTCTGAACACCCCATGTCTTTCGAGGGCATTCAGCTGCCACAGGTATTGTCAGGGGCATTGGGGGTAGAGCTGTGAAGATCTAGCAGCCAGGCCTTTATACCTGTGCGTAGAGGATGGTGTGGAGAGAGGGGCTAAAGCTGGGACAAAGTGGACATGGGCCAAAGACTGTGTCCTACAGGTCCCAGGACGGCTGCTCTTCTCCCTGGTGAAGCGCTATTTGCATGTCACCTCCCTCCTGGATCAGCTGAACGACAGTGCTGCAGAACCAGGAGCCCAGAACAGCTCTGCTCCTGAGGAGTTGAGCAGGGAGAGGGGTCGGCTGGAGTTGGAATTCAGCATGGCCATGGGCACCCTGATCTCAGAGCTGGTGCAGGCCATGCGCTGGGACTGGGCCTCCAGGAGACAGGGGCCCTTGGCTCGGTCCTCCTGTTCCATCTTCCAGCCCCAGCTGGCAGATGCAGGCCCAGGACTGCCACCCACCCAGGCCCAGTCCTCCCTCAGGAGGTCAAGGCGGTTTCGCCCTCGCTCTGAGTTCGCAAGTGGCAATACCTATGCCCTGTATGTGCGGGATACACTGCAGCCAGGGATGCGCGTGCGGATGCTGGATAATTACGAGGAGATCAGTGCTGGGGATGAGGGCAAGTTCCAGCAGAGCAACAATGGCGTGCCCCCTGTGCAGGTGAGAGCGCATGGCGGTGGGACCCTGATGGGGCCTCCATGCAGGGGACTCTGGCAGGCCACCCAAGGAGAAAACCCATAAAGGAATTGAAATGGTCAAAGTGGGGTCTATTGAGAAGGGGGCCATTTGGAAGGCTGGAAAAATCTGGGTTTAGAGGGTTCTGAGATCATGAAGATACAGCTGGACTTTCCCAAAGGGCCAGGGCGTCAGGGTAGTGGAGGACAGGAGGAAGTGTAGGTGAGAGGAGAGGCAAGGCCAGTGCCCATAGGGGAAGGCTGTGTCCATGCTCTCCATGTGCCAGTGTTTTGGCCAGGGGTCACCTGAGGGCCGTGTGTCCTCATCATGTGGCCACAGCCAGTCATTAAGTGAGCTTTCTGTCCCCTTTCTTCTCTTTCCCCATGTTCTTCCAGGTGCTGTGGGAATCTACTGGCCACACCTACTGGGTACACTGGCACATGCTGGAGATTCTGGGTTTTGAGGAAGACATTGAGGACATGGTGGAGGCTGATGAGTACCGGGGGGCAGTGGGCAGTGGAGCCCAGGGTGTAGGTGAGCCCAGAGGGTGAGCTGGAGTAAGCTTTGAGCACGGGAGCGGTGGTCTGGCTGGCTGGGCAGTGATCCTTGTGCCCGATGCCCCATTTCCACAGCCCTGCCCTCCTGGCGATGGAAGCCCATGGCAGAGCTCTATGCCGTGCCCTACGTGCTGCCTGAGGATGAGGACACGGAGGAGAGCGAACACCTGACCCAGGCCGAGTGGTGGGAGCTCCTCTTCTTCATCAAGAAGCTGGATGGGCCTGACCACCAGGAGGTTCTGCAGATCCTCCAGGAGAACCTGGATGGAGAGGTAGACCCCAAACCTGGGGGGCTCCACTGCACGGGCTGCACTGGGCTAGAGCATTTGGAGGGCTCCGGTGGGACATGGAGGTTGATAGTGGAAGGGGCTGCAGGGGAGGAGTTGGCGGAGGAGTTGGCGAGTTGTCTGGGAGGAGCCAGCTGCCAGCCATGACAGGTTCAGGATGGAGAAGGCGTATGCAGAGACCCCCACCCCTACCCTGTCCCCTGAGCCTCTGTGCTCATAGGGCTGCCCGCAGTGAGAGCTTCTCCCGATGGCAGGTTCTGGATGACGAGATCCTGGCTGAGCTGGCCGTGCCCATGGAGTTGGCCCAGGACCTGCTGCTGGCTCTGCCAGAGCGCCTCGATGACAGTGCTCTCAGGGACCTGTTCAGCTGCCGCGTCTACAGGAAATATGTGCCCGAGGCCCTGGCAGGGCAGCCGGCTTACCCGTCCCTGCTGGAAGCCCAGGCCCAGCCCCAGGAATCCGCGGATGCAGCCAGAGTGGAAGGTAGGGCACCAGACAGACAGGGGCCTCTAGGAGGGCCTGAGCCCCGGAGCTGTCTGTGTTGAGTTCTGTGCGATCCTGTCCGGAAGAGATGGCACCCGAGGGAGAAGCTGAAACCTAAGAGATGAGCAACAAAGCAGAGAAGCAGACACTGTGCTCCCTCCATAGAAGGAAGGAGGATGTAAAGTCAGAAAACTGAGAGTTTAAAGCCTGAGAAAGCCCACCCTCCACATTTTCCCTAGTGTCGAGAAAAACGAAGTGTTAACGCTTTTAGATACAGGGAAACGCTCTGCTCTGTGGATGGGAAGCGCCTTTGCAATTGTAAGGATAGAAAATATGAAATTTGTCATGAAGCTGTCATAAGTACATTATGCAGTGTTATGAGACCCTAAAACACTGGTTCTCAACCTTCTGGCCCTTTAAATACAGTTCCTCATGTGGTGACCCAACCATAAAATTATTTTCGTTGCTACTTCATAACTGTAATGTTGCTACTGTGATGAATCGTCATGTAAATATCTGATCTGCAGGATGGTCTTAGGCGACCCCTGTGAAAGGGTCATTCGACCGCCAAAGGGGTCACAACCCACAGGTTGAGAACCGCTGCCCTAAAACAAAGGGGACAAAGCAAGTCAAAACATTTTTAAAGAAGTTAGGAAACAAGATTGAGAGTTAGGAATTTGTCCTTTTTTGATCCTTCACATCACTAACCGTGGCCAACCCTTGTGACTTCCCTCGTCCTGTAGCAGAAGAACCCCCGACGCAGTGCCCCCGCAGCCCCCTGCGGCATCTGGTGGAGGGCTATGGGCCAGCTGGGAAAGTTGTCCTGGATCTGGAGCAAGCCCTCAGCTCAGAGGGGACCCAGGAGAGCGAGGTCAAGTCGCTGCTGCTGCTGCTGCGGCAGCAGCCCCAGCCCTTCCTGGTGCTGATGCAGAGCCTGGACACTCCAGCAGCCAACAGAGCCCTGCACCTGGCCGTTCTGAGGTGATGCGGTGGTGATAGGTCAGGGGTGGGGGGGAGAGGGGTCTCTGAGACTCGCTGCATATCTCTCCTCCCACCCCTGCTCCCCAGAATCCTGGTGCGGCTGGTGGACTTCCCTGAGGCGCTGCTGCTCCCCTGGCACGAGGCCATGGACGCCTGCATGGCCTGCCTGCGGTCCCCAGACGCTGACCGAGAGGTACCCCTGCCCTGCCCTGGGGGGATACTGAAGGCAGGGGCGCAAGGCAGCCTCTGATGAGGTAGACCTCCTGGGTGGGGCTCTGAAGGGCACAGCGGAGCATTGTGCCCTTGGTTTGGGTTTGGTTTTAAAATTGACTTTTATTTCTTTAAGTATGTAATACAGTCACACAATTCACAAATCAAAACGATATAATAAGATATATACTGAATTCTCACTCCCACCTGAATCCCTGTTTTCCATGGGCCCCTTATATATCCTCCCTGTGTTTCCTTATGCAAATGTAAACCAACCCCAATGTGTGATCTTATTTGCCACCTCCTTTCCTACACAAAAGGGTATGTCCACATGACATTAAGAACCTCAGTGGGTACAGGAGACGGAGGAGACCATCACATCCCAGAGTCCCCCTACCACAAAGACATCCTGGGCACAGAGGCTGGGGCGGGCCAGAGAACTAGGATCCCGGTGGCAGTGGGTGTCTGCAGCATACACCTTGGCGGGGTAGACTCGCTGTGCGTGCCCACACTGTTCCCTCTCGGCCCCTCCCCACCCACAGGTGTCTGCTTAGGGCCTGAGGATCGCAAAATGCAGCCCCACAGCTGGTTCTTGGGACAGTTGGGCCGGAAGAGAAACATGCTGTGGTGCTGTCTGCACCTCCTGCAAATATAATCAGGAGTGGAGAACGCCACGGGGGCAGAGCACCTCCTGGCTTTTCCATTTCAGTTTGTCTTTGGTTCTCTCGCTCCGCCCAGCCCTTGTGTCTTCCCCATCCCTGTCACTTTACTTCCTCACTCTGTCTTGTTCACGGCAGTAGCCCCAGCACCCAGCACCCAGTGGGTGTATAGTAACCACTGCTGCAGATGCCCCTGTGGCCGGTGCCTTGTCCCCTTTATTCACTCCCCCGCCCGCATCCCAGGTGCTCCAGGAGCTGATCTCCTTCCTGCACCGCCTGGCCTCCGCGAGCAGGGACTACGCCGTGGTGCTGAATCAGCTGGGAGCCCGAGACGCCGTCTCCAAGGCCCTGGAGAAGCACCTGGGGAAGCTGGACCTGGCCCAGGAGCTGCGGGACATGGTGTTCAAGTGTGAGAAGCACGCCCACCTCTACAGGAAGCTCACCGCCAACATCCTGGGAGGCTGTATCCAGGTCAGGGGGAAGGATGGGAGCTTGTGGGTTCACACACGGTAAGAATATGAAGCCGAGCAGTGGAGGGGCGGGAGTGTTTCTGAAGTTGGGAGAGGCAGGTGAGTCCAGTAACCCTGGGGGCTTTGTTCTCCATGCCTCTGCCCGTGTAGACCTGCTCTGCCCGTGGCTCGGAGGAAGTCCCATTGCTGCTGGGTCTTTCTCCATACGTGTTCCTGTTTCTCTGTGTTCCTCCCGCTCCTTGTGCCCCTTCCCTCCGACGTTCCGTCTGCAGATGGTGCTGGGTCAGATCGAAGACCACCGACGAACCCACCGACCCATCAACGTCCCCTTCTTTGACGTGTTCCTCAGATACCTGTGCCAGGGTCCGTGCCTGTCCCCACGTCACTCGTGCCCCCATACCTGTGTCTGTTTTCCCTTCCCATCTACTGGGCTGTGACCGCCACCCCCTCCCACCGCCCCCAGGCTCCAGTGTGGAAGTGAAGGAGGACAAGTGCTGGGAGAAGGTGGAGGTGTCCTCCAACCCGCACCGGGCCAGCAAGCTGACGGACCGCAACCCCAAGACCTACTGGGAGTCCAACGGGAGCACCGGCTCCCACTCCATCTCCGTGCACATGCGCCAGGGTGTCCTCATCAGGTAGCAGCTCTCCATGCACGTGCTTGGCCACCCCACACTTGCTCACGATTTCCGTGTTTGTCTTGGGTGAACCACCCCCGTGAAGATGAGCCAAAGGGTCCCCTAGGCTCTGTCTGCAAGGATATGACTGGTTCCAGGTCCAACTGGTTCCTCTCCCTGCTCCCAGGCAGCTGACTCTGCTGGTGGCCGGCGAAGACGCGAGCTACATGCCGGCCAGGGTGGTGGTGTTCGGGGGCGACAGCGCCAGCTCTCTTAACACAGAGCTCAACTCGGTAGGGAGCCCTGTGCCATGAGACCAGCCCTCACAGGATCAACCCTCCTGCCCAGACTCCTACATTCCTCTCTGCCTTGGGCCCATAGAAAGTAGAGGCCTTTATCCCTGTGCCTATGTGATGGCATCAGGCCCTGAACGGAGAGGGTGGCAGCAGCACCCTTGCATCAGGGCCTCCCACGACCTGGGCTGGGAAGGGAGGGACGCCGCGAGGGACAGGAACAGACTGCTCTCAGCACTCTCATCCACACACGGAGGTGACAGCCTCCCCCCCGCCAACCTCCCACAGGTCAACGTGATGCCCTCCGCCCGCCGGGTGGTCCTCCTGGAGAACCTGAACAGCTCTGTCACATCTTCTGGCCCATCATCCAGATCCGCATAAAGCGCTGCCAGCAGGTAGGGCAGGTGTGAGGTGTGGCTCCCGGGCACCGGGCTCTTGCCCTGCAGCTGTTGCAGATCTTGGACCAGAGCTCCAGCTGGGTGGTGGGCAGCTCCAGGAGTGAGCCTGAGGGTGTGGCTGACGGCAGCCCCTCCTGAGGAGACTGTGCACCAGGTGAAGCAGGCCCGTACGCCTTGCAGGGCGGCATCGACACGCGCATTCGGGGGTTGGAGGTCCTGGGCCCCAAGCCCACGTTCTGGCCAGTGTTCCGGGAGCAGCTCTGTCGTCACACACGCCTCTTCTACATGGTTCGGGCGCAGGCCTGGAGTCAGGACATAGCGGAGGACCGCAAGCGCCTCCTGCACCTGAGTTCTAGGTGTGTGCGAGCATGTGTGTGCTTGTGTGTGCGAAAGGTGAGAGGTCACAGGTGGCAGCTGGGCGGGCTCCGTGGCGGGTGGGAGAGAGAGTTAACGTGCCTGGGAAGGGGCTGGAGTGTTCTGTAGTCTGAGGAGGGAAGGAAAGAGTAAAGACAAGATTGCTCTGGTGCCCTGGGAATAGAATGTGCCAGTTAACCTTGGGGGGGGTGTTGCCAAGTGCCCATAGGGATTTGGTCTGGGTGGACACTGGGGCCACTTATGACACCTTCCTCCTTCCTCCTCATCCCCAGACTCAACGGGGCTCTGCGCCAGGAGCAGAATTTTGCTGATCGCTTCCTCCCTGACGACGAGGCCGCCCAAGCGCTGGGCAAGACCTGCTGGGAGGCCCTGGTCAGCCCCCTGGTGCAGAACATCACCTGCCCCGGTAACCATCCGACCCCTGACCCCTTTGCCATCCAGTTGTCGGCCCCACTCACCAGCCTCTTCATGCTCTACCCTAGAGTCACCGGTTTTTGCTCTTGTCCCTTTTGGGACCTGCGCGTGTATTTGGAAACCCAGTGCCCCTCCTCTCACAGCCCAGAGGCCACCTCCTTTCCCTGTCTCTCAGGTGCCAGCCGACCCCATAAGATCAGAAGGGTCCTTGCTACCTCCCTCCCCCAGATCACTCTGCCCACTGCTCATTCTCCACCCGCCAGTCCTGCAGACATGCCCTGCCGTGGCTTCTTTTCTCTGCCTCCAGATGAGGACGGGGTCAGCCCCCTGGGCTGGCTGCTGGACCAGTACCTGCAGTCTCGGGAGGCGGCCCACAACCCGCAGAGCCGCGCGGCAGCTTTCTCCTCGCGGGTGCGCCGCCTCACCCACCTGCTGGTGCACGTGGAGCCCTGTGAGGTGCCCGCTGTGGCAGGGGCCGCCCCTCGGCCCAGTGAGTACCAGAGGACTCAGGCGGGAGCTCGGTGGGGGCATTGCCCTGTGTGCCCCACTCATTCTACGGCTTTTGTCCCTCCTCACCCTCCCCCTCCCTGAGTGCTCAGCCTATTCCTCTTCCAAGTGTGTGGTCACCCCACCAGGAGCGTCATTTGGGGTGGCACCATGTCAGGAAAGGCCCCCGGGCTGAGCCTTGAATGGGGATCCAGGAGCTGAAGGGCTGCCCCCACTTTGCCTCTGCCCTCCCTGTCTCCACAGACGGCAGAAACAGAAGCCACGACTGGGGCTCCCTGGCTACCCCGGGGCTTCCCAGCAGCATCGTGAAAAACCTGACCCGCTGCTGGCAGGCAGTGGTGGAGGAGCAGGTGGGCAGGGCGGGGCGGGGCGAGGAGGGAGGGAGGAACTGCCATGGTGTGGGGTGGCCTCCTCACGCTGCTGCCCCTTCTCCACAGGTGAACAGTTTTCTGACCTCACGCTGGCGGGATGATGACTTTGTGCCGCGCTACTGTGAGCAGTTTAATAATCTGCAGAAGTCCAGCTCCGAGCTGTTTGGGCCACGGGCAGCCTTCTTGCTGGCGCTGCAGAACGGCTGTGCTGGGGCCATGCTGAAGCTCCCATTTCTCAAAGCTGCCCACGTAAGCCTCCCGCCTCGCCTCTTCCCCAAACCCTCCCTTCCCCGCCTCAGAAGGGCCCACCTTCCATTCCCGTTCAGTAAGCAGCATGCACTGGGACATAACCATGTTGTTGTTGTTTTGGCTTTTATGTATATATCCATGCTATCAAAAATTCAAAGAAAAGCCCTGGCCAGTTGGTTGGAGTGTCGTCCCATAGACTTAAAGGTTGAGGGTTCGATTCCCTGTCAGGGCACATACTTATGTTTCCAGTGTGATCCCTGTTCGAGGACCACAGGAGAGGCAACTGATTGATGTTTCTTTCTTCCTCCCTTTCTCTCTAAAATCAATAAACATATATTTTTTAATTCAAAGAAAAAAGCATAGTGACCCGCAGCATGCCGTCCTAATATATCTTGATAAACTTTCTCCTACTTGAATGCATGACTTAACAGTTCACGCATGAGTACCTAAAATGCCGAATCCTGTTTTCCTTGATCGTTACATTAAAAGCCTTTGCCAGTGTTGCTATTTGCACTCATTTTTTCTTTGTGCCTAAATTCCATCTAATGGATGTACTATAATTTACTCCCTCATTCGTATCATCCCATAAATATTGAACAAGCGCTTAAAATGTGCTAAGAGTTGAAGATAGACGAAGTCCATCCCCTCAAAAATTTACAGTCTTCTAGGAAAGACATGGAATTAAGCAGATGATAAACTAAAATGTGACAGGCTCTCTGGTAAGCAAGGAACAACGCAGTGGGAGCGTGAGGCAGCGGCTGCCTGAGTTGCTTTTGGTCGTTTTGTTTCATTAGTAATGCTGCAGCGTGATCATTTTTGTACATATAACTTATTTCCTTGTATTAAATTATGGTTGTTAGCCCTGGCCAGTGTAGCTTGGTTGGGCATATTCCCGTTCAGGGCACATGCCTGGGTTTCGGACTCATGGGTAATGAGGGGGCATGTAGGAGGCAACCCATTGATATTTCGCTCTCACATCAATGTTTCTCTCTCTCCCTCTCCCTCTCATTAATACAAGTGTTAATGACTTTATAAAACAGTTGTATGGCCCAGCCAGCTTAGTGTTGAACATCAGCCTGTGAACCAGGTCACACTTTGATTCTCTATCAGGGCACATGCCTGGGTTGCCGGCTCAATCCCCAGTAGGAGGCGTGCAGGAGGCAATTGATGAATGATTCTCTCCCATCATTGATGTTTCTGTCTCTCCCTCTCCCTCTCTGAAATCAATAAAAACATGTTTTTAAAAAGTTTTGTGCAAGTGTTGACCAATTTATGAAGCTTTGAGCCATTCGTATCTACTGCGTCAGACCACCTCACTGCTCCCACCCAATAACCCACTCATGGTTTTCCTGTGCTCTTCCCACTGCCAGGTGAGTGAGCAGTTTGCCCGGCACATTGACCAGCGGATCCAGGGCAGCCGGATTGGTGGGGCCCGGGGGATGGAGATGCTGGCGCACTTGCAGCGATGCCTGGAAACCGTCCTGATTTTCTCTGGCCTGGAAATAGCCACCACCTTTGAGCATTACTACCAGTGAGTGTGGGCCTCGGGAGTGGGAGGTGGGGGGAGGCAGGCCGACAGAGGCCGGGGCAGCTTGTGGGTCTGGGAGCCTGGAGGCCTGGAGCAGGAGGCTGGGCCGTGCCGAGTGCCCACACTGAGGCCGGGCCTGGGCTGTGTGTGCTGCAGGCACTACATGGCGGACCGTCTCCTGAGCCTGGGCCCCAGCTGGCTGGAGGGGGCCGTGCTGGAGCAGATCGGTTCCTGCTTCCCCCACCGCCTCCCCCAGCAGATGCTGCGGACCCTGAGCACCTCTGAGGAGCTGCAGCGCCAGTTCCACGTCTACCAGCTCCAGAGGCTCGATCAGGAACTCCTGAAGCTGGAGGACACGGAGAAGAAAATACAGGTGGGTGCCAGGGGAGGGAGGAGCAGATGGGAGGCTCGGAAAGCAGAGGCATGGAGCAGACCGAGGAGGCTTTTGGGAACCTGTGTTCCTTCTTCTGGTGGCCAGGAGGCCAGCGGCAAGGAGCACGCGGGAGCGCGCGCAGAGGAAGCCGAGGAAGCCGGGGCCGCAGCAGCCGCAGAGGTGACGGAAGAGGAGGAGGAGAACGAAGACCTCTACTATGAAGGGGCAATGCCGGAAGTGTCTGTGCTCGTCTTGTCACCACGCTGCTGGCCCACTGCCTCCATCTGCCACACGCTGAACCCCAGAACCTGCCTGCCCTCCTACCTGAGGGGCACTTTGAACCGATACTCCAACTTCTACAACAAGAGTGAGGAGCAGAGCAAAGGAAAAGGGGGAGGGGGTAGGGAGTGGGGGGGGTGGACGCTGGGAAGAGGCTGCAATGCTGGGGAAGAATTGGGAGTTGGGGCAGGCCCTGGGGTTGGGAGGCTTGATGGGGTAGACTTGAGAAGAAAGGGCAGGAGTTTAGGTTGTGGGCAGGGGGTGGGGCTATTAGGCACTAGATTGCTGAACTGTTGCCTTCTTAAATAAGATCCCAGACTCTCTTTGTGGGTGGTGAGGAGGATGGAGGCAGGAGGCACTGAGGCCACCAGAAAGGGCTCTCTCTCTCCTTCCGTGGTAGGTCAGTCACTGTACCCCAGCTCCCACTGGGCTCGGCAGTGACACCAGACGGGGATGAGAATCAGACCTACCTTCAGGGGGTCCCAGACTAACCAGGGAGACATGTCTTCTCTCTCAGGGGGATCCCAGGCAATGAGAGCCCCTGCGCTTCCTCACTTTGTGGTTTTGTCTCCCTAAAAAATGGGGGACTCCTCGAAGACGCTGACCAGAGCCTGCCTGGGACAGGGCTAGGCACGCAGTGGGCTCCCCGGTGCCTGAGGCTCCCCTGGGGGGAGCAGAGAAGGCCGAGCTCTGGAAGGCTCAGGCCAGGAACCTGTGTCCACACATGCTGGGCCACACACTCTGCAATTAGCGGGGCCAGAGCTTAACCAATGGTGTGCCCTCACCAGGTCAGAGCTACCCTGTCCTGGAGCAGGGCCCGCAGAGGCGGCTGCAGTGGACGTGGCTGGGCCGGGCCGAGGTGCTGTTTGGGGACCAGACCCTGCATGTGTCCACCGTGCAGATGTGGCTGCTGCTGTACCTCAATGACCTGAAGGTGGCCCAGCCGTCTGCTCCTCCCTGCTCTCTCCCATCTCCTCTCCCATCTTTTTCCCTCAACGTTGACTCCTGCCCTCCTGCCCTCCACCCTCTCCGCTTCACCCCGTGAGGAAGCCCTGAATGTCCCCCCTTCCCTAGGCGGTCTCCGTGGAGAACCTGCGGGCCCTCTCGGGGCTCCCTGCGGACACCCTGCATCAGGCCGTTGGGCTTCTCACCTCCTCACGAGGCCCCCTGGACCTTCACGAGGAAAAGGACGTCCCAGGAGGTGTGTGCTGAGGGCGGAGGGGCTGAGCCGGGAGGCGTGTGCTGAGGGCGGAGGGGCCTGAGCAGGTCGGCCTGGTCGGGGGCCACCTCCCGAGTGCCTAGTGCTCGTTTCAGGTGTGCTCAAGATTCGAGATGACAGCGAGGAGCCCAGGCCAAGGAGGGGCAACGTGTGGCTCATCCCCCCTCAGACGCACCTGAAAGCTGAGGATGAAGAGGGCCGGAACCTGGAGAAGAGACGGAACCTTCTGAACTGCCTCATCGTCCGAATCCTCAAGGCCCACGGGGACGAGGGGCTGCACATTGGCCAGCTTGTTTTTTTGGGGGGGGGTGCCGTCCACAGAGGGAGGTGGACCCACATTTGAGCCTCTGGTTCCCTGTGGTCCTGGGACAGTTGAGGTTGGGGTGCACCTGGTGCCCTTGGAGCTTGTGCTTGGAGTGGAAGCTAGACGTGGCAGAGCTGGGTGCCTGACCTGTTGTCCCCCTCCCTTCTCCATACCAGGTGCTGGAAGCGTGGCAGAAGGGCCCCTGTCCTCCCAGGGCTTTAGTCAGCGGCCTGGGTAGGGGGTCTGCCTGCAGCAGCACTGATGTCCTCGCCTGCATCCTGCACCTCCTGGGCAAGGGCACGGTGAGACGCCGTGATGACCGGCCCCAGATGCTGTCCTACGCAGTCCCCGTGACGCTGATGGAGCCTCACACCGAGTCCCTGAACCCGGGCTCCTCAGGCCCCAACCCACCCCTCACCTTCCATACCCTGCAGATTCGATCTCGAGGTGTGCCCTATGCCTCCTGCACCGTCACCCAGAGCTTCTCCACCTTCCGGTAGCCCTGCAGATGGGACCAGGGCTAGGCAGGGCCCGGCTTCCGACAGAAATAAAATGCAGGAGTTGGAGGACGCGGCCTGTGTGGTGACTGCTGGGGATCTGGCGGGCTTCGCTGGCTAAAAGGGAAGAAGAGTCCTCTGGTTCCGAGGCCGTCTCGTGCCGTCCAGGAGTCACTAGGGTGAGGGTGACAGCGCGGGGGGAATCGTGCAGGGAGGGAGTCGGGTGTGACTTAGCATCGGCCCCTCAGCAGGGGATTAAGCGGACAGGGATGGATTGCCACCCTCCTCAGAGGGTGTGTGGTCAGAAGTGCTTTCACCTGGCCGGCTGCAGGCTCAAGCCCATTTTAAAAAAAAATGTATTTTACTGATTTTTCACAGAGAGGAAGGGAGAGGGATAGAGAGTTAGAAACATCGATCAGCTGCCTCCTGCACACCCACTACTGGGGATGTGCCCGCAACCAAGGTACATGCCCTTGACCGGAATCGAACCTGGGACCCTTCAGTCCGCAGGCTGACGCTCTATCCACTGAGCCAAACCAGTTAGGGTGGCTCCAGCCCATTTTGCCACACGCTGGACGGCATGTAATGGGCAGATTATCAAACAGGCTCCACTTTCCTTGTGGAGTTGGCCCAGTCACCGTGGCATTCTCACAAGCACTGGATGTGGGAGCATTTGACAAGGTAAAGATTTTGCCAGAGGCCACCACACCCAGCAGTGAGTGCACCTGGCCTAGGTAAGGCCGACAGAGTGAAGGTGAGGTGAAGACCCTGGCAGGCACCCAGGGGCCTGAATGCGGGCCTGTCCAGATGCCTTAGGATCTGGGTTGGAAGCAGATGGAACTGCAGCCCCTGTGAATTCCTCGTCGCCCCACAGAGCTGCCCACTGTCACCAAAGCTCGATCCCTGCCCTGTAGGCAGGCCTGTGCTGCTATGATTGCTGCCCTGGCACCACTCACACCGAGGGAGGGCAGGTGAGGCCACGGGACCCAGTGCCAGCGCTGGAGCTCTGCCTCTTGGCAGGGGCAGTAGGAGAGGAGGGAAGGAGCATCCCAGACATCCAGAGTTCATGGTTCTTGCAGCCAAGAAGAGACTAGGAGAAAGCTTCAGAAGGAAGGAGGCGGTGAAGGGTTGAGTCAGGTGGTGAGAGAGGGCACAGAGGCCAGAGAACTGGGTGCCACCCAGGACTGAGATTTGGAATAGGATCTGCAAGGGAAAAAGAGGTCAGGGTTTGGGAGTCGGGGTGCCCAGGACGAGGCAACAAACCAGAGGGCCAACAGGGTGGACAGGCGGGCCTGGCCTTGCCTTGCTCTGCAGTAGGGTGGCCCAAGGCGCTGTCGGTGGCCTGTTGGTCTGCCTATTCATAAGGCAGAGGACAGGCAGGCAGCAGCAGACTGGGGCTGCTGGGCCCCAGGGCACACTAGGACTGCTGCAGCTTCTCACTGGGGAACCTCTCCCCCTGAGTCAGAGATCATGGCCTACTCTCTTACTGGTCCAGGCCGTGCCTGTGTGTGTGTTTAATCCTCATCAGAGGATATTTTCTCCAGTGGTTTTTTTTTAAGAGAGAGCAGAAGGGAGCAAGGGGGAGAGAGAAACAGTGATTGGTTGCCTTTGACATGCACTCCAAATGTGGGACTAGGGATTGAACCTGCAACCCATGTACGTGCTCTTGACCGGGAATGGAACGGGGGACCCTTAGGTGTGCAGGCCGCCGCTGTAACCACGGAGAGCGATGGCCAAGGTAGGCCAGGCCTGTTCTCGAGGTAGCCTTTATGCCCACAGCTTTTCGCTCTTCTGCTCTCTATGCGCCCATTTTTCCCCACCGGAGACCCAGGGCCCTGGGCTGAAGGAGGCAGACCAGCATGCACTGCGTGTAGGGGACAAGGTGAGTCATTCTCCCCCTCCACCCATGTTGCTGCTGACTCCTTGGCTCCTGTGTGGGCTGAGCTCCACACCACACCACCAGCCTTCCTCACTGCACTCCTTCAACCCCTTATTCATCCTCAGTCACCTGCCCCTCAGCCTCCCACAGGGGACCTACCTGCTCACCTGCAATGGACGAGTCTCCAGCAATTCTTAAGGGAAGGACACACCAGCTGTGGCCCCAAAACTGCATGTTCCTGTCTGCAGTCCAGCTCCTGTGTTGCCCACAGTCCTTAGCACACAATCTAACCCACCCCCAGACTTTGCCCACATTCAGCCATCCAGTGAGCAGTCCTGACGCTGCCCTTCTCACCAGCACCACCAAAGATCTGAGCCTCTTTGTCTGCCCTCAGGACTTTCCATCCCTAGAGGGCAAACCTTGGATGAAGTTTGCTACCCTGACCCCCTGTGAGACCATCCCCACAGCCTCAGTCCTTGTATCCCTACAGCTGGTTTGCACATTAAGGACCACATATTGATTCCATTTATATGAAATGTCCAAAATAGAGACAAAGTGGTTTAGTGGTTTCCTAGACCTGGGGGGGCTGGGAAGACATGGGAAGTGTCTACTAGAGTGTATGGGGTTTTTTGGGAGGTTGTCGAAAGTGCTACAAAATTGTGGTGATGGCTGCATGATTCTGTGACTATACTAAAACCATTGTATTGTACATTTTATTTTTTAACATATATTTT
>NW_006300048.1:2627346-2629703 GCF_000327345.1 Myotis davidii | reverse complement strand
ACCTTCATCTAAGTTCTGTCTTCTGTTGTCTTGTTGCATCTGTATTTATACCAGTTGATTCCAATCCTATCAATCTCTATTCCAAAGGTTAGGGTGTTTCTTATCTCCATTCCAGGGAGTAAAGATTATGTAGCTTAAGCATGATTGTTCATAGTTAAAGAGATTAATTACCAACCTGGCACTTAGAGAAGGGGTTTTATTCCCTCCCTAACCTCAGGGGAAAATCTCTACTGGGGAAACAACCTTTCTCGGAGAGGTGACCTTGGTTAAAACACAGTGCCAAGAAGGTGAGCAAATATATTAAGAACAGTATGCCATATATGCCAGGTCCCTTGAAACAGCAAGGATGGACCGGCTCCCGGCAAACCCGGGCATGTACCCTGACCAGGATTCAAACCGTGACCTTCTGGTTCACAGCTGATGCTCAACTACTGAGCCACACTGGCCAGGCAAATTGTACATTTTAAATAGGTAAAGTGTACGGTATATATGAATTCTATCTCAATAAATGTTACCAATGGGGAAGAAAAACACAGAACAAAAGAACACCCACCTAAACAAATCCATCGCTGAAGTTCAGAGCTGTCCATTGTCTCCTCTGCACCCTTGAAGGGAAAAGTCGCAGTTTGAAGGCTTAGGGCCAGTCCAGCCTGAAGTGGACATACGTTTTCTTGACCACCCTTCATCTGAACCCCCTTCTCATGCTGGAGACTCCCCACCATAAATCTAAATAGAAGATAGCGTCCACCTCCCACCATTTAAGACCAGATACTTGCTTTCCCAGCATCCCCGTGCAGCCATGTGACCAAAGCGTGGCTAATCCCATGCCTCTGCTGGGAATTGCTCAATCTAGAGCAAAGCAGGAGGGAAAGTGGGGCGTACCCTAGGTGGCAGCAATGACATCTTCACATCAGCACTCTGGTCCCAAGGTAGAGCTTGGGAGTGCTTTTAACTGCTCAGACCTCCCTCTGCACCCCCACACACTTCTTTGAGCTCCTCTCCAACCTTCTCAGTGTTTCTGTGAGCCTAATAGTTAAATGGCCTTTTTCTGCCTTTATCAGCAAGAAGCTGTTCTGTGGCTTTAAAGTAGTATTGACACGTGTCATCCGGGACTGCAGCACTAGCTCCCGCACTCCCTCAGGGCAAGGCAGGCTATCCTGACAGCTACAGCCCTTGGCTTCCACCCAGTGGGAGTGGAGCATCGTAAGCTTCATCTTATATTTCTGTCATCAGAACAGCTTTCACCCCATCCCAGAAGCATCCCGCAATAGACGTCCTAGTTTCTAATTGTCTCTCTCCCTTTTCTTTATAGCGGTTTTTTTGGTTAGTCTTTCTAATGTCTTACTAATTTCTTATGATTTAGTATTTTTTTCAATCCTGGTTGGAGTTTCCTGATTGTTAGCGTTTATAAACTTCAATTCTAGAAAATTCTCAGACTCTTTATTCACTCCTTCTGGAACTCTGGTTATGTCACACCTTCTCACTCCTTCTCCAGTGGTTTTCCAACCTCTCTGCCTTAGTTTCCATTTCTTTGTATCCCTGGGCTCCAACTGTGTAACTTCCTCAGATCTACTTCAGGTTCATTCTCCTTTTGGGTGTCTACCTTGCTGCTTAACCATTAAGTTTCTCAATTCACATAGCGTATTTTTCTGTAGGGAGTGGCTATAGGTGTTGGATTGACCTGTGGCAGGGCCACAAACAAGTTGCAGCTTGGAGGGCAGAGCTCTCCTAACATAATTAAGTTGTTATTTTTTTAAAATATATTTTATTGATTTTTTACAGAGAGGAAGGGAGAGAGATAGAGAGTTAGAAACATCGATTAGCTGCCTCCTGCACATCTACTGGGGATGTGCCCGCAACCCAGGTACATGCCCTTGACCGGAATTGAACCTGGGACCTTTCAGTCCGCACGCCGACGCTCTATCCACTGAGCCAAACCGGTTTTGGCAAACATAATTAAGTTTGACCTTATAGTCCTCCCTAGTTCCTTCCGCAGGCTGACACTCTATCCCAGGGGTGGGCAAACTTTTTGACTCGAGGGCCACAATGGGTTCTTAAACTGGACCGGAGGGCCGGAACAAAAGCATGGATGGAGTGTTTGTGTGAACTAATATAAATTCAAAGTAAACATCATTACATAAAAGGGTACGGTCTCTTTTTTTTTTAGTTTTATTCATTTCAAACGGGCCGAATCCGGCCCACAGGCCGTAGTTTGCCCACGGCTGCTCTATTCACTGAGCCAAACCGGTTAGGGCCCAGCTGTATTCTCTTGTCTGTCTTCAATCCTTCACCGCCCCTCCTCAGGCTTACTGAACCTGCCCGTGCTGAATGCGGCACATTTTTCATTTTGAAGTGTT
>NW_006300048.1:2621605-2627188 GCF_000327345.1 Myotis davidii | reverse complement strand
AGAGAGATAGTTAGAAACATCGATGAGAGAGAAACATCGACCAGCTGCCTCCTGCACACTCCCCACTGGGGATTGTGCCCGCAACCCAGGTACATGCCCTTGACCGGAATCGAACCTGGGACCCTTCAGTCCGCAGGCCAACGCTCTATCCACTGAGCCAAACCGGTTTCGGCTGAAGTTTTACTTTAATCAAACCAATTTGGTCCTTTCTTATAGTCTTTTCATTAGTCATACTTTTTCTTTAAACATTTAAAGACATTTTATATTTTGTACTTTCAACTTCTGTCTTTGCTGTTCAGATTGTTACCTGTTGTTCCTAATGTTCCCTCTTGCTGGTGGTGGTTTCTCTCCTTGTGTGCTGGTGTTGCATTGTGAACACAGTCCTTGAGATTTTATGTGAAGGAACTCCTGCAGGCCTGGGTTTCCAGTACAGTCCTAAGAGAGAACTGCATTTGCTCCTGCAGGGTGCCTGGAGTCACTACCAACCCCAGACCACTCTGAATGACCAGGTTGAATATTTTTCCAGCCCAAATGTGTAGTATGAATTCTAGACCCAAATAGTATTGGGAGCCAGCTGTGCTGACATGACTGGGAATGCAATTTTTGTCCCCATCTCCTACCCCCCCTTGTATCCAAAACAAAAGCTAAGTAGGTGAGTTGTGGGATTGGTTCACTCTCGGATCTGCTTTTGGGGCTCTGATCTGACTTCTCACTTTGTAGGAGCCTTAGATTTTGGCCCCTAAGACAGTAATTCCTAAGACAGTAATTTTAGCCCCACCCCCATCCCCCTACACACACACACAAAGCAGATGAGCGACAGGAATGTTTATTAACTGGCTCTTACATAAAGTCCCAGTCCTGGAAGCCGTCAAGACTCCATGGCCTTCGCTAACCTAAGGTGACTGACCCTTTTTCCCTCTGTCAGAATTACTGATTTCACAGGGGCTGGGAATGTTCAGCCTGCGGGCAATAGAAGGCCCATGGCATCACTTGTTCTGGCCCTGCCAAGGCATTAGGGGTGAGGTCATTAAATGTTTGTCAAATATGGCCGCTAATTTTTAAACTGATGATATTGTATGGCCCATGAATGGTGTTAGAAATATACAAATGGCCCTTGGCAGAAAAAAGGTTCCTATCCCCGGTGTAAGGCAAGGATGGGAGGACACGAGCACATGATGAGCCAGATCCAAGCAGGAGTGTGGGATGGCGAAGACTGGCTGTTCCTGTCCACCCCGGGGCAGCCCAAGAACCCTTTAGTCACTGCTGAGCCAATCTAGTTCAAGGGCAGCTGTGACCCTTGTCCTTGAAGAGGAAAGACCCAGAATAGGCCAAGCCCCAGTCTGTCCCCACAGACCCAGTTCTCACAGGGCAGTGGCAGAGATGAGGTCAGTTCCTATTAGTCCTTATTCGAAGGGAGGTGTCGCCTGTCTTTGCCTGCGTTTCGGCGCCTTTTTCGACTCAAGAAGCTGTCTAGCTTCTTGCTGCGTTTCAGCTCCTTGAACTTCTCAGCTAGGACCAGCTGGCGCTGTTCAGCTAGAGGATTGGGAGAAAGCAAGCTGGTCAGCAAAAGCAGAGCACCGCCCTTTCCCTGTTCCCCAGTGAGTAATTCTCAACCACTCTGCTGGGAAACATGACTTAAGAGTTCATGGTGTGTGCAAGCAAGCTGTCTTTTTCTATGGTTCCTTCTTTCACAACTCAACCACTGTGAGCTTCTATGTCCCCAGTCCAGCATATGCGGGGAGTACAACAGAGATAAAAGCGACACCCTGCCCTGGCCACGTAGCTCAGTTGGTTACATGGTCATTCAGATATGCCAAGGTTGTGGGTTTGATCCCTGGTAAGGGCACATACAAGAAACAAGCAATGAATGCATAAATAAATGGAACAACAAATGGATGTTTCTTTCTCCCACTCCTCTCTCTCTGAAAAATCAAAAAACAAACAAACAAAAAACCATACGGTGTCATATCATTAAAAATAAAATAAATAGAAGCAACACCCCCTGCCGATAATCTGATTAGGGAAATAAGAATGGGTACCTCCTCCCCACAGTATTTCTACTCTCCTAATTTACCATGGGACCCAGCACTCACGCCTCCTTTAGGGCCTGCGACCCCCGACTCCTGTACCCAGCCTGTAACAGCTGTGCCCACTCACATTTCTTCAGGAAGTAGGGACGATGGCCCTGCTGGGCCTGCGCCCGCCGCTCCTGCTTCAGAGCCAGGCGCAGCTCCTGCTGCCGCTTCCGCTCCTGCTGTGCCATTTCTTGCTGCTCCTGAGGAGCAGAGATGAGATGGGTGTGAGGGACTGTGATCTACCCCCTGCCTCGAACTACTTCACCCGCACCCACGATCTGACTCACCATTCGCTGAAGCAGCTGCTGCAGCTTCTCATGCTTCTCCCCTGAACGGTGCTTCTTCAACTGCTTTTTCACGAGCTCCACAGCGGGAAATGATGTGATGGTTAGCATGCTGAAAATGTGAGCTGCAATTCTGTGCCAGGCATTACTCTAAAACAGTGGTTCTCAACCTTCTGGCCCTTTAAAATCAGTTCCTCATGTTGTGACCCAACCATAAAATTATTTTCGTTGCTACTTCATAACTGTAATGTTGCTACTGTTACGAATCGTCATGTAAATATCTGATATGCAGTATGCTCTTGGGCGACCCCTGTGAAAGGGGCGTTTGACCGCCAAAGGGGTCGCGACCCACAGGTTGAGAACCGCTGCTCTAAGAGGTTCGCACGTTAACTCAGTAACACTATGAGATAGGAGTTATTAGTTCTTTTTATGATGAGAAAACTGAAGCAAAGCCAAGTTGAATAACTTGCCAATGGTAAGCTAGTGAACTGGTGAGCCAGGATTTGAATATAAGCACCTAATTAGGGAGAATTAAATCTGCCCATCACTACGCTCCCAGTTCCCTCTGCCTGACTCTAACCTGTGCCCTAGTTTCCCAACCCCAGACACCAGTGACCCAGCCGCATGCAGCACACCTCTTTCTCTTTGGCTCGGATGTCGTTCAGGAACTGATACGTTTTGTCAAACACTTCAGGATTATATTCCCCTGACAAATCGTCAAAGCGGGGGTCCCGGGCTACCTTTGGAGAGAACGGAGAGAATATGAAAATACAGTTCTGTCTCCTTTCACAAGAAAGCACTTCCTGCCTCTTTCTCACCTTCTTACTGATGGGGACAACTTGACGCAAAAATGGCACCCGGACCTTGGCTGACATTTCCAGAGGCCTATGGAGAAATGACAGGACAGGTCCAGGGGACTCCAGTCTTGGCCAAAGGCCTCCCCCATGCCACCTAAGACAGCAGACACCGACTCAAGGTCCCAGACATCCTCCAACTCCTGGGGCAGGCCTTGCTCCTCACCTGTGCTTATCTGCAACACAGGCATTTTGGACAGGGGGTCTAGAGCCTTGCTTCTTAGTGCTGCTTCCAGCTACCAATTGTTTGTATGCCTTAGTCCCCGCTTGGCTCTGCAATTCCAACAGCTCCTCAAAGGACATGTTAGATGTGTCTGCAGAAGGAGGTGAAGATAGGGGACACACACAATTGAGCTCAGCATTTCCCGCTGCTGGAAAGATATCATTCCATTCTCATTCTTTTTTTTTCTTCTCAATTGCATATCTTTCTTTTCTTTTCTTTTTTAAAAAGATTTTATTGATTTTTTACAGAGAGAAGAAGGGAGAGGGATAGAGAGTTAGAAACATCGATGAGAGAGAAACATCGATCAGCTGCCTCTTGCACGCCCCCTACTGGGGATGTGCCAGCAACCAAGGTACATGCCCTTGACCGGAATCGAACCGGGGACCCTTCAGTCCACAGGCCGACGCTCTATCCACTGAGCCAAACCGGTTCGGCTCCATTCTCATTCTTAAGGTAACTGATCCTTTCCAATACCCCATCCAACCAATCCCTACAGGTCCTGGGCAGCACAGGCTGTCATGGTGCTTCATCTAAGTTCCCAACGGTTCCAGCTACCTTGGGGCCTCACCTTGCTAAGGAAGGTGTGTATGTAAGGCCAGCGGTGGACCAAGTCACAGTCCCTTTCTTTTAAATTACTCCTTCACAGGTTTCCCCAGAAGGGCCTGTCTGCCTTGCGCAGTTACTGTGGCCAATGTTCCGGTTCATCCTCTCAGCACCTCACCTGAATCAGTGCCCTAGTCTCCTAACTGGTCTCCCAACCTCCAGTCTTACTCCTCTCAAAGTTATGCTCCCCACTTCAGTTTGAGAGAGACATCTAAAATGTAACTCTGGCCCTGGCCGGTTTGGCTCAGTGGATAGAGCGTTGGCCTTCGGACTGAAGGGTCCCGGGTTCGGTTCCGGCCAAGGGCACGTGCCAGGGTTGCGGACTCGATCCCCAGTGGGGGGCATGCGGGAAGCAGCTGATCAATGATTCTCTCTCATCATTGATATTTCTATCTCTCTCCCTTTCCCTTCCTCTCGGAAATCAATAAAGAAATATATTTAAAAAAAATAAAAAATAAATAAAATGTAACTGCTCTTATCACTCCAACCTCATTGCCTACTCCCAGATAGATAGACTTCAGATCATGTCACTCCAGAACTCAAAACTCCCCAGTGCCTCCCATCTTTGCTCAGTCAAGGTGGCTGGAAGCCCCAGGTGACCTAGCCCCCAGGCTGTGTCTAATCTCATTTCCTACCAATCTCTTCCTTCCACTCCTGTCAGCAGGCCTCCTGGCAGTCCCTGAGCAGGAAGGTGTTCCTTGCACTTGGTGCTGCCTCTGCTTGGAGCACTTTCCTCAGGTACATTTATTACTTCTCCGGCACCTCCTTCAACCACGGCTCAGATGGCACCTACTCCCGGAGGCCTCCTCTGATTACTTATAATTGCAACCCCTCCCCTGCTTTCTCTCCATAACCTTGTCACCTTCTTGGGAAACAGATATAATTCATAAGCCATAAAATTCACCCTTTTACAATATACAATTCTGCTTTGCTGCCTTTTAATAGATTAATTCACATGTCCTTTTTTTAACAGCCCTTTCTAAATGGTAAGTTCCACAAGTGCAGTTTTGGGCTGTTTATTCACTATTGCATCTCCAGCATCTAGAACTGTGCGTGCATACAGATACTCAATAAATGCCTATATATGTATATATACACACATATATGTATACATATATGTATACATGTATATGTATATGTATATGTGTGTGTGTGTATGTGTATATATATTTTATATATATATATATAAAATTGATTTCAGAAAGGAAGGGAGAGGGAGCGAGAGATAGAAACACATGATGAGAATCACTGATCCGCGGCCTCCTGCACGCCCCCTGCTAGGAGTGGAGCCGGCAACCAGGCACCTGCCCTTCACTGGAATCGAGCCGGGACCCCAGTCCGCAGGCCGACGCTGTCCCCTGAGCCAAACCGGCCGGGGCTGCCCAATCTCCTTCATCCTGACCTGCTGAGTCCTTCCCCAGCCCCCCAGCCCTGGCCTCAGCGCGCTCCCACAGGCGTCTTCGCCCCGGGGAAATCTCCATCCTCCAAGAAACCGCTCAGATGTCCCAGCCCAGGACGCACCCCCTCCCCACTTCCCAGGGCGC
>NW_006300048.1:2607772-2621348 GCF_000327345.1 Myotis davidii | reverse complement strand
GAGCGCCCCCTGCCCCGGGCAAGCGCCTGCCACCCATTCATACACACACACACACACACACACACACACGATTCGTTTAGAGGTCTTTAATCCATTTTTATAAAATCTGAGCTGGCTGTGAGCAACAGGGTGACAGCAACAGCTCAAGGAAGGGGTAGGTTATCTGCTGGTCCTCGCCTTCCCCGGGTCAGGGCGAAGGAGGTTTCATGGCAACAGCTGCAGCTTCTCCGGCTCCCAATCATGCTCAGGGCTCAAGCGGGGGCGGAGGGGAAACAGCGGGAGGGGAGCTTCTGAGGACCCGACACTGCTTGCTCTCCCTCTCCATTCTCCCCGTTCCCTTCCCTTCTCAGAGCCCCGCGGGCCTGGGACGGAGCAGAGTCCAGGAGCAGTTGGAAGAAGGCGGATGGGACAGAGCACCAAGGGAAGGGGCCCTCGGCCCAAGGAGGGGGGAACCTCGCCCCCCCCTCCACAGCTCCCCACTGAGTTCACAGCACAAAAACACCTCTAGTCCAACAACTCCATGTGGAGGTATACCAGGGTCCAAAGGGGCAGGCGGGTGAGAGACAGGCAGGGGCAGTGAAGACAACAGCAGGCTCAGGAGGGATGGCGGCAAAAACTTCCTTCTACCCGTGGGAGGAGACGATGGGGCGACTGATATTGCTGTTGGTGGTCATGGCATTCAGCTCCCACCTGGAAGGCCAACAGTGACAGGTGTAAAGGACAGGAGGAGCCTCCACCCCAAGCCCAGAATTGCTAACAAAACTAAGAACACACCAGTGCCTTCAACTTCCTGAAACCTTAACTACCCACAGCCACCTCTTCCTTACGGCCCTCCTCCATTAACAATCAGGCCCCGCCCACCACCAAATCCATTACCACCCAGAGCTCCACCTGCAAGCTCAGGTGGACTTCCTGTTTATGTTTACATATTCTTTTGCCCAACACCTGGAGAAAAGCATGGGTGTATACATCGCAGTACATTTCCCAACCTATCTTTCCTCTGCTCAGATCCAACCAGGCATTTTGAACATTTTTGTCAAGTATATATTACATATTCCAAAAATTGTTTTTTACGCTCAACTACTATCCCTTTCAGAAAGAAGCCTGATTCGGCTCTCCTACCCTCCCACCCCAGGACTTCCCCACTCATCCCATCATATTAAAATTAAATCCCTCTTTTTGACCACTCTGTCATTCTACAAAGATTTACCAATAACCTCCTTAATTCCACTATTCACTATAGTCTACTTGACTTAGGTATGAAAAGGAAAACGGTGGGGCTTGCCACCTAGTTCAGTATCTGGTTAAAGCTGTAGTCTTACTTCCCCACTCTCACTGACGTGGGCAGAGCTGCAGGGACCCTCAGGGCCCACCACAGAGGAGCTGTATCAGCCAGAGCCTCCCCATGAGTTCAACTCAGGATCTGAACCCAGAATCACCCCGGACTAGCCAATCTGTGAAATAAGGGTTGAACTTTCCTCCCCCAGAGTGCTCCCGTGATCGTTCTCCCGTGCATTCTGCCACAACAGGTACCTGCATATATGTCGCTCCTAGGCCAACCTATGACCCACCAGGTCAGCCTTGCACACACCATGTCACTGAATACTGATCACATGACCCTCAGCAAGTAAGAGTTAAACTGAACTGATACAAGGAAAAGTACGTGTCGAAGAATGACCCAAAAGGGCATAATGATACACAAAGTACTTTTGGTACTTGACTTAGACCTAAGAGTGAAACTAAAAGGGAAGGTGCTAGGAAGAACCTCCCTTAATGCCAGAACTAAGGTGATTCAGAGGCTCCTAAACTTGTCTTTACTTTGCAGCTAGGTTCTAAGATTTCATCACTTTTTCATCATGTTAACAAAACAACCGTATAGGCTCAGATCTCAGGGAGTGATGCTCCTGAGCTTTGTTTGAAAAACAATTGTTTTTTTTTTCATGTAATTTACCCAGTGGACAGTCTGTATCTCCTTCCACCTCATTCTCCACAAGAATTCTATCTCCTCCATATGAGGTCATGCTTGTGCTGCCACTTACCCTCAACCAATCCCTCCTTCCCAACCACTCACTGCACCTGATGTCATGGGGCAAACAGGACTGGTCCAGGTTATACTGAATGACAGCCAGTTTGCACAGGGTCTTCAGACTAGGGCCTTTAGAGGAAGAATGGGAGACAGGAAGAGAGTCACAGCCAAGGAAAGATTCCGTCCGGGATGTCACCACCCAGAGACAGGGACCCCGATGGCAGGAGCACTTTGGGAACAAGTGTACTTACTAAAGTCCAAAATGTGTAAGTCAGAATGATCTATTAGGTCAAACTCATCGCCCAGGCCTTCCTCAGGAGACGGACTGTAGAGATCGAGAGAGAAAGGAAGGAGGAAAGAATGCTCACGAGACCCTTCTTGCTCACATGCCTCCCAGTTTAGTCACAGACTTAGGCCTTCCCCGAGCCCTCCCCTCTCCTACTAACCTGGTGCCCCCAAAGAGGACAATTTTGTCACCAACAATACAGCAGCACTGGCGCCGGCGTGGACATGGCCCCTTTCCCTTTGGTTCAATCTTTTTCCAGGTAAAGGACACTAAAGAGAAGTTTACATGGAGATTCAATGCCTGCCCTGGCCAGACATCCTCTCCAACCACAACCTCTCGCCTACTCAGGATTCTTTCTTTCCTTCCCCCCTCAAGTGCTCCTCGTTTCTCCCTTAGAGGCAGTGTTCTTTACCAGGGTTAAATTTCCACAGGTCATGGAAGTGCCGGTTCAGCCTTGCATTATAGCCACCAAAAATGTACAGTTCCCCATTGTAGCCAACTGGAAGGAGAGAGGAATGTCAAGGGTGTGCAGACAATGGGTGGGAAGGGGGACGCTGCAGGGGCGTAACAGACACTCACAGGCTGAGTGGCTCCGGCGCCCCTCGGGCAGCACCGGGGTGGTTGGACAGTCCAGCCAGGTCTCAGTCCTGGTGTCAAAGACTCGGATGCGGTTGCAGTAAATCTCATTGTTGGAATGGAACGGCCCAAATCGGTCAGCGCGACCCCCAAAGACATACATGCGACTGCCCAGCATTGTGGCTGAGTGGAAGTCCCTCCAGCGCGCAGGATTGCCCTGGGCAGGAGCAGAGAGATGAGGTGAGCAAGAAGGCTGGGAAAGGATCTGCTCTCACTATTGAACTTCCTATGGTTTCTTCAACTGAGGGTGGGGGTCTGGGAGAAAGAAGAAAGGGCAGACCTTTGTACAGATAAGGGTCCATGTCATGGTGCTGGCATCCAGCTTGTGAATGTCATTGGAAAAGCAGTCCGCCTGAATGGGAAGAGAAAGGAAGTGAAGGAAGGAATATAAGATTGGGTCAGTAGTCTCTGACCTCCATCCCTCCCCTCAAAAACCTGCAAAACAGCCCCAGCTGATTTGGCTCAGTGGATAGAGCTCCGGCCTTTGGACTAAAGGGTTCCAGGTTCAATTCTGGTCAAGGGCACATACCTCAGTTGCAGGCTTGACCCCCAGCCCTGGTTGGGGCACAACAACAACAACAAGCCCTGCAAAACAAGCCAAAGCCTCCCATTCCAGCATTCCCACCCTAAACCTCTACTTGCTTTCCAGACCTACCAGTTGCTCGTAGCCCCCGAAAATGTACATGGTCTTGCCCAAGACACAAGCCGAATGTCCGTCCCGAGCCCCAGGAATTGTTCCTAACACGCGGGGTGTGGACCACTTGTGAGTATCTGAAGGAGATGAGAGGATGGCCAGTTAAGCAACTCTGACCCTCCTGAGTTGCCCTACTCCCAGCCCAGCCGACATCTCCCCAGCCCGTGAGGTACCATTTGGAAGAACAGAACCCCATACTCACTGACGTCAAAGGCGTAGAGCACATTGCAGGCCCCTTCCGTGTCATTCCGCCCGCCCCAAAGGAAGACCGTGTCATCGATGAGGACGGTTGAGTGTCCATACCGCATGTATGGTACCACAGGAGGCTGCCCTCGGATGGTGGGTCTCACCGGGGGCAGCTTTGTCCAGCGCAAGGACACTGTGGGCATAGCTCAGCTCAGCCCTGGAAACCTCCTTCCAGGCTGTCCACCTTTTCCCAAACCAGATCTTCATTCCTTCACCCCCTTGGGCCACAGCAACCACCACCAAAACTCATTCAACCACCTGTTTCCCTCCCTAATGTGGGCACCCAGGGATGTCCCCAGGGTTAGCTTACCTGCATTGAAAATGTGCACATCAATCTGACGCAGTGTCTCGTAGTCTTCACCAGAGCAGTAACCCCCGAAGGAGAATACCCGGTGCCCAACAGCCACTGCAGCATGGTTCACCCTGCGGGGCCCGCCCTCCAGGTGCACTGTCCACCGTAACATCCCCTGGGCCACTGGTTACAGCAACATGCCCCCCCGGCACGGCCTGCTGCCTCTGCTACCTGCACACAAATTAGGGCCACAAGGCCTTTGCCTGGCTCACCAGGACTCTGCCCAGGACCAGCCCTGGCCTCCAAGTGTCACCCAGGTGTTCGACCCACACCACCCCTCCACAGCTCAGGTGGCTGGCCCTGCCCCTGAGGAGCTGCTGAGGTCAAGGAGCTAGCCCTGCCCTGTGTTCTCCAAAAGCAAAGGGTGGGGCCACTCCAACCTGACCGCCAGCTCAGAACCTGCTGATCCAGGGCTCAGCATGATCACCCCCTACTCACGGAGGCTCCACCCGCTCCGTGGCCTGGCACAGGCTCCAAGCCCCCTTCCCAGGCTGATGGGCTCTCTGGTACCTCCGGCTCTGCTCTGCTTACTGCCGCCTCTCTAAGAATCTCTGTGCTCTTTAAGATGGGGAGAGGGATCTCAAAATACTCAGAGCTATTAATAGCTCAGCCAGCCCCAGACAGTGCATTGAAAGCTGGCATGGGTACTTCCAAGCAGAAAGGCTTTTAGGCTTTTAGAGTGGATGAGCTCCCCTATCCAAGATGGGGCGGGGTCCAGGACAGGGACCTCCATAGTACCATGGATGGTTCGCCCCTCGTCGGAAGCTCTGGTCAAACTGAGATGTTGTCAATGGGGTCACCCAGGGCCCCTCACAGGCCTGAGGCGTTCCTTTAACAGCTGGGCCTGGTCTGCTGCCAAAGCTAGGAACTTAATCAGAAAGGTATGTGTCCGCTGTAGATTGTGGGAGTGGGGGCGGGGAGGAAGGGGTTCCTCCTCCTGCCACCTCCCCAGCCCTGCTACCCGGGCACAGACAAGCTGTTCCCAGCAGCTGTCCTCCCCGGAGGGTCCCGGGAAGGGGGGCGACGGTGGGCGTGTGCACGGGAAAGGAGAAGGGAAGCCAAATGCCCTCGGGCAGCACATGAAGAAGACCGAGGTAGAGGGCTGATCTCTAAGACAACCTGCCAAGCTAGCGATAACGGGTGCATCTGCAGCCCGCGCCGGGCACCTCCTGCGGCCGGGACTGCCTTTGCGGGCAGGCACCTGCTGGGTCTGGGCGGATGGATCATCCTCTCCCTGTTCAAGGCTGAGCTTCGGGCACAGAGAGGGCTCAAGGGAGGCCCCTCGAGAAGAAAAAGGCCTGGCTTTCAGCGGGCTGGCACGTCCCCTACCGCCCCGCCTCGGCCCCGCCCCGGCTTTAAGCAGCCACCAGGCCCACCCTGACGGAGCCCCAGCAGGAACTGGTCTCACTCCATGGCTCCCGTCCTCAATCCCAAACACCTGGGACGGGGCTCGTGGGGCCAGACGGGGGGCTGAAGGGCTGAAGAAGGGGGGCCCTCGGTCTCCCCTCTGAGCTCCTGCGCCCTTCAAGTCCATAAAGGCGCGGGGCTCACAGGAGCAGAGCGGAGCAATGCCACCCCAAGGCGGAGAGAGAATCCTAGCTTCTCTCCCGAAAGGACAGCTCGAGCTCATGGAAGACGGGCCCCCGAGGTGTCAGGGCTGCGTCCTCCCGGAGTTCCCCCGACACTCCGTCCTGGCCGCGTTCTCGACGCCTTCCATTCCCTTCACGTGCCTGCCCCCCTCTCTGCTCTCTTGCAATTATCACTCCCCCCCTCCCTTTTTAATCTGAGAGCTTTGCAGTTTTCTCCTTTTTCCTTTTCCCACCACTCCAAGCGCCACCCAAAAGTTCTCCATTTTCCCCCTTCCACTGAGGGAAAAACGCTAGGAATCATTGTCCCCTTTCAGCCAGAGGTCTTCCTCCCTGCATATGGTGGCGCTCTTTCCTCCCAGGTCCCTCAGCGCCTCCTCCAGCCACCAAGTCTCTCACCTGTTCCCCCCCATTCTCCCGCGACCCTTCCCCACGAACACGCTCCTTTCCCATCATCCCCTTAGTTCCCTCCCCAACACCACCCCGCCCCCACCTCAGCCCCCTCGGGCCTCCCCCTCACGGCTCCGGCTCCAGACACGGACGCCCCCAGCACCTTCACCTTCCTTGTCACATCAACCCATCCCGGGCTACCTTGTCAGGCCGGGCCGGGGCGGGGCCGCGGGCAGCCTGGAACCCGTTGAGCGCCAACCGACGACTGGGTCCCCAACGAGATAAACACAGCCAGGCTCGCTTCTTCCGGCGGGCAGCTGTGTGCGCACGTGCAGTCGGGGCCGAGTTCCGGAAGCCTACCGGGACTTGTAGTCCGTCGGTTTCCTTAGGGACGCGAGGTGCGAAGCCCCGCACAGGCGCTCGAGGAGCTTCTACGCATGTGCGGCTGCGTCAGAAAACCGTGGGGGTCACTGGGTAATGTAGTTCTTTGTTTGGGCCCGGATGCTGGAGGCGGGGCAAGGGGCGGAGTCGTTGTCCCCTTTCGCGTCCATCATGAGCACTGGGCGGGGCTGGAGGACTAGGCGCCCAGCACGTCCTGCCCCGGCGGAAGTGGAGGTGAGGGTTCGGCCGCGGGCTCTGAGCGGGTGAGGCGCGCGCAGACGCCGGCGCCGACCGTCGGTGGGGTGGGGGCGGGGAGGGGGTGGGAACGCCGCAGCTGGGACCATTTGAGGGAAGCCCCTGGGGCCTGAAGGGCGTTTGTCAGGTGGTACAGAGGGGAACCCCGTTGAGAGGGGAGAAGGGAACGGGTCCGCCTTGTCTTTGGGAGCTTGTTTGCCCCTCCGAAGTTCCCAAGTCAGGAGGGGGCGGGAAGGCGGGGTTCTGGAAGGGGTGTGTTTTGAGAGATGGCTTAGCCTCTGGTTCTGCTGTTAAATATTTAAGAAATGGCCGAGCAAGGCGGGTGGGCCTCGGCTCGAGATAAGAGCCCGACTTAAAAGGCGAAGGGCCCAGGAGATGCCAAGGTGGGTTGGGGCGCAGAAGGTTGGGCGTTCAGATGTTTTGTGGACACAGGAGACCACAGGAGCTGGATGGGAGGCGGAATGCACAGCTCATTTAATCAGGTCCCTCTCGTGCCCCCCTGTTCTTGCAGCCCGTGCCCGGATGGCAGCAGTAGTTCTAGGGGCAGACATCATGGGCCCGGAGCGTATCTTCCCCAATCAGACTGAGGAACTAGGGCCGCACCAGGGCCCCACGGAAGGCACTGGGGATTGGAGCAGTGAGGAGCCTGAGGAAGAGCAGGAGGAGCCCGGGGCAGGCCCAGCTGGCTACTCCTACCAGCCCCTGAACCAAGACCCTGAGCCCGAGGAGGTGGAGCTGGCGCCGGTGGGGGATGGAGAGGACGTAGTGGCGGACATCCAGGATCGGATCCAGGTATGCTGGAGGAGGCCTTGTTCCCGAGGAGGTGACGGTGGGATCCCTGAAGGGCTGGCCCTGAACTGTCTTCTCTGGCTGTTCAGGCCCTGGGGCTTCATTTGCCAGACCCACCATTAGAGAGCGAGGATGAAGATGAGGGAGCTACAGCCTTGAGCAGCCACAGCTCTATTCCCATGGACCCAGGTAAGAGATTCTTTTCATTATGGGGGAAAGGAACTGGCCAGAGCCAATAGAGAGGTCACAGAGCAATACCCTGTTCCTAAAAATGACAGTTTGTAATCTAATATTTTGCAGACGTCAGAATCCAGGTGAGCCCTAGCTGGTTTGGCTCAGTGGATAGAGCATCAGCCTGCGGACTGAAGGGTCCCAGGTTCAATTTTGATCAAGGGCATATGCTCAGGTGTGGGCTCAAGCCCCAGTAGGGGGCATGCAGGAGGCAGCCGATCACTGATTCTCTCTCATCATTGATGTTTCTATCTCTCCCTTCCTCTCTGAAATCAATAAAAATTTTTTTTTTAAAGAATCCAGGTGAAATGCTATTCTGCTAGACTTGGGGGAATGGGCAGGATTGCCGAGAAATAACAGACAGATTTGGTGACTTTACTAACCCAATGGTTCTGGGTTAATTCAAGGAACGGGCAGGGAAGCAGCTCCCATCTTTTCTATCCTCTAATTGGTCTCTGCCTGTGATTTCAGAACATGTAGAGCTGGTGAAAAGGACCATGGCTGGAGTAAGCTTGCCGGCACCAGGGGTTCCTGCCTGGGCGCGGGAGATATCAGATGCCCAGTGGGAAGACGTGGTACAGAAGGCTCTCCAAGCCCGGCAGGCATCCCCTGCCTGGAAGTGACCACCTTGAGAGCTGCCTTAGCTCCCTGCATTCCACTGGAACCAGCACAGGACTGAACACATCCCTGGTTGTCACGCCCATCTCCCTTCCACATCAAGGCAAATCAAACTTCTCAGAGACCCACTTTATTCAGTCTGTACATATGGGGACATCGGCCCAAGCCCAACCCACCATAGCATGTATCACTCTGGAGAATAAAGCACCCTGTGTACACAGCCCAGAGCTGCACTGCCTGTGCCCCGGGACCGGGTCTGGCTCTCCTAAGCCTCTTGCCTCTCCATGGTGCCTGAAAGGGACAAGCAAGGGCCTGCCCAGCATTAGCACAAACAAGGAAAATAAATAGATGTTGGAGGGAGCCATGCTTAGACACTGCTCCCTGTCTCCTTCCTCTTGGCTTTGGGAACCAGCACAGGAAAGCAGTCAGCCCCAGGTGGTCCCTTCCATGTTTGTGATCCCAGGGCTGCTGCTCACCAAGGAGGGGGCACAGGTC
Organism: Myotis davidii; assembly: GCF_000327345.1. Classification (NCBI taxonomy): domain Eukaryota; kingdom Metazoa; phylum Chordata; class Mammalia; order Chiroptera; family Vespertilionidae; genus Myotis; species Myotis davidii. Next base: position 2,612,363 of record NW_006300048.1, on the reverse strand, counting down.
GGGTGTTTGTTCATCCCTTTCTCTTGATCCATCTGGGCCCTTTATTCATTACCTGATGTCCATAGCTTATGTGGTTCTCTTTTTGACCTCCCACGTGGTCTTGGTCGGGCAAGGGGTAAGAGGAAATAATACGGCCCCCTCAGCCTGCACACTGCTGGGGCTGGGGGCCTCTTTGTGCTGCTGGGGGTTGGCGCCCCTCCAGCTATTGACTTAAGGGGCCAGTGGGGCTTGGCATAACTTTGGTGAGAATAATCTGCTGCTGCTCCCCGTGTGCCTCTGCCGGGGAGGGAGAGGAGGAGACCCCTGGCGTTCAAATGAAGATGAAGGGAAGAGGAGAGGAGCCTATGTGTTCCTTTGTGTATTTCTCAGAGCAGCCTCGGGTAGCTGTGGGGTTAGGAGCAGGAGGGTACAGGCGTCCCCGTTGTCCGAACACTAAGCATCTTAGAGCTCAGCCTGTCTGTACTGGCCACCAGGAGGCACCAACACATTTTGGGGAGAAGAGGGACCACTCTGGGCATCCCTGCTTCAAGTGCTGCATCACCCTCCCTAGAATCGCTAAAGAGGCACTGCCTTGCCCCATGTCAGCCAGTGGGGAGCAAAGGGTGGAGGGCTAGGGCAGTCCCAGGGCTGAGTGGGCTGTGGCCCCGTGGAGGAAACGGGGCGTCAGAGAGCCTCCTGGCTGGCAGTTAAGAACTCTTCCGCCCGCTTGTGAGCCTCTAGCGCCTTCATGGTGTACACGTCCTGGGGCAGCTCTGACTTCCTCCGAAGCAGCACTTTTTCTTTCTTGATATCCTTGAGCATCTGTGAGTGGACAGGGAGAAGGGGAATGGTGACCAATTCCCAGTGTATTCTGTGGCTTCCCCTCATTGCTGCGCTCTGCTGCTCCTGCCTCCTCCCCCAGCAGAGCTGTCTATTGCTGCTCCGCCTCCCCCGGTGCCCTGCCACCTGCACGGCCTCCGTCTCCATAGTCCTCTTCAGAAGCTGGATGTCCTCTGCCGTGGGGGTCTCCGTCTCCATCGAGTACACAGGGGGCAGCGGTGGTGGAGCTCGGAACATGGGATACTGAGGAACGGAGGCACGGACAAGTGGGGGAGCCCCTTCAGACTCTGTGAACCTGTTTGCCGCTATTCCTCCTCAATCAGATCCTCCTCCAGCCTAACAGGGACCCCTCAGTTCAAGATGGTGGCAGGAAAACCTCACCTGGGGATTAAGTCGGGCCAGCTCCTCGATCTTTTGCCACATCTCTTCTCTTTCCTTCATTCGGAACCGGCCCCTGAGGGAGCAGACAGGATGGGGGTTGAGTTTGAGAGAGAAGCAAAGGGGGCTGGCGGTGGACAACCGGAGGCTCTGAGAGGAGACACTCACTTCTGCTTCTCCGCCTTGTACTGTTGTGTGCAGTCATCAAACAGCTTCTGATTCATCTCCATAAACAGCTTCAGGGCGTTGTAGATCAGTCCATGGATTGTCCTGCCACCCCAAGAAAGACGAGGTGTAAGAGGCCACAGCCTGCCCTAGTGCCAGGCCCAACCTGCTCTCTACTAGGTGTTGGCTAAGAGCTTTCTCATTTACTACTCCCATTTCACAAACCGCTTCAGTGTAAGCTCATCTCTCCGGTCAAATCATGTGACCTGAGATCGGCATTGCAGGGTTTTCACAAATACTGGTCTGCCTGTCCATTCTTCCTGCCACCCATGCTCCAAGACCCTCCTCCTCCCCACTTGCCTGGCCCACACGAATGGCCTCCAGCAGCATGATGTGCATCTGCCCCACAGCATGCTTGCTCTTAGCAGGAAAGCCTTTACAACAGCGGGATTCAACACATCCTAAGGCCACATCAACTTCTCACAGCGTGGAATTAAGTGACCAAAGCGGCAAAATGTCTGACTGCAAGAAGAGGTGTACTACAGGCCACTGCTCTGCCTGTTTGGTCTCAGAGATCTCTCACGGAGGTATCTTTTCTCCCCATTCCTCAAGATCCTCTCAGCCTACAGTGCGCACCACCCCTACGTGCAGTGACCAGATGAGACTGTAGGTCTCCACACCCTCACAGGCTCCGAAACCACAGCCCCCCGCAGCGCCTACTTGTTCCAGTGGCTCTTGGAGTTCCGGTAGAGCGCAGGGAACATGATGGGGAGGACCCGGGCAGCGTTGTCACTGATCAGGCTCATGATATACTCGTTGTTCCAGTAATAGAGAGCTCGCTCTGCCACCTGGTGGGGACAGGCGGGACTCCTTGAGGACACAGCTTGCTTTGCTCAAGACCCCCTTGGTTCCTGGGAGGTGGGCTGGATCTCACCTGGAAATGGGGGCTGGAGACACACTTGGCAAGCTGGCGGAAGAGTGGGTCCATGACTTTGCTGAACTCTGAAGGTTCAATGACATCCAGGATCTCCTCCAGCTCGTTCAGGAACATCACCTCCTTGGGGCTGTGGGTCTTCGGCCAGAACTTGAGAAGCCCCACAATCACCTGTGAGACCAGGAGGATAAAATTCTCACTCAACACCTGCCTGGTTCTCCAGGAAGTCTTCCTGGCTCCCGCCTCCCCCCCGCAGTGGGCGTAGCTTGGGTGGCCTCAGCTAACGGCTCAGGTTTCTCTGACTTGGATCTGCTTCCTAGGTGTTCATGGGTTTTCTCCTTCAGAGAGGAAGCCATGTCACCTGTTGGGCTCCATCCCTCCTGAGCACCTGCTACGGCACTGCCCCACAGAGATAGACGTGCTGCTGACAGACAGGCGGCGCTGGGGCTTAGAGAGGGAATTACCGGCTCAGTGAGGCTGCTCTCCTTCTCCAGGAACTGCACCACACAGTATGCCAGCTGCAAAGGTTGAGGCAGAAGGGAGGTGAGGTGCAGGCCCAGGTCTCACGGAGATCAGAGCAGGAGCAAGACCCCCACGGGAGAGGCGGCGTAGACGGGAATCATCCCACCCACTCCCTCTGCCTCCCCACCGGCCGGAACATCTCCCCTCCCTGTCCTCTCTGCTGCCAGGCCCAAGCAGGGGTCACCAAGAGGAAGGCGGCTTACCTGAGGGTGGTAGACACTCAGGGACTTGACCTTGTGAAGGGGAAGCAGGACACGGATAAGGAACATCTTGTGCTCTTCCTTAAGGGGCAAGGCAAAGCCGTTGATGATGCTAGGAGTTCAGGGAGGCTCGTTAGGGCCGAAGGGCCTGGTCCAAGCTCAGTGAACCAACCTCCCAACTTCTTTCAGGCATGTGTGACCGCACCCCCCCCTCACCTGCCCAGGATCTCCAGGAGCTCGGCAATCCCGTTGTGATGCTCCGTCTCATAGATAAACCTGAGGGAAGAAAAACGGTCTCCTGACAACCTGAGACCCCTCTGAAGTCCCCCCTACCTCCCTTCTCCCCCCACCTCAGCGGTGCTTGCTTTGCTGCTGAGCCTGGCTCCTGGCCTCACCTGTAGAAGATGTGGTTGATCTGCCTACGGATATAAGCCCGGAGCCCCAAAAACTTGCCATAGATTCGATGCAAGATGGTCTTGAGGAAGTCCCGCTCCCGAGGATCCTCACTGTCAAACAGGTCGAGGAGCTGGGAGCGGGCAGGAAGAAAGGTGGCAAGTGAGGCCGGAGCTGAGGAAGGCAGGGCTGGGTGACATGGGGTCCTGGCTGGGAGAAGCTCAGAGGTTCTCTGGAGAGGGCCCTGGGACAAGGCCCTGGAAAGTAACTGGATTTCTCTGCTCTTCCCAAGGGGACAGCTGAGTATGCATGCGGCATACTGAACGTGGTGGGCAACTTTGTGCTGCTTCTGTTTCTTTCCATTATGCTGGAAGCTTCTTGCAGGCAGAGTAGGTCTGTTTAACCCTCTTAGTGTCCTGTACAGACACAGCTGAAACCCAAGATATTCTTAGAGGGAGAAAGAACTGGGACTGGAGTAAGGGATGTGGGGCCAGAGTCCATGCACTGGAAGGAGGGGAAGGACGGGAACTCAGGGACTCACAGCAAGGACAAACTTCTGGTCAATGTACTTCTTGGCTATGTTTGGCTGGAAGTCAGGAGACTCAAGGAAACGTAAGAAAAACTCGTACACCAGCTGTGGAGGGAAAGGAGCATTCCTTCAGGGGGGATTCCCCAAGGACCGGGAGAACCCTGACGACGGTCTGAGTGCCCCTGGCCCTGGTACCTGGAGATGTGGCCAGGCGGCTTCCAGGGTGGGCTCGTCTTCCTCTGGGTCAAACTCGGCCCCGGTGGGATTGGATGAGGGTGGCAGTGTCCGGAAGAGGTTCACTGAAAACTGAGGGGTGGAGCCCAGGTGAGAGCTCTGTCTGGGTTTCTCCAGGGCGCCCACCCTGCCCACGTTCCCGTTCCTGCGCCCACCATGGTGACAGCCTCTGGGTAAATGGCCTCGGTGACGACGTCGCGGCTATGGGTGATGTACTCCACCATTTCGTTGAGTCCTGCCCGCTTCACCTCCTTGAACTTGAGGTCGCTGAGCGGGTCTGACACAAAGTCGAAGAGGACGCAGCACTGGCGTAGCTTCTGGATAAACAGCTCCTCCCGCTCCTGGGTTGGCGAATCTAGAGGGGCCAGCAGTCAGGTTCCCTCCCCGCCCTGCACTGCTGTGCCCTATTGCTCTCCG
>NW_006300048.1:2606578-2607728 GCF_000327345.1 Myotis davidii | reverse complement strand
CTCCCCTGGCACCCCCACCCCAATGGGACTCCCCTCACATTTGATAGAACTCCCATCCCCCCCCCCCAAGTAACCAAAACCACCCAGTGCCCCCAAGCCTGGTGCACCAGTCCCCGGTGACCTTCTCCAAGTACCTTTCAGGGCAGGAAGCTTCTGCAGCTCCCGGTTCTTGCTGAGATTGAAGCGGGAGGAGCTTTGCCGTCGCTCCTTCTTGACAATCTGGGGGCCCCCTGAGTACTTGATTTTGCTGAGCTGCGTGGGGGGTGGCGTGCTGTTGCTGGGACGCTTGTTGGATGCCGGTGGCTGAGACTGGGGCTGGGGCTGGGGTGGCGGCTGCGGCTGGGCCTGGTCACACAAGTGAATTGTTGAAGTCCCTTCCCCAAGCTCCCCAGACGTCTTCCCAAGGTGGATCTGAGTGCGCATATCTGCGTACTAATGTGGCCGGTAACTCTGCCCCCAGGCCCGGGCCACCCTCCATCCCAGCCCATGTATGTGCCCTGTCCTGAAGGAGCTAAGGCCAGGGTCAGAGACGCCTACGGTTATCCCTGGGCGTGATCACAAAGGGAAGTCTCCCAAAGCGACGCACAGAGCCTTCAACATGTTCACTCCAGTTCACGGGTGGGGTGAGGGTGAACTGGCTAAGCCAAGTCATGGATTGATGGCAACAGAAGTCAAAAGAAGCTATCCTTCCAGGGCCTCGCTGGAGGTGGTGAGGGGTGGTGTGTGAGTGCTGACTGAGAGAGGGCAGGAGGAACCTTCTGAGTAATGGAAACATTTTTTATCTTAAAAAAAAATACACACACACACACACACACACACACACACGCTCACGCACACGCTAGAGACCCAGTGCACGAAATTCGTGCAAGGGGCTCGGCCCCTTGCAGCCCCAGCTTCCTCAGGAAGGTCGTCCAGCTATCTGGTCTAATTAGCATATTATGCTTTTATTATTATAGACTAGAGGCCCGGTGCACATAAATTTGTGCACTCTGGGGGGAGGGGGGAGTTCCTCAGCCTGGCCTGTGCCCTCTCACAGCCTGGGACCTCTTGGGAGATAACGACCTGCTGGCTTAGGCCTGCTCCCGGGTGGCAGAGGGCAGGCCCAATCCCTAGGTGCAGCCCCTGGTCGGGCTCAGAGCAGGGCCAATTG
>NW_006300048.1:2590900-2605511 GCF_000327345.1 Myotis davidii | reverse complement strand
TAGGATATGTGTGGGGGGGGGGCGGGGGAGAGATAAAAGCATCAATGATGAGAATCACTGATTGGCTGCCACCTGCATGCCCCCCACTGGGGACTGAAGTCGCCCACAACCCAGGCATGCACTCCTCACTGGAATCGAACTTGGGGACCCTTCAGTGCACAGGCCGATGATCTATCCACTAAGCCAAACTGGCTAGGGTGAAACATTTTATATCTTGACTGTGTCTGGGAGATAGTTCATAGCATATATACCTGTAAAAATTAAATGAGCAGACACCTAAGATTACTGTACTGTATGACTTTACTGAATGTGCTACATTCTTCCATTAAAAGTTAAAAGAAACTCATTCCCATGTCTCAGTTTAAGTACTAGAAATATAGCTTAAGAAAAATCCTAACTATACAAAAAGGCTTTGGCCCTGGCGGGTGCAGCTCAGTTGGTTGGGCACATCCCATGTACCAACAGGTTGCCATTTGATTTCCAGTCAGGACATATGCCCAGGTTGTGAGCTTGATCCCCGGTGGAAGGTGTGCAGAAGGCAGCCAATTGATGTTTATCTCTCTCACACTGATGCTTCTCTCTCTCTCCCTCGCCCTTCCTTCTCTCTCTAAAAACACACAAAAAATTCAATTTAAAAAAGAGGCTTTGGCCTTTTTATACTTCTTACAGCCTTATTTATAATAGCAAATAAATAAATAAGTGGGATGTCATGGAGTTAAAATCATGTTTACAAAACTATGTACTAAATGTAATCATACATGGTTCAGCTGTAAAAAATATTTACTCTATCACAGTTATTTACCCAAAATTGGTGATGAGTAGTTTGAGAAGAGGGAAGATGTCTGTGCAGAGGTATAAGACACTGAGGTTTAATTTTCCACAGTACAGTCAATAGATAATATCAAAATCTCAAAAATTAAAAAAAAGCAGTAACAGAATCTTATTTGGAAATACAGAAGTCACCCTCCACGGAAACTTAGGAGTTGAAGGAGAGGAGGAGCCTGGGAGAGCTGCCCTGACATTGCAGCCCAAGTACTATCTGATTTTCTGAACAATGTACATGTTCGTGTGATCACGGCGATAAAAACTTAAGATAAAACAAAAAACCTAAAACTATGTGATTACAGAAAACTCCTTGCTATGCTAAGCAAAATAAGGGTTTTACAAAACTGTACATACATGAGCTCCCCCACAATGCCACACAAGGAACTAAGCCCAGGTAAGGGGGAAAGGACAGGAGTAAGCCCACCACTGTGGCCATGCCCATCTCCTGTGGGAGCAGAGTGATAGGTGACTTTTTTCTGTATTTTGTAAAGACAGCTACTTTTAAAAACCATCTCCTTATCTCCTCCCAGACAAGGGTGTCAGAGCCTCATAAAGCCCATTTTCTTTTTCAAATATATTTTTATTGATTTCAGAGAGAAAGGGAGAGGGAGGGAGAGACAGAAACATCCATGATCAGAGAGAATCACTGATAGGCTGCCTCCTGCACGCCCCATACTGGGGATCCAGCCTGTAACCTGGGCATGTGCCCTGACTGGGAATCGAACTGTGACCTCCTGGTTTATAAGTTGATGCTCAACCACTGAGCCACAGCGGCCAGGAAGCCCATTTTCTTTTTTTATAACAAACATGTTTTTATTGATTTCAGAGAGAGAGAGAAACATCAATGATAAGAGAGAATCATTGACTGGCTGCCTCCTGCATGCTCCCTAATGGGGATTGAGCCCACAACCTGGGCATGTGCCCTGACTGGGAATTGAACCATGACCTCCTGGTTCATGGGTTGATGCTTAAACACTGAGCCAGGCATTTTTTTTTTTTAAATATGGAACGCTTCACGAAATTTAGGTGTCATCCTCGCGCAAGGGTCAGGCTAATCTTCTCTGTATCATTCCAATTTTAGTATATGTGCTGCCGAAGTGAATGCGAAGCCCATTTTCAGCCTACACAGACATTTGCACGGCTGTCCACCCACAGGTACTGTCCAGGTCCCCCCTGTTGGGAGAGGAGAGAGGCTGACCAACCAGAAATTAGAGTAGCACCAGAGGGGTGAGGCCATGTCTAGCTGGGTACCCCAACCACAGGGAAGTTGTCCTCTTGTCCTCATACCTGCCATCCCCACCTCCTCTCCAGCCTCCTCCACAAACTCTTTCTTTATACAATAAAAATGGGAAAATCTGAAAGCATCTGGGGTAGGGGGAAGGGAGGAAGACAGAAATGTTATGATTTGTAAGCTCTGAATTTGGAAAAAAAATTATTTACTGATTTTGAGAGAAAGAAACATCAATTTGTTGTTTCACTTATTTATGCATCATCCAATGATTGATTCTTGTATGCACCCTGATCAGGGAATCGAACCCACAACCTTGGCATGTTAGAACAACGCTCTAATCCACTGAGCTACCCAGCCAGGGCGTAGGCTCTGAATTTTTTATGGAAACAATTATGTTGAGCTTGTGACCTCTGTGGGGATCAGAAAACAAAGGGGACAGGGTCCAGCCCAGGGTAGCCCTTGGGTCCAGTGTAGCTTTGCCCTTATGGCCCTCCCCTTTGCCTGAAATGACAGCCCCAGACACCAACTGGATGAGGGGAGCGTAAGGAGGTGGGGCCAAAGCAGCCATCACACACCTCTCCTGCCATGACCAACAGACTTGGGTCTGACTGCCTGGGTTGGACTCCTGACTCTGCCATTAATTAGCTGAAAGTCATATAGTCTCTTGGTGCCTCAGTTTCCTCATCTGTAAAATGGGGATGATAATAGTACCTATTTTTTAAAATCTTATTTCTTGATTTTAGAGAGAGAGGGAGGGAAGAAGGGAAATAGAGATTTGTTGTGAAAGAGGGAGAGGAAGAAAAAAAGATACAGGGAAGAAGAGATCAAACCAGCAACCTTGGGGAGAACGCTCTAACCAATTGAGCTACTAGGCCAGGGCAATAGAAATTATTATTTCCCACCCCGTGGATTTTAGGAATGCGGCCTGGAAATTCCTGGAATTAGCACACTTCAAATGTTCCTCAGAGTCTACTGTCCTCCTTGTTTTAAAATGGGGCATTGCATCTTTCAAGACCCAGCCTAAGTCCCAACTTTTTCCAAAAAGGCTTCTCACATTCCAGGCCTTGGGTATCCATGCCCTTTCCCCAACTGGATCTGTGACCATCCCTAGTGACACCTCTTACTTAGTCTGTTCAAGTGTCATTCCCCGACTGGACAGCAAGTCCCTCGAAAGCCTGGACCCCACTTGGCACCTCCCCTCAGTACTGGCAACTAACATGCAGTTAGCAAATGTTTGGTTGGCTGATTGACTAGGGGCCAAACCCAGGCCCCTCCCCACAGGGTTTTCCTGTCCCGACTGGAGAACCCTCAGAACAGCGCCCTGGATGGTGGCAGAAGCAGAGCGGGGGGGAGAAACACTGGTGACACTAGGGTGAGGGCCTTTGTGGCAGCTAGGAACCAAAACTCAGGAAAAACAGGTCTCTCTCCATCCTCCGAGATAAGATGCAGTCACCCTGCCCCTCCACGAACCTCCTGCCAAGGGGACATCCAGAGAAAGGAGGCATTCCTCCCAGAAACGGAAAAGCAAGGCCTCAATTTTCTCTGCTAGTGAGGAGGAGGGTGGGACTAGATCAGTGTTTTCCCAACTCTTCTCCACGTAGGTGTCAAGGGAAGAGAGGGCTGCACGGCGAAAAACCAAAGTTTAAAAACAATCCTGTTTTATAAGGCCACCGGCTCCCAGGCCTCAGACATAAGCAGCATCCGAGAGACAGCTGGCCCAGCCAGCAGAGCCCTGGCTGCCAAGCCTGGATGAGGCGTCTCCTGGTCTGTGCGCCCTTCGCGAGGAAACGTGCTTGCCAGAGGGAGGTATGGGGATGTGCCAGCGACGCCCTTCACGTTCAACACTCTCTCCTAAAAGCTCCAGCTTCTGACTTCTCCACCGACCTGGGCTGGAAGTGGGAGGCAGGTGGGCCCCTGGAGAGCCTTCTGCAGCTGTCAGAGCATCCCTGGGCACCGACCACAGCCACGTGGCCAACCTGCTCTCAACCCCTCCTACGTCCTGCCTGTCCCACAGCCGAGACTCTGTAGTGGCCATCTCCTCTGCCCGAAACACCAGAGTCCCTAATCCAGGGGTCCTCAAACTTTTTAAACAGGGGGCCAGTTCACTGTCCCTCAGACCGTTGGAGGGCCGGACTATAGTTTAAAAAAAACTATGAACAAATTCCTAGGCACACAGCAGCACAAACACCCGGCGGGCTGGATAAATGTTTTCGGCGGGCCGCATGTGGCCTGCAGGCCGTAGTTTGAGGACCCAACTCTCAACAGGATCCAAGCTCCAGGCAGCTTCCCGAGGCTCAGGCCTCCGGCCATCAAGCGGCGCTTTGATTTACACACCCCTCTCGCACACGCGGTATATACTGCAACTGTCCTTGCTCGTTCTGAACCAATGCAGGTCCAACCGGATCCTAACACAGCCACCATTAACAATTCAACCCACGTACTCACACATAAATAAAGTAGGAGATAGAAATATTTAACATTATAGAAAGTATTGTTTACAGAATGATGAAACATCAACAGTGAAAAATGCAAAGACTAATGTTAGAGCTTTTACATAATGAATTACTAGCCAAATGAAGATCCTTTTCGTTTAAAACCCTGAAAATCACAGAAGCTTTCTCTTCTACCCTGACATCTAGAGCTCTGTTTAGCTGTGCTTAATTCTTTCCTTCCTTCATTTATTCAATAAACATCATTAGAGATTAAAAGGTGAGTAAGACATGGCCCTTGCCCTCAAAGAGCTCACAGTCCAGTGGGTGAGACGGACAGAGAGCAGCTACTGATACAAGGGAAATGCCAAAGCAGAGAAAGCAACAAAGGATGTGGGAACCCAGAGGGCTGAGCTACAAACTCTGCCTGAAGGATTAGGGAAAACGGCCCTGAAGAGGTGACTTTTAATTTGGCTCTAAAAGGATAAACATGAGTTTAAGCAAAGGAAGAAAGGAGAGAGATAAAGCAGTCCAGGTCTACGGAATCGCATCAATAAGGGCTCTGAGTCATACGGGCTCATCGTGACAAGAAACCAGGATGGGAGCTATAAGAATGGGGTGCAGCCGGCTCAGCAGGCTGACAATGTGAATTTGAATTTGTGAACAAGGAGGTGCAGACAGAGGGGTTTTTTTATCCTCGCCCAAGGATATGTTTATTGATTTGTAGGGAGATGAAGAGAAACATCAATGTGAGAGAGAAACATCGATCAAACCGGAAACCTAACTGGGAACCGAACCCTCACCTTTTTGGTGTACAGAACGATGCTCCAACCAACTGAGCCACCCGGCCAGGGCTCCAACAGAGGCTTTTAAGTAGAGGACTGATAAGACCAAAATATTTTTAGGGTAACAACTCTGGATACAGGGAGGTCAGGCTGAAGTGGGGAATAATTTTTTCCTCCTCCTGTCCTCACTCCCAGAACTCAGGACATAGCAAAGTCCACAGCACTGAACTGCCTTCTCCAAAGACAGGCCAAGAAAGAACCCCGCCCTGCCTGCAGCAGCAGGTCAGAGTAAGTCTGACCTAACCTTTTAGGGCTCCTTTCCATTCCAATACTGTCTTCTAGAATCTGAGAGCCAGTGTATCATGCCATCAAGAACACAGGGGAGCTGGCCCTGGCTGGTGCTCAATGGTTAGAGCATCCGCCTGCACACCAAAGGGTCTTGGACTCAATTCCTGGTCAAGGGCGCATACTTGGCCCTGGTCGGGATGCACGTGGGAAGCAACCAATCCATGTGTCTCTCTCAAATCGATGTTTCTCTCCCTCCCTTCCACGCACTCTAAAAATAAAAATAAAAAAAACAGGAACTGGCTCCCAAGCCACACAGACCTAGGTTGAATTCTCTGTTTTACTGCCAAGTAAAAGCTAGTTAACGCTGTTAAGCCTCAGTTTCATCTGTAAAATGGGGACAACGATAACGGAATGACCTTACGGGAGTGTCATGAAGATTAAATGAGAAGGTTATAAAATTAAATGCATGCAAAGTACTCAGGTACTCAGCAGTGTTTGGTACAGAGTGTAGTGAGTAGAATGGTGTCCCCCAGATCCATATCAACCCAACATCTGTGAATGTGACCTTATTTGGAAATAGGCTCTTTGCAGATGTAATCAAGTAAAAATGAGGTCATATTGGATTAGGACGGGTGCTAAATCCAACAGGACTGGTGTCCTTATAAGAAGAGGGAAATCTGGACACAGAAACACAGTTACACACACACAGGGGAGAAGGCCATGTGGAGCGGGGGTAGAGATTGGAGTGATGCATCTGCCAGCCAAGGAACACCAAGGAGTGTTGAAAGCCCCAAGAAACTAGTAATGAGGCACAGCACAGACTCTTCCCCAGAACCTCAGGGGAGACTGGCCTGCTGACACCTCGATTTCAGACTTCTGACCTCCAGAACTGTGAAAAGATAAACCCGTTATTATAATCCACCCAGTTGTGGTAATTTGTGATGGCTGCCCCAGGACACTAATATATAAGTCACTGTTCAATAAAATCAATGTTGGCTGCTATAATTATTAGGGTCAATTGGAAAGACTGGCAAATGCTTAGCAAAGGGTAAATTTGGCTGTTAAGAGCCCAAAATTCTGGACTACACGAAGAGCAAGGAAAAGACTGCCAAACAGCTTTTGATGACCTGGGCCTCACAGCCTGGCCACCAACTTTCCCACTGTCCCTCTGCATGGGGCCACCTGGGCACATTTCTAGGAAAGCAGGTAGCAGAATTCCCGTAGCTGCCTACAGGTAAGCCCTGAGCAGCATTTCACAAAGCAGCGCAAAAGGTGAGCTGAACACTCCTGCCCCAGAGGGCCTGATACTGACCTACTCCTGCCCTTATCAGATTTGTCCAGAAAGGCAGTGCAGAAATCCTAGCAACTGGTCTTGGCATATTTCTTAATCTGGTGGAGCCTTCGTTTTCCCACCTATGAAAGGAGAGCGTTAGATTCTAAGGTTCCTTCCAGCTCTAATTTGAAATTGGTTTGTTTGCTCCTTCAGTTTTCACTCACCAATGCATTCAGATGCTGGCGCCTCCCGTGTGCCAGGCCCCTCAACACTGAACGAGGGCCTCACAGAGCTCACACACCAACAAAGGAGCCAGCTCCTGAACAATGGATTCCCGTGGGATTTTTCATTACGTGTTGCCGTGGATGGCACTGGGTGCCAGAGGAGCAAAGGGCAGGAGCCCTGACCTTGTCCTGGGCAGGTGGGGATGGGGGTGAGGCGGTGGTCAAGAAAGGCTGCTTTCAGGAAATGACATCAATCTTTTTCTTTTTTTTCATTTTAACAGTTTGATTTTTTAAAAAAATATTTTTATTGATTTTAGGGAGGAAGGGAGAGGGAGAGAGAGATAGTAACATCAATGATGAGAGAGAATCATTGATCTGCTGCCCCCCACTGGGGATTGGACCCGCAACCCAGGCATGTGCCCTGACTGGGAATCAAATTGTGACCTTCTGGTTCATGGGTCGATGCTCAACCACTGAGCCACACCAGTCAGGCTTAATCAGTTTGATTTTATTTAAAATAAATGAAATACTATAAATGTTTTGGGCATTTATATTTTTACATAGTAAATCTTTTATAATCAACATCATAGACTCAGTTAAAAGATGCTTATTTCTTTGTTCCAATGAAGAAAAAAAATAGCCCGGTTGGAATATATATCGTTTTCTTATCCATTCAGCTACTCTTTGTCTTTTGGAGAACTTAATCCATTTTATATTTAAAGTGATTATTGATAGGTATGTAGTTATTGCCATTTTCTTATTTATATTTATGTTCCTCCCCGCCCTCTTTGTTCTTCTTTTTTTCCCCCAAATATATTTTATTGATTTTTTACAGAGAGGAAGGGAGAGAGATAGTTAGAAACATCAATGAGAGAGAAACATCGATCAGCTGCCTCCTGCACATCTCCTACTGGGGATGTGCCCGCAACCCAGGTACATGCCCTTGACGGGAATCAAACCTGGGACCTTTCAGTCCCTAGGCCGACACTCTATCCACTGAGCCAAACCGGTTTTGGCCCTTTGTTCTCCTTAAAAAGTCCTTTTATTTCCTATAATCCTGGTTTGATGATGATAAATGACATCAATCTAATAACTGAACAAGTAGGTAATAGGCAAAAGCTGGGAGCAGCCCCCCAACTATTCTTTTCTGTCCTACTTCTGGGTCTCTTGCTGCTTTGCCTATCAGTTGCCAGTTCCCAGCGACCTTCCCTGTGGGTTCCACAGGTGTCATCATTCCTACAGGGGAGGCTGAGGGAGTGCTCCGAGGAAGTCTTTCCGGATCTGCTGCGAACGTGCAGGAGCGCACGGGTACGGCAAGAAGCCATCTCCTTCCCTCAGAGCCCGCAGTTGGTAGGGAAAACACATGTGAGAAGTTACAACACCCAGTGATAAGGACTATTCTGGAGACCTGATCAGATTACTGTGTCAGTGCAGAGGAGGAGGAATTTATCTGCGGTCCTCAACTTCCGTGTCTGCAAAGTGGGGGACACCCCCCTGCTTCTTCCAATTACTCAAGTGAGGCCTAAAACAATGGTCATAGGCGTGAAAAGTGTGTAGATCTCTTGAAAGGTGACAGGGACCAATACCCAGAAAAATCTAAGTCCAGAGTTAACCCCAAACACTTGTTAATCGATCTCTTCTTCCAAAAACACACAAGACCTGCCCCCGTTTTCTGTTCTCCTCCATCCCTCTGAACAGTTTAGAACAGGAAGCAGGAAGCAGAGAAGTCAAGGATCACCAGCTCCCGGGAAATAAGAGCATTTGCTCAATGATGTCAGGATCATCCACCCTCCCGAGCATCCCCTGCACGCTCGGAAACCTTCATGGACATACTCTGCACTTCCTTAAGGCCCTCCACCCTCCAGTGCTCTCTCCACTTGCCATTTATTGCTTTATAACCCTAGATTGCTGGGCTGCGCTGACCTCTGCTCATAACTGTCCTGCAGTAGCTCCCATCTGATCAGGACCAAGGGCAATGGGCCCAGCCCGGCCGACTCAAGAACTCCAGCCACTCCCCAACCCCACCCCCAACCGCACCCAGAGCCATGCTGAAGCCACTCACCACTGAGCACCGTATACTTCTCCCCATCTCCCCAGGATCTGGTACCCCTAGCTTTTTGCCCCAAGGAAAAAGGAACTCAATACTCAACTTGTTCAGACAACTTTCACAGGAAGGGCTAAAGAACGGGAGAACTTATTTGGTCTGCACCAGCCGAAGCAAAACCTGCCGGAGGTCCCTCCCAGGCTGTGAAGCCTCCTCCCCTTCTGCCCGGGTAACTTCTGGCCCCCTGGGATCCCTCACCCCACCAGCCAGCCAGCCAGCAGTTGGAGCTGGTGTGTACAGCATAACTAGGGCTGTGCCCACGTTCATTACCTCCTCAGCACTCTCGCCTCCGCCATCCTTGCCCGAGCTGCTGGACTTGGCCGTGCCTTTGGCAATCTTGGGGGGCTCCTGAAGGAAGAAGATGGAGGTCGAGTTAGTACTTGCCAGGGGAAGGGAGAGGCCTTGTCTGGACCCCTTAGGTCTTTGCTGTAATTATCCTCTGTCCAGTTGAATCAATCAATCAACCAGAACTACCGAGCACCTGCCTTGTATCTAGCCCAGGGGAGGAGGGTTTGGGGTACAAAAGGGAAATTCAGTCCCTCTAAGGAGCTTAGAATGTGGTTGGGAAGACCTCTTCCACACACAGTAATGAAGCATAATGCTCTTTCCCCTCCCAAGGCTGGGACATGAGCTAGGGGCTGGGAGTGCCTCTGTCAACAACCAGGGGAAAAGTCTTAAGGGGAAAGCATGATGGAACAAGCTGCTCACACTCGCTGGGGCTAAAGGGGGCAGAGGGTGCCTGAGGCTCTCCTGCTGGAGGGAAGGATCACCACTCTCCCCCCAGAGCCACCTGGAAAGAGCGAGAGGCATTTTCTTAAATGTCACAAATAGCACCCAGATGACAGGGTGGCACCGGCACCATCAGTGGGGCCCAGGAATGCGAACATGTATAGGAATTGTCCCAGGAACGCCTCAGTGGACAGGACAGAGACAGGGGTGGGAGGGAGGCCCTGAACTGCCACAGAGAGTGAGCACTAGACCCATCTCCCTCGGGAACCTGGCCTGCCCAGCATCTCTTCCTATGCTTCGGGTCTAAATAAGCAACTGCACAGGGACAAGATGGGGGAAAAGTGAAAAAGACGGGGATTTGGGTCTGGCTGCAAGCTCACAACAATTCCTCTGGGTGCCATGGATGCCCCGCAGCTCACTTACAATAACCTTCCATCAGCTAACAGGCCTGTGTGGAGTGCTTGGCACTGGGGACCCGGCCGTTGTGGAGGGTCTGGTTCAGCTGTGCGCAGCAGACTTCGGGAGGGACAAAGACAAATTCTAGGTTTTCTTTGGGGTGGCGGCGGGGGGCGGGGGCGGATACAACCCATACTGGAGTGGATTCAAAAGCATGTCCCAAGAGCAACAGCTGCAGGAACTGGGAGAGGTACAATGGAAGGGAGGAGTCATGGCAGGAGGGGGGGCAAGAGGGATCTTTACAAATAACTTAAGGGCTGTCCTGGGGAGGAGAGATGCAACTTGTTCTATGTGGACCCAGAGGCTCAAGAGCCCTGGCTGAAGTGACAGGAAGACAAGAGGAGGCTCCAAACAAGGAAGAATTTTCTCCAGAGCAGCTGCACAGAAGCCGGCTGCCTTGTGGGGCTGCAAGTCCCCAACTCCAAGAGCATTCAAGCAGGGGAGCAGTCACTTGTCGCAGAAGGGGTTTCCAGCCTTAATGAAGACTGGACTGGAGGACCTGGGAAATCACGCCCAGCTCCGAGATTCCGCAACTCAATGGCATCCAAGCCCCTTCAGTGAGAAGTGTTAAATCAAGTGGCTGTGACTATGGGGGCAGAAGGATTTCAGGGAGAAGAAAGCTCTGTGTGGGTGGAGTTGGGGGAAGGCTTTGTGGGGGCGGGGAGAAGGAAGCCATTCCCAGGTGTGGAGCAGCTCCGAGTGAGCAGTGAACAGTCACGTGAGCGAGCAGGAGCAGGCAGGCGCGCCTTCTTTGTGTTGAATACTCTTCCACTGCCTACTGACCACGCTGGGCACACTGACCCCTCATGAAGGGGCCAGGGAGTGGCTCAGATCATGGGTGGAGAGGAAAAGGATGAAGGGGTGCAGGCAGAACACAACACTGAGGTGACTGTACAGACCCCCGATGTGGGCCCCTTGGACACAGGTGACCCCTCTTCGTACGTGTCTCATCTTTCGACTTGATCATGAGCTACTGGGTCTTTTTTGTGCCCCTCCACCTACCCTAGAAGCACTCCGTCGTACCTCTCAGGGAATGCGCCTAAGAGAGATCCCCACTGCGGGGCCCACCACTCTCGCTCCCTGGCTCCCGCAGAACAGGTGAAGGGCACACACGCCAGCCCAGCCCAGCCCAGCGGTCCAGAGCTGCAAGGCACCATGGAGCCAGCCCTGTGTTCCGGGCCTAACCCTTACCAGTTACATGATCATACGCAAGTTAACTAACTAGCCTCTCTGAGCCCCAGTTTCCTCATCTACTAAGTGACGAGGATCATGGTTCCTGCTTCCCTTAGCACAGTGTCCATGAAAAGCATAAGGTTAGTCAATGTTATTACTATCATTCTGAACAAGAAGAAAGTGGGAGGGGGCAGGGGCACCTGACTCAGGAACCTAAAAGATGTTAAGTCTCAGATCAGAACATGAGGGAAGAAGAGGGATGCAAATCCCCCCCAAGAGATTGACTCAGCACCCATCCATTGAGGACCTACTGTGTGCAAGGGAGATGCCAAACCAAAATGGAACTCAGTTATTATTGCAAAGGGAAGAAAAGACTTGTCCATAATTAATTCCAGTCCAAAAGAACACAGAAGGGGCAAGGACAACCTACCAAGTGTTCTGTAAACCCAGGGCACGAGGGAGAGCTCCCTCCCACCGGAAGGCTCAGGAGCGGTTTCAGGGGGGAGGCTGTGAAGGATGGACAGGACTGGGGCCAACTCGGATGGGGGAGAAAGGAGAGAAGTGATGGCTGAGCTTCACTTCTACCCACCCCTTCTTCTGTCCCTACCCCATCCAGGCAAGCCTGTCACATGCCACCTCCTTCCTCCTCAGGACTTGCCAATCATTGACTGAAGAAGGCCAAAGGCAATTGGAAATCAGAAGCAGAATGTTAAACCTCGAAGGGGGTCAGAGATGCCTGGCCCCATGGACTCCAAACCTTCCAATACTCTTTTCCAACCAAATACTTATCCCTGTGGTCCTAGCAAGTCAAATGCAAATTTCTTCTTCTCAATCATCTCCTAGAGAAAGGTTTTCTGTGGATGGGACAGTATCTGTTCCATCAGACCAAAACCTACAGACAGGCAGAGGCCTCACCAGCTTCCCCTGAATTCCATGCCCCTCCGCATTCTTTTTAAAAAAATATGTTTTTACTGATTTATTTTTATTTTTTAGAGAGAGAGGAAAGAAGAGGGGCGTGAAACACCAATGTGAGAAACATAGATTGGCTGCCTCCTGCACACCCCCTACCAGGGATGGAGCCTGCAACCCGGGCATCTGCTCTGAACAGGAACTGAACAGTTGACCTCTCAGTTCATGGGACGATGCTCAACCAACTGAGCCACTCTGGTGCAGGGCTTTCTTTTTGGTAAGATTTCCTTCTCTGATTGTAAGAGGATCTTTGTTCATTCTCCCATTTTTTAAAATAAATTTTTAAAATTTATTTTTTGTCAATCCTAACCTGAGGGTATCTTTTTCCATTGATTTTTAGAGGGGTGGGGGGAGAGAGAGCGAGAAGGAGAAACATTGATGTGAGAGAGACACATCTATTGGTTGCCTCCTGCATGCAACCCACTTGACTGGGAATTGAACCTGTGACCCTTTAGCCCCTTGTGTGGCTGTGTGTATACCATCTAAGCTGCCCAAACCACTGTAGCATGCTCACTTGCCAAGGACAGGGCCCTGGGTGGGGCACACAACCCTGACCAACTCAGTGCCCCACGAAGTTCAGTGCCTAGTGCACCATCACAACCCTATACTCAGGACATCAGGACCTGAGAGGTTATGGGGACAACTCTGGCAGATCTCCAACAGCCCCAGGATAAAGAGTTTAACTGATAAGGTCAGAGATGGGAGCCCAGCAACCCAGCCCATCAGAGGACAAATGAAAGCATGACACCTCTGGGGTCGTAGAGTAGGTTGCTTTACGTTGGTGCAGAACACCAGGCCAGAGCTGTCCCCTCACCATGAGGAACCGGCCCAGGAAAGGAGAAGCTGGGGGAGGCTGGAGCTGGCATTCTAGCATCCTCTGTGTGCATCTGTACCTCAGAGGAGCCACACCTCTGAGTCAGATCTCAGCAACAGCAGGAAACAGAGGGCAGAGAAAGGCAGGGATGAACCACAGGGGAAGGTGGTATGGAGGCAGACGAGGAAGGTAGCTCAGCTGGTTAGAGTGTCGTCCGGATACGCCGAGGTGGTGGGTTTGATCCCCAGTCAGGGCACATCCAAGAATCAACCAGGGAATACATAAATAAGCGGAACAGCAAATCGAATTTTCTCCCTCCCTCCCTCCCTCTCTCTCTAAAAGTAACCAATCACTAAAGCATTAAAAAAAAAAAAAAAAAGGAAAGAAACAGCCTATGTCAGGACACCAGGACACCAAGACAAAGGCAAGGGTGTTCAGGGGTGGCTAGTCCATGGGTAAGAAGGAAAACTAATCTGATCGTGGGGGCAGATTCCCGATTTACAGAGAGTATGGCCCAGGAAAGACAGAAGTCCAATACTGTGCAAAGAATAAAAAATGCAAAGGTTACCCCAGGATTAGGGGATGGCGCCTGCTCAGCCTGGGAATGGTGACGGACTGGTTTGAACCTGGGAGACGGCTGTGCCTGTGAGAGGGGACTCTGGTACGAAGGGGCCTTTAAGCCGGGAGCCCCGATGGTGCAGCTGGGCCTCCAGCAGGTTGTGTGACCTTGGCCTCAGTCTCCCCATCTGTACCACTCCGGATGGCGCTGAATGCACTCGGCGGTCCCCTCCAGCACTGACATTCGGAGGTTCCACGGACAGAAGGGAAGGCTCCGTCCTGGCTCACAAGTTTGTGCGAGAAGGAAGAACTAGAGGGAGGGGCCTAGGCCAGATTCGGTGGAGGAGAGAGAAGGCAGAGCTGTTCTAGGTCAGGGAGCTGGGCAGGGCGGGAGAAGGGGCTGCAGGGAGCGGCGGGGAAGGCCAGTGCAGGCCCGGGCGGGTCTCCTGAACCTACAAAGTCCATGACAGAAAATTACATGTCTCCGTTTTTCACAATGAAGCAAAATAATAATCACACGTAGGAGAGTTAGGCAAATGCTTGGTTAAATCATATAAATTCCTTTTAAAGATATAAGGTTTATAAGGCTCAGTGAGTCATAGATAATCCGGGCCTGTCTCCAGCCCCTCCCAGAGCTCCGCGCAGGCCCCAAGGCGGAGGCGGAAGGAAATGGGCCACGCTCACCTTCTCCTTCTTCAGTTTATAGGGCATCTCGGCCCGTCCGGACCCGGCCTGGCTCCTGCCCCCGCTCCG
>NW_006300048.1:2587504-2590737 GCF_000327345.1 Myotis davidii | reverse complement strand
GCTTCCTTTTTTTCTCATTGGAAAAGAAGAGTACAAACCGCCAGGGTTCGGCTCCAAGAATTGGCTCGAGTGGGAGGTCCCGCCCTAGAGTGGGTCGAGCTTAGCGAAGGAGGCGGGGGTAAGGGGAAGCCCAGGCTGAGGACCGAGTGCCGCACTCCGGCGGCGTCGGGGCACGTCGGCCTCGGCCTTTCTTCGCGGCCCGTTCCCTTCTAAGGGGGCTCGCCCTCTGTCTCCACTCGGCTGCTCTGCCCAGTCCGAATGGAAGGAAGGAAGCCCTAAAATGAAGGGGTGCCTTCAGGGTAACGTAGCACTAATTGGTGGAGAGGACTCGATGGCATCCTTTCCCCAGACAGGGCTTGCAGAGAATCCAAGGGGAAGCCTCGCAGACGGGGGCCTGGGTGAAATGAGACGAGAATCCCGGGTTTGTTGCTACTTTGGGAAGAGGGTCCCTGCTCCTACTGCAGATCTCCTGGGATTGGGGAACCAGCTAGACTTGTGCACTTGGAAACTCAGGGTTAGTGTCTCGGGGAAATACTTCCTTTACTCCCCATCCCGCACAAGCTAATGTCCTAATGGATAAGATCAGTTCCTGCCCTCAGGGAGTTCCAGTCAGGTGAAGTTCACAGACAGGTATAAACAGATGGTTAAGATACAGTGTAATAAATTGCACAAACCTAGATTGGGCTGGAGGAATATGTTTCAGAAAGTTGACTCCAGTAGCAGATTGACTACATGAAGAAACTGGAGAAGGTTTAAGAATAAGCCTGTGCTCCTTGCCCAGGAGAGCAATGTTATAACACAACTAGAGGCCCAGTGCACGAAATTCGTGCACGAAATTCGTGCACGAAATTCGTGCACGGGTAGGGTCCCTAGCAGTTGCCAGCTAGGGCCTTCCTTCATTTTGAGCCGCCCCCTGGTGGTCAGTGCACATCATATCAAGCGATCAAACTCCTGGTGGGTCCAACTCCAGAGGGGGCACTTTGCATATTAGGCTTTTGTATATATAGATGGCCATGGGCATGGAGAAGAAGGATGGAATAGGGAAATGTGTAGAATCAACAGGATTTGGTGATTCACTGGATTGTAGGGAGGATGTGTAAGGGAAAGGGAGGAATTGAGGATGACATTCAGGAAGCTATTAGGGATGTAGGAGGAAAACTGGTGTCATAATGGCAAAGGAATTAAAAGAATTGGTCAATAGTGTCAGATTCCAGAGGAAGACTGAGTAAGATCAAGATCAAACAGCATCACCTTGATTCTGCAGTTGAGAGGTTATGGGTGATCTTTACAGGAAAGTTTCAGGGAGTAAAAGGAAGCTTATAGTGGGTAGAAGAGCCCTAAGAGGTGTGGAAGTCTTATAGAAGTAGTGTTTGGCTCCCAGTGACTAATACAATTTTAAGGTAATGCAGATTGGACTGTATGCCAGCTATTATTTGCTGGGGAGAAAGCCTGGGAGGAAGGACATTTATTTATGGACAGATATTTGTGTCCACGTGGATGCCAACTGAGACAGGATACCAGATGTATTTACCCATCCCAGGCCTTAAGAAGTACCATAGCCCTAAGGCCTAGAGCAGTGATGGCGAACCTATGACACGCGTGTCAGAGGTGACACGCGAACTCATTTTTTTGGTTGATTTTTCTTTGTTAAATGGCATTTAAATATATAAAATAAATATCAAAAATATAAGTCTTTGTTTTACTATGGTTGCAAATATCAAAAAATTTCTATATGTGACACAGCACCAGAGTTAAGTTAGGGTTTTTCAAAATGCTGACACGCCGAGCTCAAAAGTTTCGCCATCACTGGCCTAGAGCTTGCCTGCTACTGTGTAAAGCAAGCATATCCTCTTTGGACCCACTCCACTATCCTTTCAGTCGTTGGTCCCCTGGGAGGCAGGGGACGGAGGCACATAATAGTTTAGAATTACCAAATAGGAATTTTCATCCATGCAAATTCAGCTATCTCGTACGTTCTTGCCCACTGTTGTAAAGATGTGGGACTGTGCAATTTCGGGTTTAGAACGAGAGGTACCTCCAGGAACTATAATCAGACATTTTTCAAAATCTTATCACTTTAGGGATGGAAATGCCTTATAACATGCAAATGTAATATTCAACTAGCATTTTTAGGAACGCATAATGTACAGAGTAGAAGACTGCTTCAAGATGCTCGCTGCAAAGGAAAGGAGAAAGTTGGGCAGTAGCTGGAAGAGCATGCACGGTCCAGAGCGAGTAGGTTACCGCCAGCAAATCCATTGATTCTAAGTACATATACAGGGTGTCCCCCCAAAATGTGTATACACTTTAACAGCTGATAGCTCAATTTTGAAAATGAAATGTATTTTAATAAACACTGCCTTTATAATTATTCAAAGCGTGTGTATACATTTTTGGGGACACCCTATATTTTGTTAATAACTGGAAGTGTGGCCCACCAGTGTCTAGTGTCGTGTACAGAGCAGGGAGATGGAGACAAGTATGAAATCGAAGTAACAGTACAGGTTGGGACGCAAGAGCTGTTGGTTTAGTGCTCATGACTGAAGCTTTGAACCACTCTCTCCTGCCTGCTCTGCTGTCCTCCCCCTCACCCCCCAGCCCCCTAGAAACAGAAAATGGATCTCCAGTTTGCAAGGATTGGCTGGGAGAGAACAGCTGGTTTCGGAGGGATGAAGAAGCGAAGCTGCTTTGTCTTTGCTTCAAGTTTGGTGGGAGTAGAAGAAACAGGACAAGGAACACTGGAACGTGGGTTTTGCGTAGGATGCGTTGGAACAGGTGTGGCAGCACTCAGCACTCCAGGGCTCCATGAATCACATGCAGCAACTCAGCCAGCAAGCACTACATACCCACAAGCACGCCTGAGGCCGTTTTATAATCCTACCACTCCCTCCTTCAACCTGCCCACCACCCCAAAACCTCAGTGCCTACACTCGCACAGTGGGAACGGTAGGATTTCCACAGAGAAATGGGCTCCTTCCTAAACCCTCCACCCACAGCCCCCAGCCGCGGGCCGATGGCGCGCTGCACGCTGACCGGTCATTGATGATTCAAGAAATGAAGCGCATGCTATGGGGCAAGGTGGTGGAGAGGACGTGCCTCCCTTAGCAGGCGCGCCAGGCAAGTCCCTGGAAACGGTTTCCAAGGACGCGTGCGCAAAGACTCTGACACCTCAGCGCACTGTGTTACTGCCATCGAGGTACCCACCAGATCGAGCCAGGGCGCCGCTCACCCTC
>NW_006300048.1:2582401-2587108 GCF_000327345.1 Myotis davidii | reverse complement strand
GTGCCTGAGCTCCGAGGGCGGTCCAGACCGGGCCCGGAGACGGGGGACGGCAGCCGGCCCCCACCCCCGCCCTTGGTGTCCTCCTTCGCGGTTTCCGGCGCAGTCCGGCGACTCCGGGGCGTTCTAGGGGGGACTGGAGAGTCCCTAGGGGTGAGCCGGAGTTGTCTCCGGAGCCTCGGCCTCTTCCAGGGCGAGTGGGTGTGGGTGACCCCGGCCGGAGCGTCCTCGAAGGCTTCCCAGCCCCGCTTGGCCAGGGTGCAGGTCCTGGAGCCTCGCTGGGACCTTTCTGAGCGGCTGGGACCCGGCTCTGGGCCAGTGGGAGAGCCCCTCGCGGATGGACTGGCCCTCGTGCCTGCCACTCTGGCTTTTAACCTCGGCTGTGACCTCCTAGAAGTGGGAGAGCTCAGAATCCAGGTAGGACAGAGGACGGAGGCCAGGAATGCTTATGCGCCTTCTCCCCTCTTCGTTTTCATCAGAAGTAAAGGTCCTTTGCTACTTAGATCTTGGACTTTTCGCTTAATGTCTCAGCCTGATTGATCCTCTCTACAAAGTATCGTTCTCCTCCATAGTGCGCTGGTGCATGGGAAGGGCTTTCTCCTATTGGGGTGAAGTGTGAGGTGCACCAAGCACCAGGGGTACACCTTAATCAGCTCAGCCTAACAGGTGTCCGTGGAAATGCCGGTGTACCCCGTATTGCGCTGGGGAGTATGGAGGATGGTACTTAAGTGCTTTTGCTCATGCTTATCCTTGG
The DNA here is from genome assembly GCF_000327345.1 of Myotis davidii. Taxonomy (NCBI): domain Eukaryota; kingdom Metazoa; phylum Chordata; class Mammalia; order Chiroptera; family Vespertilionidae; genus Myotis; species Myotis davidii. Next base: position 2,586,357 of record NW_006300048.1, on the reverse strand, counting down.
CTACAAATTCTTTTCCTGTTCTTCTCCCCTGAATCTGTTAAAAGTCCTTCCATCCTTTCCTTCAAGGCCCATATAAAGATGCCACCGTCCTCACAAAGCCTTTCATAATTTCACCATCAAAAATTTAACATGACATCCTCTTCTATATAGCATTGTGCCTTTTTTGCAGCATTTATTTTATTCTGCCTTTTTAATGTCTCTGTCATCTGTCGAATCCCCAATTATATATTGTAAATTTCTTAAAGGGAGGGCCCTTTATTATCTTTGGTGCCTGGTGTTTAATTGTAATATTTTATTAAATATGTCCAAGTAAAGTTTTTGGTTTCTGCCGTTAAGGAACTTACTTCAAGAAGATAACTGTTTGTTTGTTTGTTTGTTTTTTGGGGGAGACAAATACAGTCTAATGTTTAAGCTTCTAGATGGATGTTTAATTAATCATTGTCCAATATGGAAGCCACTAGCCACTTTGTGACTCTTGAATTAAAACGAAATAAAGTTAAAATTCAGGTCTTCGGTTGTTTTAGTCACATAGCAGGTACTCAGTGGGCACATGTAAATATAGAACATTTCTGTCACCATGGATAGTTCTGTTAGATGATGCTGGACTAGCCAACTAGGGCCATGGGATGTCGAGACGAGATGTACGCATGAATGGGAGCCAGGACTGGGTTTCCTTCTGAATGGAGGAAAAACTACTAGAGGACTCAGACTGGAGCTCATTCAGCTGAACCAACCCATTAAGCTTCGGTGAGATCATATCCTCTTGCCACCGCCTGAATTCAGAGTATCCGCCCTAATGTCCACTTAACATCAAGCCCAGTGGCTGCCTGGTGCCATTCAAAGGACTGTGGGAATTCAATGGCTACCATTTTAGTGGCTCTGGCCCAACTTGAAGGTATCACAGAAGAGGTCTCTTTACTGGGGAACTTTTGGAGTTAACGTCAGAAAAGTCAGAGTCAGAAACCCTTTCCTCATGCTCCTCAGGAGAGGTTTCTGTTTTCTAGGGAAGATACAGGTGTTCGTTCAGCTCTGCTCCCCTAGACCTCCCCTCCCACCAGCCTTGGGGTTATGGGAATGAAAGAGGATAAAAGCAGGAATATTGGTCGCTAAGAGAGAGGGCAGAGCCTGACGCTGGGAGAAGATTATAAGGTGATGGTTATTTCTCTCACAGAGATACGCGGAAGGCTCCAGCGCCCCTGAAGACAAAGGAAGCTGCTCGGTGCTGCCTGGGCCTCCGTTTGCCAAAGAGTTACACATTGAAATTGTGTCCTCTCCCCACTACAGCACGAGTGGGAATTATGACCACGTTCTGTATCGGCACTTTCAGACACCCAGGTTAGCTGGCTACCCCTTTCAGGAGGATGGCATCTCGCCCCCACTGCTCTCCTGTCCCATCACACTGAGATCCAGGTTCCACGGAGCCTCTGGTTTTAAAGAGCCACATTTTAAGCAATATTGTGGCTGGAAGGCTCCTGCTGTGACAGGCAGACAGGAGAAGAGAAATCTGGACCTTGAGGTGAATCTGGACATTCTAAACGGAGAAACCGCCTTGATTTGAGAGGACTCCCAAGAGAGCTGGATCCTGCTTCACCCCTCCCTGGTTCCTGGTCCCTTCCCACCTCCCCGCCATTTCCTCCAGCCCATTCTAGGACAGACTTGCTCTCTGGACAACTGCCTGGGGTCTGTGGGCCCCCAGGAAGTAGTCTTCATGTTGATGGTGGGAATGGGGGGGAGTTGGGGGGAAATATGTCAGGCACATGCTCTTGACTCCCACTGTGAGCTGACCAGGGCCACTGCTGTGTTACAGGGCAGTCCAGGAAGGGGATGTTCTGTGTGTGCCAACAGTTGGGCAAGTAGAGACCCTGGAAGGAAGCCCAGAGAAACTGCCCAGGTATGCAGCTGCCTCCTCTCTCACAGCTGGGGTTCATAATCTGGGTGCTGGATGTGAGGGCGATCTGGCTGCGACATCTGGCTGCTGACATCTGTCACCTCATTGATCGCCAGGGTTGATTCGGCTGATCTGGCTGGCTAGGCGGGTGTCCCCCTCCTCCCTCACCGATCCATGTGTGTCCCTCCCAAAGCTGCATGTTCTGTCGAAGAGGATGACCTTCCCCCCAGAGGAGGGTCTTCGGGCAAGGGTATACGAGTAGCCTTGCTCCCCTGCTAGAACCTCCAAACAAGCTCTCAAGGTCCATAATCTGGGTGCAGGAGTTTTACAGTCCCCTCTTCCCAAGTGGTATGGAATAATTTTGTGCATAAGAACATTTTGTTGTTGTACATTTTCCAATCTTCAGCTTCTCAATAGGCACATAACAGAAAAAAGATTAAGAATCACTGCTGCTAGCTTTGGGAGGGGTTTATCCTCAAATGGAATGGTGGTCCTAGGTAAGGTAAAGCATGAGAAATAAATGAATGGCCTAGACCCAGGTGGAATTCCTTGTTTTCCATTCTCAACCACAGCGTTGTCTGGGCCATTACCTCCCCTCCACCCATACTCAGCATGAGGAGACCCAGGCTCTGGTTTCTACCCTAACTGATGGAGTGTGCACATGCTGCTGTCCAGTTTTATGTCTCAAAAGGGGGAGCGAGGGATTGCTGCGAGCCTAGAGAGGCCTCCCCCTCTTTCCTTATCCTCACTAGAGAATGAGAAATAAGCATAAATGAGCCAAGAACCTTGAAACAGGAAGAGTCCAACCTTTCTCCTCCTGTTGACTCTTGACCGCGGAGGCTCCTTGTAAAATGGTGAGGAAAGGGATTCAGAGACTGCTGTGGCCTTATATAAAGCGGGAAGGGTGTGTTGTGCCTGTACCCCAGTCAGTCCCTCTATTCAGGACTAATTTCCAGTGGCGATTTTCTAGGAGAACAACTGACAGACGCACAAACCCAACTCTCAGGCAAAGCTCATTGAGGTGGTGGGACCAGCTTGCGGGGTCTTGGGTTTAAGCATCATCAGGACCAAGGTGTCAGGCCCAGCCAGCCTGGGTCCTCTGCCCAGAGAGAGATGCTTTGCCTGGAGTGCTTGATTTATTCTTGACCGATATCTAGGGCTGCGGTAGTGCCCTGTGTAACACATGGCGCCTCTTCGAGCTTTCCCAGATCAGATCTACACCTGGGACTGGGGGGGAAGTGCCAGGCTGGCAGGTACCAGTCACGTCCCACTTCTGTCTTCCATCCTCAAATGCCTATGAGCCAGCGTTCTGTAGGAGAACTATAGAATGTCTGCCCTTTGCATTATCAAAGGGAAACAGGCACTAGGCCCTCCTGAGACAGACCAGCAAGCCAATCCTATTCCTGGATGTCTGCCTTTCTAACCCTCTAGAGGTCTGTCTCCCTCCTCGGGGAGCTGAGCACACACTCCTTCCCCCGGAGCAGGTCCTGGAAAGCGGGGTTGGAAGACAGTTGGGTCCAAGGACAGGTGAGGATGACTGCTTTAGCCCTGTCCCCTGAGCTTGGTAAGGGAAGCCCTGCAGGCAGTCTCCTGTGATAGTGTAACCTCTACAGATTTGCTCCTGTGTTCCACTTCCCTAACCAGGCTGACGGGAGCCAGGCTCCACTGTCTCCCATCTGGCTCCTGGGAACACAACCCAGTGTTCCCCAGCAGAGTCCAGTTATGTCCCAAAGTTCTGACCCTTGTACTCGGCGAAGTGGTCCAGCCGCCCTCCTCGGAAGAGAGGAGTCTCCCCGACCCCTGCACTGAGCTGTTCCTCCTTGGGTCCCAGTGCTGGCCATATGTACCCTGACTCACGATGTTGGGCTTGATTGAGAGTCTAGGCTGTAGACCCATCCATTGTTTATTTATAATGAATGATTAACAGGAAGACAGTTTCCTTACGTCCTAGTTTTTAGCAGGATCACTGCCTACCGTAATAGCGACAAGAATTTCATAATACTAGCGTGATGTGCTTCCCCCTGCCACCTGGAGGCTTTCCCACCACTCCCCTTTTTCCCACAAGCAG
>NW_006300048.1:2579194-2581932 GCF_000327345.1 Myotis davidii | reverse complement strand
CATAGGTTTTTGGTATATTCACAAGGTTGTGGAACCTAATTCCAGACCCATGAGCAGTCACTCCCTATTCCCTCCTTTTTTCAGCCCCTGGCAAACACTAATCTGCTGAATGGATTCATACATCTTAGAAATACTGATTTTTAGGCCGTGGCTGTTATGCTCAGTGGTTAGAGCACCAGCCCACACACCAACCAGTCTTGGGTTCAATTCCCAGTCAAGGGCATGTACCTCAGTCAGGACATGTGCCGGAGGCAACTAGTCCATGCGTCTCACTCACATCTGTCTCTGTTTCTTTATCCCTCCCTCCCTTCCACTCTCCCTAAAAATCAATGGAAAAAGATCATCCTTGTGTGAGGATTACAAAAAGAAGAAGAAGAAAGACCCTCTACTTTCCCTTCCCCCGATTCCCCCCACCCCGATCCCTGCCACGCCTGGGACATTTATTTGTGCTGCTCTTGAGTTTGTCCCTGCAGTGGACCCCTGTGATTGACAACCACCGTGTCCTTGGGGAGGGGCTTTGTGGGTCTGGGTCTGGGACTCACAGGGCCTCTTTCCTGCAGGTGGCAGGAGATGTTCTTTAAAGTGAAGAAAACAGTTGGGGAAGCTCCAGATGGGCCCACCAGCGCCTACTTGGCCGACACCACCCATACCTCCTTGTACTTGGTGAGGCCCTGGGGGAGGAGTAGACTGAGGAAAGGAGCAGAAACAACTTCTCAGAACTAAAGGTTCCTCCCACCTTCACAGGTGGGTTCTACCCTGAGCCCTGTTCCACGGGTCCCGTCGGGAGAATCCAGTCTCTGGGGCAGTTTATCTCCTCCGGGCCTGGAGGCCTTGGTGACCGAGCTGTGTGCTGCCCTGAAACCTCGCCTCCAGCCAGGGTGAGTGAGGCTGCAGCCGCCTCGGGGGTCGCAACACCCCCGGAGGGGGCAGGCCAGACTAATAGTGCCCCATGCCCTGGTGGACGTGCTATCGGCCGGACCTCCCTCACACCAGGAGGCCAGCCCCACTAGCCCCTGTGCTTCCCTTAGGCAGATTCCCAGACTCCTTTCCCGGGATAACATCCATCCTCCAAGGTTGGCAGTGGAGGAAGAATCGCCACCAGGGACAGCTGTCTCTGAGACAACCCTTCCCCTCGGGGGGCCCACTAGCCATGCCGGTCCTCACCAACCACCCTGACCTGGAGGGACACAGCTCTCCAGGCCACTGACCCAAGTGCAGACACAGACCCTTCCCTGATAGCAGCCCAGTCCAGACCAGACACATGGGGCTTTATGGAAGAAGCAGGGGTGACCACGGGAATCAGTGCTGGCTGCTGGGTACCCCCTACGCCCCGGCCAGAGCACCATAGGTGGCGTGGGAAACGTGGTCCCACGGTGTGGAGACAGCCCAGGAGGTGGGCGGGGGAGCTTCAGGGAGAGAGAAACAGGGTGCCTGCGCTCTAGATCCAAGGCTCTCCTGTTACTGGGGACTCTAAGGTTTGGGCACAGTGGAAGAGACATGTCTGTCCTCCGGTTGCAGGGGTGCCCTGCTGACGGGAACTGGCAGCGTCCTTCTGCGGGGCCCCCCGGGCAGTGGGAAGACCACAGCAGTGGCTGCTGCCTGCAGCCGCCTCGGGCTCCACTTGCTGAAGGTGAGGGTACCTGGAGAGTAGAACCCAACTGCTTCCCCTCCCCAGCCCAGCTTCTCCCTTCTCCCTCTCCCCTCTTCCTTCTGGCTACTAGCCTGGCTCTAACAGCGGGTCCTCAGCCCAGTGGGTCGCCATTTCCCTTGATGCTCAGCTCCTGAGAGATGCTTTCAAGGAAGGGGTTTCAGGATTTTGATGGACGGTCCCGGGAATGAGGTTGGGGTGAAGAAGAGGTGGGACTGGCCAGCAGTCCCTTTTTTCCCCGTCCCTGCCCTTAAAGAGAGGGGGCCTGCACCTCCTGACTCCTCCTCCCAGCCCCACCTGGCCCTTGCTCACAGGCCCACCCGGACGCCTCCCCAGGTGCCCTGCTCCAGCCTCTGTGCGGACAGCAGCGGGGCTGTGGAGACAAAGCTGCAGGCCACCTTCTCCCGGGCCCGGCGCTGCCGGCCTGTGGTTCTGTTGCTGACAGCCTTGGACCTTCTGGGCCGGGATCGCGACGGGCTGGGTGAGGACGCCCGTGTGGTGGCCACGCTGCGTCGCCTCCTCCTCGATGAGGACCCCCTCGCCAGGTATCCAGAGCCGGGCCCACCCCTCGTCCCTCTCTGCAGCCTTTCGTCCTCTAGCCTTCACCCGTCCCATGGCTTCTCCAGCGTCTACTGCCGATGCGGCTGCCCTCCTGACAGGCCCGAGGAGCTTAGGGGTACCCAGGGGAGGAGGATGTGGTCCCTAGTTTTTCTTGGGGAGCACTAGGTTGAAGGAAAAACACAGCCTCTGCCCTCAGTGAGCTCCCTGTGTGAGGGGGACACAGGCCCCCCTCGAGGTATTCCCATGGAGCCCATCCAGGCAGCCTGGGCTGCTCATCTCCTTATCCCATCTTAGCACCCACCAACCTCCCCGCCCTCCTGCCCCTACATCAGGACAAGGCAGTGCTCAGCTGCCAGCAGAGTTCTCCCCCAGTCCCCACTCCCTGTCCCCACTCTTAGTTCCCATTCCCTGTCCCCACTCCCAGTCCCCACTCCCTGTCCCCATTCCCTGTCCCCACTCCTAGTTCCCATTCCCTGTCCCCACTCCCTGTCCCCACTCCCAGTCCCCACTCCCTGTCCCCACTCCCCAT
>NW_006300048.1:2575856-2579183 GCF_000327345.1 Myotis davidii | reverse complement strand
TCCCATTCACTGTCCCCACTCCCAGTCCCCATTCCCTGTCCCCACTCCCTGTCCTCACTTCCTGTCCCCACTCCCAGTCCCCACATCTTGTTCCCCACTCCCAGTCCTCACTCCCTGTCCCCACTCCCTGTCCCCACTCCCTGTCCTCACGCCCTGTCCCCACTCCCTGTCCGCAGCTGCCCTCCACTGATGGTTGTAGCCACCACAAGCCGGGCCCGGGACCTGCCTGCTGACGTGCAGACAGCATTTCCGCATGAGCTGGAGGTGCCTGTGCTGTCAGAGGGGCAGCGGCTGAGCATCCTGCAGGCCCTCACTGCCCGCCTGCCCCTGGGCCAAGAGGTGGACCTAGCACAGCTGGCTCGGCGGTGTGCAGTGAGTACCAAGGCAGGGCCTGGTCCTCCCACATTCTCTGTCATAGGAACTCAGACCTGCTGCCCTGCAAGTGAGGGTAGAAAACCCCGAGGCACCAACATTGGGCCTCAGTTCCGGCTGGAGGGCCTGCCGCCCAAGGGTTCCTGCCTCCTGTGCCCTGCTCATGCGCCCTTTCCTGTGGTTCCCAGGGCTTTGTGGTAGGAGATCTCTGTGCCCTTTTGACTCACAGCAGCCGGGCAGCTTGCACCAGGATCAGGAACTCTGGGTAAGAAAACTAGGTATAAAAGGGCAAAGGTGACAAGAGGAAATATGGGTGGGTGGGAGTTGGTAAGGAAGGGAGGAGGGAACAGGACCCCGATACGGGGAGGCCTCAGGCCAGGTCCTCCAGACACCTCCCTGGGTTTCTCTTTGCAGTTTGGCCGGCGGCCTGAGTGAGGAGGATGAGCGGGAGCTGTGTGCTGCTGGCTTTCCGCTCCTGGCAGAGGACTTCGGGCAGGCCCTGGAGCAGCTGCAGTCAGCTCACTCCCAGGCCATCGGAGCCCCTAAGGTAGAGAATCTAGGTCCTTGGAGGTGGGACCAGAGCTCCGTCCTCCGGCATATCCCCAACCAGGCTCTTCCATCGCCTAGATCCCCTCGGTGTCCTGGCACGATGTGGGCGGGCTGCAGGAGGTGAAGCGGGAGATCCTGGAGACCATCCAGCTCCCTCTGGAGCACCCTGAGCTGCTCAGCCTGGGCCTGAGGCGCTCAGGCCTCCTGCTCCACGGGCCCCCTGGCACCGGCAAGACCCTCCTGGCCAAGGCAGTGGCCACTGAGTGCAGCCTTACCTTCCTCAGGTGACCAGGGGGCCTGGAGAGATGCTGGGTGGATTGAGCCAATCGCGTTGGGGTGTCTAACGAGTGTTGCCTCCCACATCCTCTCCCTCAGCGTGAAGGGGCCAGAGCTCATCAACATGTACGTGGGCCAGAGTGAGGAGAACGTCCGGGAAGGTGAGCGAGTGGGCAGGGCTTCCAGTCCTGAAACGATGGCCCCTGCGCCCCACCCCCGTCCCCACCCCTCAGGCTGCTCATGGGCATTCCTAGTCTTCCTTTCCACAAGTCTACTTCCTGGAGCGCTAGTAATGAATTGTCAAGCCTGGGTTTTCTCCCCTCATATCTTGACTTTAAAGCCCCCCCGAGCTTCCCCTCCTGTGGGCCCCTCTCTCCTCAGTGTTTGCCAGGGCCAGGGCCGCGGCTCCCTGCATTATCTTCTTTGATGAACTGGACTCCTTGGCCCCAAGCCGGGGGCGAAGCGGAGACTCTGGAGGTGTGATGGACAGGTGGGGGTCTGAGCCAGAATGCAGCCTGGGTCCAGGACAGAGGGATGCGAGATGGGTTGCAGCAGTCTCCAGAGCCCGGAGTGCCTGTCCTTCCGGTTCTGAGACGGTATAATGGAAGCTAAACGGGGCTGTGGCTTTGGGTGTGGGGCATTGAGGAAAACGGGTGCCAGCATGTAGGGGCACAGGGCACGGCTCAGCAGGGGGCCCTGTGGAGAAGGCTTGCACGGGGAGGCCCCACAGGCAGGCAGGGCAGAGCTGAGGGTGGGCCCAGGACTCCCCTTCGCTCCTCCTTTGCAGGGTGGTGTCTCAGCTGCTGGCTGAGCTGGATGGGCTTCACAGCACTCAGGACGTGTTTGTGATCGGAGCCACCAACAGACCAGACCTCCTGGACCCTGCCCTCCTGCGGCCTGGCAGGTGCCCATCCTGTACCTCTCCTCCACCAGACCCCGTCGGGCTCGTCCCTCGGCCCCATCCTGTGCCTTCTTCCTTCACCCTTATGCCGGGCTCCCTGACACGTGTGCCCACTTCTCTCCCTAAAGATTTGACAAGCTGGTGTTTATGGGGGTGAGCGAGGACCGTGCCTCCCAGCTCCGTGTTCTGAGCGCCATCACACGCAAGTATGCCCTGACGGAGACTCCCAGAAGGCTTGGGCCTTGGTCTGGTTAGGGGATAAGTGCAGTGTGCAGAATACATTGGTCAGGGAGTATATTCTTTTGAGGGAGTTGGGCATGCCGGGTAAAACTTTCTATCCTGTGTCCCTACAACAGATTCAAGTTGGAGCCCTCTGTGAGTTTGGTGACCGTGCTGGACCACTGCCCTCCCCAGCTGACCGGTGCGGACCTCTACTCCCTCTGTTCTGATGCCATGACAGCTGCCCTCAAACGCAGGGTTCGGGACCTGGAGGAAGGTGAGCCACCCGCCTGCCCCAGAGGTCAGCCGAAAAGCTAGAGGGAAAACAGGCCCGGTTCTGGATTTCAGAAGAGGGACTCTTGGCGTTTCGGGGACTCTGGGCAAGAAGGCCCTCCCCCGGGGCTTTCCTTGCTTGGACAGAGCCTGAGTTCCCCAGACAGGCGGAGAACCCCGGCCTCCCTTCCCCTTGTCGTCCCCCTAGGGCTGGAGCCCAGGGGCTCAGCGCTGCTGCTCACCATGGAGGACCTGCTGCAGGCCGCCGCCCGCCTGGAGCCCTCCGTCAGTGAGCAGGAACTGCTCCGCTACAAGCGCATCCAGCGCAAGTTTGCCGCCTGCTAGCGGCCTCCTGCCGTCTGGGACCCTTCCCCACCCACAGTGGCTAAAGCTCCCTGGGGATCCCCGCAGACCTGAGAGAGCAGAGGGCTCTGTCTCAGGCTGCCATTACCCACCTAGGCTGCCAACCTCCTGGAGATCCCCTGGGTGCCAAGGGGGAGAGGCCTGAGAGAATTCAAGAGGCATCCTCTGTCCATTTTTCCAGGCCAGCCCCAACACTAAGGCCCATGGGCGCAGGAAGTGGGGTGGGGACCTGGAGTTCTGGGAGTGGGGCCCTGAGGGGGCCAGGTGGGTGGCTAGAAATAAAGTGTATGCTGCCCTCTGCTGGTGGTGTGGTGGCGTGGTGGCGTGGTGGTTGGGGTGGTGGCGTGGTGGTTGGTGTGGTGGTGGTGTGGTGG
>NW_006300048.1:2567617-2575646 GCF_000327345.1 Myotis davidii | reverse complement strand
GTAGCGTGGTGGTTGGTGTGGTGGCGTGGTGGCGTGGTGGTTGGCGTGGTGGCGTGGTGGCGTGGTGGTTGGCGTGGTGGCGTGGTGGTTGGTGTGGTGGCATGGTGGTGTGGGGAAGAGCGAGACAGAGTAAGCCCAGGGGAGGGCAGGGTGGGCTCCACAGGAGCCTGATCCTTCCGACATAAACACAAGACATGCTGGAACTGAAAAAGGCACAGACTGTATTGTTCACCCTCACAATGGCCTGAACCCAGATCCCTGCACCCCAGCTGCAGTTGGCCCCTCCCCACACCGCCAGGATCTTCGTGTGGAGCTGCTGGCATGGGGCTCCCCAGACCCAGCCTGGCAACACCGGGCAGAGGGTTGTGGGAGCTGAGGCCACGCTCAGTCCGTCCTCTTGAGCACATGGATGAAATAGCAGGGAATGTAGGCCTGGCCTGGCTTGTAAGGCTTGAAGTCACCCAGAATGCTGTGCTGGCACTTGCCCCCAAAGGCTGCTCGGAGCAACTCGGTGAAGGACGTTAGACAGTGAGGGTAGTAGGAGAGCCGAAACTTACTGCAACAGAGACCCGACCGACCGTGAGGACTGGTGGCCTCAGCACCGCCCCCCGAACTCATCCCCCACCTAGCTAAGGGGATACCTCAAGCCAAGAGAGCCGTCCTGGCCAGCCCCCGGCACCTGCACCGTGTAGTCCAGGGTCACCATGTGGGCCTTGTTGTTCACTGTCAGCACTGAGGTCGTGATGTCCTTGGTCAAGTCACTCTGTAAGCGGTGGTGCAGGCTGCATTAGTCTCTGCAGCCGCTGTGGGGCCTGGACCCCAGGATCCCACCTCCCACTCTGGGCCCTCCCTCAGGGGCCCACCTTATAGTAGATGTTCTTTCCTGGGGGTGCACAGCCTGTGCTGAGGATGTGGTCGTAGTTCCGATGATCGATGACCAGCAAGCCCCCTGGCCGCACCATGTTCGCAATGTTCTTCAGCGCCAGACGGTGCTCACTCTGGTCCCCTGAGCTCCCGGCAGGGGCGAGAGGCTGTGTCTACTCAGGGCCCCCAGCACCAGTCTCCCCTCCATCTTGCTACTACCCAAGGACGCCAGTGCCAAGGCAGAGAGGGGCAGAAAGCATAGTCTGCTCTGGCAGGAGAGCAGGTGCCCAGGGCTGTGGAAAGGGGGTAGAGCTCAAAGCAAGGGCCGTGCCAAGGCCATACCCTCTCTCACCTTTGCAGTCTGGCAAGTGAGCAAAACTGTTTCCAAGGCAGATGACAGCATCGAAGCCGCCCTCTGGTGGCTGGGGCACATCTTTGTCCAGAGTCATCCAGTTGGCTTCCTCAATGACTGGGGGCCAGGAAGGGAGATCAGGCGGGCACCCTGGTACCACCAGTACCCATCTCCACCAAGTGCAGCTCTGCCTCGGTTTCCCCTCAAGAGACACACAGGGACTCCGCAGGGAGGGGATCATTACGGACATGGAGGGTGAAAGGGCGAAGGGTCAAGAGAAGAGGAAGCCATGGTTCAAAAGGAGGACTCTGTGCTTATGGGCTTTTATTGGGGGGGAGGGAAAGACATAAATATAACTAAGCCCGGCTGGCGTGGCTTAGTGATTTGAGCATCGAGCTGTGAACCAGGATGTCGCAGTTCGATTCCCTGTCAGGACGCATGCTTGGGTTGTGGGCTCGATCCCCAGTAGGGGGCGTGCAGGAGGTAGCTGATCAATGATTCTCTCTCATCATTGATCTTTCAATCTCTCCCTCTCCCTCTCTGAAATCAATTATATGTAAAATAAATAAATATAATTAAAAAGGCACCTAAGCCTCCCTTTTAAGGGAAATGACAGTAATTTTGCTGTGTCCCTGCCCAGGAGCCCAGGGCAGAGAGAGCAGTGTCCTTGGTGGTTGGGCTGGGAGGGCCTGCCTGGCTGGACCGCATACCCCACTTGTCGAAGGCGGGCTCATGACGTCGGTTCCAGCGCTCCTTAAGCGCATATTTCAGCATCTTGTCACTGGCGTCCACACTGGTCACGCTGAAGCCCTCTTCCACCAGCATGATGGAGTCCACCCTGGGGAGGACGGGGGTGAGAGGCAGAGAGGGGCAATCAGGGGGCCTGGGAAGGCGAGGAGGCCCCTCGCACTCCATTCCTCCACTTCCTGTCCCTAGGCCCGCTCCGCTGACATCAAATGACCGGCAAATCTATTTCTTATCGCCAGGCAGCAACACTGCGTTTGGTTGTTAGCACCTATTCAGAGCCAGATATTCTACAAATGTGCCTTAAAACTCAGCAATCCACCCAAGCTGGGTTGCCCAATGGGTAGAGCCTTGGCCTTGGATTCCGGTCAAGGGCATGTACCTGGATTGCAGGCCCCTCCCCAGCCCCGGCTGTGCAGGAGGCAATCAATCCATGTGTTCCTCTCACATCGATATTTCTCTCTCTTCCTCTCTCTAAAAATCAATGTATCCTCGAGGGGGAGGATTGAAAAAACAAACAAAAGAGGAGGTGCCCCATCTGAGAGCCGGGCAAACGGAGGCCCCTGGAAGCTAAGAAGCGTGCGCCCAGAAGAGCACAGGCCAGACACTAAGCCGCCCTGGTCTGTTCTCCTCTCCGCCAGCTGGGGGACCTTGCCCTCGCCGAGGCCGAATTCCCGGAGCTGCAAATGGGATACCACCGCGCACTCACCTCCTCGGGTTCTGTGAGGATTTTCAAAACATGTTTCAAAAGCTCCTGGCACAGGTCTTGGCACGGACGCATGCTGAGCAAACGTTCATTGTCAACAATTGCCATCACCCGCGGAATTACGCGGGAGCAGGATCCGATCGCTCTGGCCCAAAGCCCAGCCCGCGCGTAGCGGGGCGCGCAGCCTTCCCCACCCGTTTGCCACCGGAATAATATACGTTTTTACATATCAGTAAATTCAGTAAAAACTCTAAGATATCATGTATGCTAATAGGCAACATAAATGTTCTTTCTGCACTGAAGTAAGAGCAGCCTGCCCCAACATCTAAGGGCTCTTACTCTATGAACTTGAGAACAGAGCAACATGGCTTTAGGTGCCATGTCCTCATTGTAAAATGGGGTGAATGGAGAAGATATCTAAGGGCTCTTTCTGCTCCATGAGTCAGTAGGGATACAGATGAATTGTTCTGTTTCTAACATGAGGACACGCCCCTGCTGGGTCCCGGCCCAGCACCCGCGGGGAGGGCCCCGCCTCAAAATCCTGGGCGCACCCTTCTCGCCCGCCTGGGCATCCAGGCCTCTAGGCAACCCCTCTGGGCGGGAAAGGACTCCACTAACCCGGTGCCCAGCCGGCAGGAGGACCGGGAGGGGCCAGGAGAGGGGGGAGCAGTGAGAGTGCCCACTTCCCCCCCACCCCAAACCGGAAAGAAAGGAATGACTTTTCTTCAGCGCCAGCCGGTGCCCACGCTGGCCCTGGGAGCTTCAGGCGGGTCCACGCAGAGGTCAGCGCCCAGGGCTGGGCCATCCTTGGGGAAGGAAGGCATTAGCACATCTGAAGAAGGAGTGGCCCTGGTCAGCCGGGGAGGGGAGGGGTGGGAGTCTCTGGGGAGAGGGCTGGTCTGGCCCCCCAAGTCCAGGAGCAGTTCTGAACCAGGGATCAGCCCGCCCACCTGGAGGCAGGTGCCCCTCGGTCCTGTAGGTGATGCAGCAAGCTCTTCCCTGAGCCGCTTGAGGAGTGTGGTCCTTAGAAGTCCTCGACAAACACGCCAGCTTCTAAAAATCGCCTGCTTTCCACGGCGATGCCCACAGGGTGGGAAGCCCAGGGTCAGGGTGAGAGTGCTTGTACTCTTGCTAGATCTTGCTCACTGTCACTTCATAGATGGGTCTCGGTTTGGTTAGTGTATACACCCATCCTTCCTCCCAAAGCAGGTCTTAACCCAGGACAAGACTCTGGACTGAGAGGCATTCAGGAAGAGGATTCCACCCAGCGAAGCCCCGCGCAGCAAGAACAGCCTCCCCCACCTGTCTGCTCTCCTGGCTGCAGGAGAGTGAGGTACAGACATACAGACTTTAGAACAAAGGAGCCTCTTCCCCCTCATCCTTGTTGTTGTTAGAATCCTCACCCAAGGATATTTTCCCATTGAGTTTTAGAGGAGTGGGAGGGCGGGGAGAGACACAGAAAGAGAAACATCCATGTGAGAGAGACGCACCAATTGGTTGCCTCCCACACATGCCCCAACCAGGGACGGGGTTCAAGCCTACAACCAAGGTACGTGCCCTTGGCTGGAATCCAACCAGGGACCCTTCAGTCCGTGGGCCAACACTCTATCCACTGAGCCAAACTGGCTAGGGCCCCTCACCCTTTATTGTCTATAGAACCTGGGAGCTGGAGGAACCCCAAAGATCATGTAATCATTTTTTAAAAATTGATTTGAGAGAGAGAGAGGTAAACATCGATTTGTTGTTCTACTTATTTGTACATTCATTGGTTCTTGTATGTGCTCTGACCTGGAACGATGCTAACCAGCTGAGCTACGGGGGCAGGACCCATGTAATCCTTCTTCACTTTAGTACACAGACCGCCTCGAATGGGCCTGTCTGTGCCCAAGTAATGGAGCCTTGTGCTTATGCTGACGCTACAGGCAGGGCTTTGGCAACAGCTTGTACAGGCGCTGTACTGGGGAGCTGCAAGAAAACTCGGTTTTCTTTTGTCAGAATATTCCAGGGGAAATCTACTCCATCACGCCTAGACTTTGAGAAAAACTCAGGTGAAAAGAATTGTCCTCTGAGTTGTGGGCAGTGATCTGTGTATATAACCACCTCTCTAGGGGGTGGCTTTTTATATTTATTTATTTAGATTATTTATCTCCTTATCTCGTTATATCTTTATCTCTTTATTTATTAATTTCTAAGTATGAGGCCATTCCCAGGAAATTAGTTCCTTCCTCGGGTAGGAAAAGGCATTCTGGGTTTTTTGTTTGTTTGTTTGTTTTTAACTGTTCTTTTTTTAAAAAGGAAGATGCATCCTTTACTTAAAATAAACTTGATACTATTTTACCCCAAACCAGGAATACATTGTTTGGCTATAAATTGATGAGCTGGGAGTGATATTTGTTAACTTAATTTGGCCATAAGAAATACAATTTTAGGGAAAAATAGACTTAATAAATTACCTACTTTTGCATATTGGAGTGCTAAAATGCACTTAGGAAATTTGAGGAAAAAAATGAAGAATGATGTTCAATTAGAATAACAACCAAAATGGTAGGAGAATAATATTTTTGTCATTATTTATAAATGGATTGACTGGATATAGCATATTTGAAAAGTTATGTGGCCTAGGACAGTTTATCTTCCCCCCTTTCTTTTCCATTTGCTTTGGCCTCTGACCCCTCTCTGAATGGATCTGATGTAATCCTGGGCTTCCCTCAGGGCTCCAAATGCTGTTAGGGAATGCCAGCTTGGAAAGACCAGGATGATCACGTCCACAGGTTTACCAGACTCTTTGGTTCGAAACACTTAAGGACAAATACTACTGTGATGTTGAATACGTTCTTCTCCTAATATTTTTATATATAATAGTGAAGACTTGGGGAAGAGTATTGACTTGTAAATTTAGACATATTTGCCCACCCTCTCATTTAGAAATTGCCATTCAGAGATTAGACTCTGAAGCTCTTTGATAAAATTACCTTGAAACAAAAAGGAAAAAAAATTACGTAGAACAACTATTTAAGTGTCTTGTTTTTGATTTGGTGTAACATGATTACCCATACTGTACCCACAAAATTTTTTTCTTGTCCAGAAACTATTTATTTTTTCCCTTTCCTGTTTTAAAATAAAGTTATTTGGCCCAGCCAGCATGGCTCCGTGGTTGAGTGTTGACCTGTGAACCAAGAGGTCATGGTTCGATTCCTGGTCAGGGCATATGCCCGGATTGTGGGCTTAATCCCTAGTGTGGAAGCAGCTGATCAATGGTTCTCTCTCATCACTGATGTTTCTATCTCTCTCTCCCTCTCTCTTTCTCTCTAAAACAAAAAAAAGTCTTTGAATTTTAGATGTAATGCACACCTCTGAATGTTTGGATAGCATTTTTGTCATTGGTTGCCACCTTTAGGCTAAAGGCCATACTCTCCATACTTTTTAAAATATATATATATTTTATTGATTTTTTTACAGAGAGGAAAGGAGAGGGATAGAGAGTTAGAAACATCAGTGAGAGAGAAACATCAATCAGCTGTCTCTTGCACACTCCCCACTGGGTATGTGCCCGCAACCAAGGTACATGCCCTTGACTGGAATCGAACCTGGGACCCTTGAGTCCGCAGGCTGACACTCTATCCACTGAGCCAAACCGGTTAGGGCAATACTCTTCATACTGATAAGGAATTTTATTTAAGTATTTGGTTTTTATTTAAATAAAAATGTATATTTCTCAAAAATCTTAAACATCAATATTTTAACAAATATAAATAAAATGCTCCCACAATTTTTAAGAGATGAACATGTGAATGATTATAATCAAACTAGAGGCCTGGTGCATGAATTTATGCATGGGTAGGTGTTGGGGTCCAGCCCCAGCAGGTCTAGGGGTTCCCAGAGGTGTGGACGGAGTCGGCAAAGAAGGAATGACACAGAGGCAGCGTTCAGTTGATCATCATAGCCAGGTTCTCTCTTTATTGTCCTGTTACATCTATATTTATACCATTTGATCCTATAAGCATGCCTCTGTAATCACATCATGGTATGTTTTGGGTAACGTTCTACAGTTCCTTGTTTCTTATCTGACCTTTGCCAAAAATCCTGTCTCTATCTAGTTCTGTCGATTTTAATCTTGTCTAGGTTAATCTCTGTGTTCCATTACAAGGGCTATTTCAAGGTCACTGCTCTACTGATAGGCTACAAGGAAGTGACTGAAGGAAATATCCTCCTAGCCCCGCTGCTTGCCTTCCCTGGGACTGCCCTGTGTTGGTGAGTCTCCAGGGGTATAGGCTTTGGTACTTTCCCTGGTGGGCAGACCCCTGGGGATGTGGGTCCAACAAGTCCCAAATTTATTGCCAACAGTCTTAGTCCAAGTTCTTCATAAGTAGTACATGGTATTTCTGTAGTAACACTAGGGGGATTTACTGATTTATTCTCTTCCTTAGTCCTGTTAATCCCCAACCTGGGGAAACAACCTTTCTCAGAGAGGTGGTCCTGTTTAAAACACATAGCACTAAGAGGGGGAGCAAACCATATGCCATATACACCAGGTCCCTTGAAACACAAGCTGTGCAGATGTTTCTTCCCTGCAATGACTGTGTCAAGCAACAGGGGTGGTCCAGCTTCTGGCAGGTACGGTCCAACCGGCCTGCCCCGATTGGGGCCAATGGGGGCTGGCCGATGGGGGCTGGCTGGCCAGAGGAAGGGGCCACAGGAGGTTGGCTGGCTAGCTCCGCCCCCGATCGGGCTGGTTGGCTGGCTGCAGTGCATGTCATAGTGACCGGTTGTTCCGGTCATTCCAGTTGCTTGGCTTTTATATATAGAGATAGAGATCATTTTCCAAATGAAATTTTTCTTTTTTTAAAAAAATTCTTTATTGTTTAAAGTATTACATAAGTCCCCTTTTCCCCCCATTGACTCCCTTCAGCCCCCATACCCCCTTCCCTGCCCTAGGCCTTCAGCATCCTATTGTCTGTGTCCATGGGTTATGCATATATGCATACAAGGTCTTTCGTTGATTACCTCCCACCCACCTACCCTCCCCCACCTTCCCTCTGAGATTCCACACTCTGTTCCATGCTTCCATTTCTCTGGATCCACTCCACTTATCTGTTTGTTACTTAGATTCCACATGTGAGTGCGATCATATGATACTTGTCTTTCTCTGACTGATTTATTTCACTTAGCATGATACTCTCTAGGTCCCTCCACGCTGTCTCAAAGGGTAAGAGATTCTTTTTTTCACTGCTGCATAGTATTCCATGGTATAAATGTACCACAGCTTTTTTATCTACTCATCTACTGATGGGCACATGGGCTGTTTCCAAATCTTAGCTGTTTAAAAAGTGCTGCTATGAACATTGGGGTGCATATATTCTTAC
>NW_006300048.1:2548811-2567195 GCF_000327345.1 Myotis davidii | reverse complement strand
TCATTGTTGTTTTGATGTGCATCTCTTGGATGATTAGTGACTTTGAGCATGTTTATATGTCTCTTGGCCTTCTGCATGTCCTCTTCTGAAACGTATCTATTTAGGTTCATTGCCCATTTTTTGATTGGGTTGTTTGTCTTCCTTTGTTAAGTTGTATGAGTTCCCTGTAATTGTTGGAGATTAAATCCTTATCGAAGATAACATTGGCAAATATGGTCTCCCATGTAGTGGGCTTTCTTGTTGTTTTGTTGATGGTTTCTTTTGCTGTGCAGAAGCTTTGTGTTTTGATGTAGTCCCATTTTTTTATTTTCTCTTTAGTTTCCATTGCCCTAGAAACTGTATTGGTGAAGATATTGGCCTATGTCTGATATTTGTCTGCCTGTGGATTCCTCTAAGTTTTTTATCGTTTCCTGTCTTACATTTAAGTCCTTTATCCATTTTGAGTTTATTTTTTTGTATGGTGTAAGTTGGTGGTCTAGTTTCATTTTTTTTTTTGCATGTATCTGTCCAATTTTACCAACACCATTTATTTTTTTTCAACTTTTATTGAATGAGGACTTTTTTTTTTTTAACATTACAAAGTCTCCTTTTCTGGTAAGGTGGATCTTACACTCAAAGACAACCTTCAACAATTCAAAAAAAAAATTAAAGGACAAATCCATTGTTCATGAACAAGAAGATTTTACAGTAATGATGGCAGGAAACGAATACATTTCACAACCTAGGGTTTCAAACTAAGTATCTAGAGCAGATTATAAGTCTGAAAGATGGCAGGAACTGGACAATTATGGAAACGGCTCATAGTGCAGAACCGGGCTCTGACATACAGAGCACATGCTTGCTTGCATTGTGCCTTGGAACCTTTGCATTTGCATATGTTCACCAGGACATGGCTGCTTCCCCTCCTCCCAGCCTTTCGTGCAAATCATAAGGCGAGTCTACAAAGGACCTGTAAGGCACAGGGGTACAGCAGCTGACCGGAGGAATTCTACAAACTTCCCAGAGTTTACTATCTAGTGGCCTATAATGCAGACACTGGTGTGGCAAACTCTGTGTTTTGTTTTATTTTGTGGGTTTTTTTTTTCATCATCAACTTGCACCCAAAGTACAGGAGTGCCGGAAGCCGGTCCATCCTTGCTGCTCGACACAGTCGCTGCAGGAAAGAAACATCTGCACAGCATATGTTTCAAGGGACCTGGCGTATATAGCATACTGTTCTTAATATGTTTGCTCCCCTTAGCGCTGTGTGTTTGAACGCTGTCTCCGTGTCATTCCTTCTTCGCCAACTCAGTCTACACCTTTGGGGACCCCTGTATCTGCTGGGGTTGGACCCCGGCACAGGAGGTCATTTCAAGTCACTTCAGTGGAATAAACAATACTTCATTGCATTTCTAGTAAAATAAACAATTCAAAGCACTACAAAGAATTAGAAGCAAATATGAAGGAAACGTCCTCTAGTTTAGACTTATAAGCAGAATATCTTTGACTCTCCAAGGAGTACCATTTTGGCTTGTGAAATTATACCAATTAATTAGGACTCTTCTACATTTCCACTAGGCAACGCCATTTATTGAAGAGACTCTCTTGACTCCATTGTATGCTCTTGCCTCCTTTGTCAAATTAATTGAGCAGAATGGCTTGGGTCAATTTCTGGGTTCTCTTTCTGTCCCATTGATCTATACACCTGTTCTTGTGCCAATACCAGGCTGTTTTGATTATGGTGGCTTTGTAGTCTAACTTGAAATCTGATATTGTGATTCCTCCAACTTTGTTTTTCTCAAAATTACTGCACCTATTTGAGGTCTTTTTGTATTTTATTTTATATATATTTTTAAATCCTCACCTAGAAGATTTTTTCATTGATTTTTAGAGAGAGTGGAAGAGAGGGAAAGACAGAGAGAAACATCAACGTGAGAAACACATCAATTGGTTGCCTCGTGCGTGTGCCCTGACCAGGGCCCGGGGCGAAGAGGAGCCTGCAACTGAGGTATTTGCTCTTGACAGGAATCAAACCTGGGACCCTTCAGTCTGTAGGCTGATGCTCTATCCGCTAAGCCAAACCAGCTTGAGCTCAGGCCTTTTTAAATTTCATATAAATTTTTGGAATATTTATTCTAGCTCTGTGAAATATGCTGTTTGTATTTTTTAAAAATATATTTTATTGATTTTTTACAGAGAGGAAGGGAGAGGGATAGAGAGTTAGAAACATCGATGAGAGAGAAACATCGATCAGCTGCCTCCTGCACACCTCCCACTGGGGAGGTACATGCCCTTGATGGAATCGAGCCTGGGACCCTTCAGTCCACAGGCCGACGCTCTATCCACTGAGCCAAACCGGTTAGGGCAGAATTTTTCTATTAATTGATACTGTCCCCAAAACAAATGTTTGTTTCAGCTCTTTACATGAAGATGTTATTCTTTAATATTCCGTTAGGTAGAAAAAAAATAAAAAGAAAAATATTCCATTAGGTAGAAAATCATATCTGATTGTTTTTAATCTTCTTTAATTACTACCAAATGTACCAAATAATTGCAGTCCTTTATCTTTAAATTGTCCATGTCCTCTGACCATGGACATATATTGTAGCTGTCTTTCCCCCTCCTCCCCCTCTTCCCCCGGTTAGTCTCTGTGAATTTTAGGTAACCCAAATCTGAGGTCCTGCAGCATGGAACAAAATGTCACAGAATATAAATTTATTTTGACTTAACAAAAATTATTTTAAGCTCTGACTGGGTAATTCAGTTGACTAGAGCATCGGCCCAATAAGTCAAGGTTGCAGGTTTGATCCCTGGTCAGGGTACATAAAAGATTCAACCAATGAATGCATAAGTAAGTGGAGCAACAAATCGATGTTTCTCTCCTTCTTTTGCCCTTCCTCTCTCTTTCTCTCTCTCAAACAAATTTTTAAAAACAGGTAATATTTTACATATGCAATGTTTATTATTTGGAATTGGCTGAAAAGACTAAAATTATTTTTTAAAAATATATTTTTATTGATTTCAGGGAGGAAGGGAGAGAGCTAGAGAGATAGAAACATCAATGATGAGAGAGAATCATTGATCGGCTGCCTCCTTCATGTCCCCCACTGTGAAGGGTGCGGAGGGCGGGCGGGATCAAGCCCACAACCTGGATATGTGCCCTCGACTGGAATCAAACCTGGGACCACTGAGCAAAACCGGCTAGGGCCTAAAATTCTTCATGTTTAAAAAACACCCACCACCACAACTCTTTACTCTATGATGCAGCCATTCCACTTCTGGGTATTTATTCAAAGAAAACAAAAACATTTATTAAAAAGATATATGTACCTCTGTGTTCACTGCAGCACTATTTACAATATCCAAGGTATGGAAACGACCTAAGTGTCTATTGTCAGATGAATGGATAAAGAAGATGTGACATATGTACACAATGGAATACTCATCAGCCACAAAACATTTAAAAGAATTAAATCTTGCCATTTGGGGCTACATGGATGGGCCTTGAAGATATTATGTTAAGTGAAATAAGTCAGACGAAGAAAAATAACACGATTTCACTCATATGTGAAATATATTTTTTTAAAAAGGACAAACAAAACCAACTCATAGATATGGAAAACAGATTGGTGGTTACCAGAGGAAAAGGGGGTTGGCGAAATGGGTCAGGGGGGTGTCAATTTTGTGGTGATGGATGGAAACTAAACTTTTGGTGGTGATCAAGTTGTAGTACATACCCATGTTGAACTATAAAGTTACACATGTGAAACTTACACAATGTTAAAAACCAATTTACCACAATTTGGGGGGGAAAATGGGAAAGGAGGCAGCCGGGGGAAGACGCTCTCTTCAAAGGGAAAACGCAGGAGGGCAGTGGGGACATTCGGCAGCTAGTGTGAGTGTCAGGGGAGGTAGGTTTGGAAGCTTGTCTTCGCGTCGGCCTGGGACTCAAGCTAAACTCAGGGCGGGGTGTCCCGGGTGCTCCTTTGTCGCGACCTGTGTAGCCCGTGGGAACTGTCCCCAGTGCCCACGTGGGCGCTGGGACATGGAACGTGTGGGCTTCCAGAGGCCAGCACACGGGGTAAGCACTCAACACCGAGCGCTGTGTTTGGTGAATAAGAGATGGGAACCATCACGCCAACATTTTAACTAGCGCAGTGCCTCCCCGTAACTTCCCCGAGTCCAGACCACCGCCGGAACCTTTGTTGCGCGCTATAGAGGTTGCAACTCGGGAAGATAGACAGAAGGATTCGGACCCTGACAGACGGGGGTTGGAGCCAATGAAAAAGGCAAGAGGCGAATGCTGCAGCCAATCATAGAGGCAGAAAGAGTGACGTCGACGGAAGTGTAGCGGAAGTTCGGTAAACACCGGTCCTAAACAGTTCTTCCGTGCTAGTGAGAAGAATAGGAGGCGAAAATGTCGGAGCGAAAAGTTTTGAACAAGTATTATCCCCCCGACTTTGACCCGTCAAAGATCCCGAAGCTCAAGCTCCCCAAAGATCGGCAGTACGTGGTGCGGCTGATGGCCCCCTTCAATATGAGGTGTAAGACGTGCGGAGAATACATCTACAAGGGTAAGAAGTTCAACGCGCGCAAGGAGACGGTGCAGAACGAGGTCTACCTGGGCCTGCCCATCTTCCGCTTCTACATCAAGTGCACGCGCTGCCTGGCAGAGATCACCTTCAAGACAGACCCCGAAAACACCGACTACACGATGGAGCACGGAGCCACGCGCAACTTTCAGGCCGAGAAGCTCCTGGAGGAGGAGGAGAAGCGAGTGCAGAAGGAGCGGGAGGACGAGGAGCTGAACAATCCCATGAAGGTGCTGGAGAACCGAACCAAGGACTCCAAGCTGGAGATGGAGGTGCTGGAGAATCTGCAGGAGCTCAAGGACCTGAACCAGCGGCAGGCCCACGTGGACTTTGAGGCCATGCTGCGGCAGCACCGCCTGTCCGAGGAGGAGCGACTGAAGCAGGAGCAGGAGGAGGATGAGAGGGAGACGGCAGCCTTGGTGGAAGAAGCCAGGAAACGAAGACTGCTGGAGGACTCCGATTCGGAAGAGGATGCTGCTCCTGCCCCGCCCCAGCCGGCCGTCCTGCCCAACCCCAGCCCCAACCCTAACCCCACAGCCATCCTGGACGAAGGCCCGAAGGCGAAGAGGAAGATGGAGAGCTGGGAGCGGAGTGTGGGCACCCTTGGCAGCAAGCCCCAGCTCTCAGGCCTCGTGGTGGTGAAGAAAACAGGCCTGGATCGCAGCACCCCACAGGGCCAGCCGGCACCCACACCGGGCAATGTGAAGAACGGGAAAGCCGCAGATCCTGCACCCAGGACGCCCGGCAGCTCCTCTCTGAGCCAGCTGGGTGCGTATTCGGATAGTGAGGACAGCAGCAGCAGCAGCAACTGAGGCCCTTTTCCAGGACAAGGGTCATTTGTCCAGCTTCAGCTCGTGTTTGGGGCAGGAGGCCTTGTCATCAACCAGAGCACAGCTGGACAAAAATTAATGTCTTGGAGGCCCGTGGGACCAGCCAGGGTTTCAGCTGAGGGACTCAGTTTCTCTCCTGTCCCCCAACCACCAGCCCTTCCGGTCGGACCTCTAGGTCCAAAGCTCATGCTATTTCCCACCTTGGTACCAAGTGTAAGGCTGTGTCATCTCTGGAGGAATGCATCGTCTCTTGGACAGACCTTGAGATGTTAGCCATGTTTTGGGCATGTGAGGGAACCCACCCACCCCTGTTGGCTCCATCCCTTCCCATTACAAAATTGTCTGGAACCAATAAAAGGAACACACACAGAAAGACTTATTTTGGGACTGTTGCTGCCATTGGACATAATTCAAGTCAATTCCTATTTGAGGACACATTAAAATCCTAGAATAGTGAATTATAACTACAAGTGGAAGACATCTGGCTGTTTTTAATTCACAACTGGTAGAAATTCATTTTTCAGAGGATGGACTTGGAACTCCAGACCAAGCTGCTGAAAAGAACTTTTCTGCTGACTGCCTGCCCAGCTTGAATACTGGGATACTGTGGGAGGGGCAGGTAGCCACCCACCCCCATGGACTCTGCTAGCAGATTTATTGCAGGATCCTTTTTTGGACTTTTTAATATACCAAATAAGACTCTGCTTTAATAAAGTTTTGTTAAGTGAGTGTAAAGTTGGTCCCTGTATCATTGGATTGTACACTAATTAGTGGTGTCTACATTCTATAAAGCTTTGTGCATCTGAGAATTCCATTGATGTATATGAAGAGAGGTTCTCTTTGACCATTTCACGCTTTGTTAAAAGCAGTTTTAAGGTGTGCTAATCTCAGTAATATCTCATAGGTATATGCCCATCTGCTCTCTGGGCTGTTTTTCCACATGAAAATGACCCACTATTTGAACTTTGGTCACAGGCTAAGCATCGCTCATGAAACAGGTGACAGCACCTGCCATCACATCTCAATGAGTCGGACAGTAAAATGCCAAGACCACTTTGGTAAGTACTTCCTAACAAAATACATGTTTTGTTTTGTTTTTTACTTGTTTTTAATTTATTTTTAGAGAGGAGAAAAAAAAACCATCTATTTGTTCCACTTGTTTATGCATTCATTGGTTGATCTTGTATGTGCCCTGACCAGGGATTGAATCTGCAACCTTGGCGTATCAGGATGTACTAAACCTTATATTTGCGCGTGGAGGGTAATGACAGACGTTGTCCTCTTCCGAAACTGGTGGTGGAGTCAGCCTGCTTCTACTCTGCAGCAACACCTCCCTATCCACAATCACAGTCATTTATGGAATTTTAAGTTCTGTTGGCCTGTACAGCCTTAAAGACAGAGGGTGCAATTTTAGAGAAAGAATGAATAAAACTGGATTCCTCTCAAATTGTAAAGAGAGGAAAGCCAGCCCTGGGGGGCAGCTTAAGGATCAAATGGCTCTAAGCCAGCCGTGGGCAAACTACGGCCCACGGGCCAGATCCGTCCTATTTGAAATGAATAAAACTAAAAAAAAAAAAAAAGACCGTACCCTTTTATGTAATGATGTTTACTTTGAATTTATATTAGTTCACACAAGCACTCCATGCTTTTGTTCCGGCCCTCCGGTCCAGTTTAAGAACCCAGTGTGGCCTTCAAGTCAAAAAGTTTGCCCACCCCTGCTCTAAGCTATACACAAATATAAACTTTGATGAGAGAAAGACTTGAAGGTTAACTTGGTCTTGCATTCCCAACATTAAAATCTGAAGACAAAAACAGACTAGCAGAGAGCAGCAGGTCTGCCTTTTAGAAGAAATCTATATAAGGGGAAGATGCTGTGCAAACAAACTATAGCTGCAGGGGGCTATGGTGTAATGGCTGTGCCCCAGGACACTGAAGCCATCCCACCTGGGCTCACCCTGGTTAGGCCACTTACTAAATGTGTGACTGTGGGCTAATTACTTTACCTTTCTACACTTAATTTAACAGATATTTATTTATTTATTTATTAATATATTTCTTTATTGATTTCAGAGAGGAAGGGAGAAGGAGAGAGAGATAGAAACATCAGTAATGAGAGAGAATCATTGACCGGCTGCCTCCTGCACACCCCCTACTGGGGAACGAGCCCGCAACCGAGGCATGTGCCCTTGGCCGGAATCGAACCTGGGACCCTTCAGTCCGCAGGCTGACGCTCCATCCACTGAGCCAAGCCGGCTAGGGCTAACAGATATTTAAGCATCTACTCTGTGCCAGGCACTGTACTAAGTATTGGGATACAACAGGGAATAGACAAAAATCCTTGTTCTTTTTGTGGTGTGTGTGTGTGTGTGGGGAGGGGGGGTGTGATGTTTCTGGGGTGATGGTAATAATGGTGACTTGGGTGGTGTTTTTAAAAATTCACTGAGGTGTATACACTTATGTGCACTTTTCTGTATGTATAATTTACTTCAATGGTTTAAAAAATGTGTGGCCTTGTGACCACAGCTTAATTAAATGAGTTAAGTGAAGCATGCAGAGCTGTGTGCTTGCCACATAGCACTCACAGAAAGTGGCTACTATTATTAATACAGTAAAACCCCTTACTAAAGCAAACTAGGCCATCGGGGGATGTTCAGGAGCGATTCAGCTGGCTCTGCTTAATTCAGAGCTCTTCCGTAAACCGATTACACATGGCTCATGCCTCTGTCGTGAAAAATGTGCTTTCTTTTTCTAACATAAAAAAGTAAGAGGAATTTTGTTAGCACTTGCAAACTAAGTGATGTAGAGCTGCTGTGAACACCTGAGTAGGTTGTGCACTGCACAAGGGCTCCATAAGGGGCTGCCATGCATGGGTTTGTGTATTTACTATCATTTTCTGGGGCCCACCCCTGAGACTGGACTAGCTGGGCCTATGGTTCTTTAATCATTGAGTTGGAACAAACTGGCCTGACGCTTTGTCCATCAGCGTTTGTGATTCTGGGTGATGGAAGTCTCCTGGTGAAGTGGGTTCCAGCTGGCCTCGGCACGCAGGCTCCTAGGTCTTCAACCCAGCAAATCGGAAGTGGGCCCAGACATCTGTACATTTAACAAGCATTTCAGGTGACTTTCACGTCCAGGTGAGTGTAGGAAACCCTATTCTAACAGGGGGCTGAAATCAGGCTAACTTGAACTCAGTCCCTTCACTAATGGAGGGAAGGGGTGTGAAAAAGTGGGAGGCAACATTTAAGGTCAAAAAGGCTGTATGTGGTGGGGAGAGGAGAAACAACCAGGGAAGCTGGAGCTTACTTTCTGACTCCCCCTCCCCTCCCATTTAAAAATAGATTTTAGAGTCAGAGAGGAAAACACCAATTTGTTGTTCCACTTATTTATGCATTCATTGTTTGCTTCTGGTATGTGCCCTGACTGGGTATTGAACCCGCAACCTTGGTGTATCTGAGCTACCTGGCCAGGGCAGCCTTCTGCGTTTTCCAGGATGGGCCTGGGGAGAAGCTGTCTGCTGGAGTGCTGGTGAGTGTGCAGCATGCCTGCCCTGTGGGGGCAGGGGGAGGAGAGGGCTCTCATGGGACAGCCACAGGTCAAAGAGCAAAGTAGTCAGCTGTCTGCCCTCTGGCCTGGGCCTGGCCTGGGATTGGGCCACTGGGCCACCACCCTGGTAAGAGGGTACATCTTTGCCTCATCCTACCTGAAGGATCAATAAAGCTTTGGGGACAGACGTAAGCCAGGCACTGAAGGTTGTGGGTTTGGATTAGTGACAGCCCAGGGGTTTGCAAATGGTTTTCCAGCCCTGGTTCCAGTCCCCAACCCCAACCCGTCATTTCCTGTGCGCAGAACAAAGTTGAGGCTAGAACGAACTTCAGTCTACGCTGGAATCCCCCAGCCCTTTTAACAGGAGCAGTGATCAGCCCTGGAAGTGGGGCAGTGGGGGACAAACCCAAAAATACCGTCCTTCAAGGCCTCACTGACCAGAGGGAATAAGATCCCAGTTTGTCCCACTCTCCATGGCCTTGGCTGCCCCAGCTGGGGGAGGAGGCTGAGCCCAGGCTGAGGGGACCCCTCATCCCCGGAGCCTCTTCACCAGAAGATGAAGAATCTGGGCACCTCAGCAGTGCATCCCCTCCTGCCCGCTGGGCCCGGCCCAGGGGAGTGAGGGTCTCCGTGTGGGTGCTCACAGGGGGCTTGGTGGGGGCCCAGTGCTGGTGGGTCCTCCCACCATTCTCTCCTTCTAAGAAGCAACAGCTGCTTCCTATTTTCCTTTTAAAAGAGGCTTGTTGGTGGAGGTAGGTTACGGCCAAGAAACCCAACCAAACCAGTTCAATGTGAATCACAGTGCCAGGCACTGGGGGTGGCGCCCTGGCGGCTGTGGGGTAGTGGAGACAATGCTGGGCTTGCAGTCTGGAAACCAGGGTCTGAGTGCCAGCTGTACACCGAACAGGAGGACTTGGGGCATGTCCCCTGACCTGAGCCTGTTTCCTTTGCTACAAAATGGGGTAACAGCACCCAGTCCACAGGTGGGAAAGCGAAGCACTCTGCAGTGCTGTTGTCATCACTACTGCCACCGCCCGATCCCTGCCCTCAGGACAGGCTGGGCAGTGCCTCCACCCCATCCCCCCAGAGGCCAGCCTTCCCTGCTCCCAGAGGACATGGTGTAACCAGCTGTCCTCGAGGGACTGGGGTGTCCTCCCCCTTAGGCTCCAGGGACAACAGCTAGAGCAAGAGTGATCAATCAGGGAACAAGGTTCAAGACCAACAGGCAGGGCCACATGGAGGTGGGAATGAAGGCAGCCAGGTGCTCAGGGCAGAAATGAGGCCCCTCCTGGCCTGAGGGAGGGGCCAGGCACTGTGCTGGGCCTCACCCCACGCCTGCCCTTTACCCCAAAATGGCCCAGGCCCTCCCCATCCTCAGCCCCTAGGGTTGGAATGGCAAGGGCAGGGAAGAGCAGCAAGGGGCTCGAGGCCCCTCTGAGGGGCTGAAGGTGACTCAGCAATCAGAAAAAAGGCCAAAAGGTTTTTACTCTGTGAACCCTGGGGAGGGCCAGGCAGAGCACAAGGTGTCCACAGGAGGATGAGAAAGGAGGGGGTGGGGCCTGCAGTCTTGCTTTCCGGTGGGGGCAGGCGTGCCCGCCCCACAGGGTCCAGAGGGCTCCAGTCCTGGGGCCCAGCGACACCTGCCGCCCTGAGTTCTCGGCAGTCCCGACCCCGCACGGCCCGCCTGAAGCCTTGCCAGGAGAGAAACGCGTGGCAGCGGGAAAAGGCCAGTGTGAGCTGGTAGCCATCTGAGTTCTTCCCGGAGCTGTGCCTCTCCCCCCCAGGAAGAGGACCCAGCGAGGCCGGGAGGACCCGGGGCCGGGAGAGATGCGTTTGCCTGCCAGAGCCGGGCCCCAGATTCTTCCACCTCCATGTCAGGAGTCTGGGTTCAGGGGCTGCCAGGTCAGGCTCAAAGCTCATCAGGGGGGCTGTGTGTGAGGGGAGATGCCTGCTGGATGCCCTCGTCCTCCTCAGGGCCGGGGTCTCCCAGCTCCTTCCTCTGTTTGCTGCCGCTGCCACCGGGTGCCTTGGCCCGGCTGCTCTTCTTCTTGGACTTCTTCCCTCCCAGCGCGGCCGTGTCCCCCTTCTTGCCGGACCACTGCTCTGCTAGGCAACCTGCGGTGAGGAGGAGAGACTGGTTTGCTGGGCGAGGAGCCCTGCTCGGGGAGCCGCCTGGAGTGGCAGCGGGAATGGCTGCCTGACACCCAGGCCCCTATCCCACCTCACTGTGGCCCAGGCCCTGTGGGGGCACCCGAGTTCTCTGCGTGTTGTTCTGCACCTGGCTTGGTGCCTCTCACCCACCTGTCACGTCAAGCTCCCTGGGGGCAGTGATTTAAGTTTTTAAATTGATTTCAGGGTGGGGGGCAGGGGAGGAAGGGGAGAGAGACATCGATTGGCTGCCTCCTATACTCACCCCGGGGGATTGAATCTGCAACCTGGGTATGTGCCCTGATGGGGAATTGAACCCACCATTTCGGTGTACGGGACGACGCCCAGCCAACAGAGCCACGCAGGCAGGACAACACCCTCTCTTTCTTATTTCTTCTCCGTCCCCCTGCCCACCTCCCCTGCGGGGGAGCAGACAATGCAATCGAGGGCCAACCGCCCTGCCTCCTCCCTCCCTCCGACTCACTGGTGTCCTTGCCCTTCAGCACGTGGTTGGCGCAGAGGAACTGCGTCAGGTCCTGCTCCTGGTGGTTCCGGTACCAGTCCTCGATCACCTCCTCAAACTCCTCCACCAGCACGTCGCACTGTTAATCACAACCTCGCGTTGGCGAGGCCCCAGCACTGGCTCCCTTCAGAGGCGCTCAGCGGAGCCTCAGCACACACAAGACAGGCGGCGGCCAGGTTCTCCTGAGCCAACTGCAGCCAGAGGTGAGAGGACCCAGGTCCCTCGGCTCCTGGCCTTCCTCCGCAGCAGAGCCGTCCCCGCCCCCGGGGGCGCAGCAGCCGCCGCGGGCCGAAGGGCCTACCTGCTTCTTGAGGTCCGCCACCTCTGCAGAGGTCTCGTTCCACAGCTCGTAGGGGATGTCCATCACCACCTTCACCCCTTTGTGTACCAGGTTGTGTAGCGTCTCAAAAGTCTCTGACATGCCCTGGAAGAGGCGACCGGACATGAGAGGGGGTCCCTTCCCTGCCTCCTGCCCCCCTCAGCAGGGCTGCTGCAGGCCCAAGGACCAGCTCAGCTCTGAGGAGCCAAGACCTCTAAGGTTCCCCACACTTGACCGCACCCTCCTCTCCCCTACACATGCACGCGCCCACGCACGCCCTGTCCTGCCTCCCCACGCCTTATCCTTTCCAACAGGGCTGCTGTTGCCCTCAGGCCCTCTGAATGGACACTCCTTTTCCAGGATCCGTTTGCCTTGGCTCCCCCTGCACTGTGGCTGGGCTCACGCACGCCCCACCCCCAGGCCCGCTCCCTGCGGGGTTCTTCCTAGGGCTTGTGTCTTTCCTCGCGGGGAGAGGGCAGGGGCAAGGCAGGAACGACTCTGTTCCATTTCTGCCAGCTACCTAGGCTTCTCCCCGGAGACCGCAAACTACCTTCCCAGAGATAATGCACACAAACACATGCAAACAGACAACTACATCCTCCTCGCCCACCCACACTTTGTACACAGCAGCAATGTGTATCTCGCACACTATTCTGACTTTTTTATTTAGTGACACACGTTGGAGGAGATTTTAGCTCAGTCCTTGCAGAGCCACCTCATTCTTTGTTTTTCAGGTGTATAACAGGCCACTGAATCGATCTATTTAGCCACGCCCTGTCTGATGGATGGTTAAGTTGTTTATAATTTTCTTGTTATGAAAAATAACTTTTAATATTCTTTTTAAAAATATGTTTTATTGATTTTTTACAGAGAGGAAGGGAGAGAGATAGAGAGCTAGAAACATCAATGAGAGAGAAACATCGACCAGCTGCCTCCTGCACATCCCCCACTGGGGAAGTGCCCGCAACCCAGGCACATGCCCTTGACCGGAATCGAACCTGGGACCCTTCAGTCCGCAGGCCGACGCTCTATCAAGTGAGCCAAACCGGTTTCAGCAATATTCTTACATTAAAGCAAACATGAATGTATTCTCAACTAGGGTACAAAATTCATACAAATTTTATTTTTAAATAGTTTATTGATTTTGAGAGAGGAAGTGAGAGAAACATCGAAGTGAGAGCACAACATCAATACGCTGCCTCCTGCATACCCTCCACCGGGGAGGGAGCCTGCAACCTGGGCATGTGCCCTGAGTGGGAATCAACCCGAGACCCTTTGGTGGACGGGACGACGCCCCACCAACTGTGCCACACCAGCCAGGGCCCAATTCGCGCTGATCTCCTTTGCTAGGAGGGGACTTGGGTGAAGCGATATGCCAGGCGCTGAAGACGTAGACAAAGAAATGTGGGCCTTGCTGTAAAAACCTCCTTCTCGGGGGGGGGCGGGGGGGGAGCATTGGTGGTGTAGTAAGTGCCGTAGATGTCACAGAGGCACCTGACGGAGGCTGAGGTATGTGCCCTGTGGTCCCAGAGGAGGGCCAGGGTAATCACCACCAAGAGTCTCTGGGCTCTTCTCTGAACCCTGATTTCCCGACTTCCCCTAGCACTAGGGCTTTAGGCCCCCGGGGGCTGCACTCTGGAGCATTTCCGCCAGTCTGGACTGAGGCCGGATCCTGACGGGCAGGCCCGCCATCATGGACGTGCCTGTTGCCCAGGAAAAGTCAGGCCACCCAGGACCGGAGGAGAGCAAACAGCCATCCACAAGAGTGGGAAGAGGCCATGGGGGGAAGCTCCAGGGCAGGGTCATCAAATCACACCCACCGCACAGACACTCAGCCACATGCAGGCCCCACCCCAGCAGGGAACAAGGACAAGCACAGTCCCACCTTGGCAAACCGGTTGCTGCCGGTCCGCTCCTTGTGCAGGCTGTAGTCCAGGAGCCTCTTGCAAATGGTCTCGGTGACTTCGATTAACCGTAAGTCCCTGTGGAGACAGCAGCACGAGGGGGGCTGAGCCCCCCTCCCAGCCCCGGTGGGTCAGTGGTCCGTCCCACAGCCCTGCTACCCCAACGCCTGCGCATCTCACCAACGGGAAGTCAGAGCTGGAAGGGAGATAGGTCATCTGGTCTGGGTGCTCTGAAATGCTGGAACACAGACCAGAGAGACAAAACTTTAACAGCTCTACGGGAAGGAATTTTTTTTTTTTTTATAAAGCTCAATGATGCCGTAGGTTTTTTTAAATAAAGCAAAATGTATAACATTTTGATGTTAAAATATTTAATTTTAAAAGAAGGCCCTAGCCGGTTTGGCTCAGTGGATAGAGCATCGGCCTGCAGACTGAAGGGTCCCAGGTTCGATTCCGGTCAAGAGCATGTAACTTGGTTGCTGGCACATCCCCAGTAGGGGGTGTGCAGGAGGCAGCTGATCGATGTTTCTCTCATCGATTTTTCTAACTCTCTATCCCTCTCCCTTCCTCTCTGTAAAAAATCAATAAAAATATATATTTAATTTTGAAAAGAAGATCATTAGCTGATGGAAGTTTTATGCCTTTTTTTGGGGGTTGTTTTTGATATTTATACCTGGCAAAATTAAATGTTGGTAATCTTGTGTTACCATTATTTTTAAATTGCTTTGGTCCATGAAATCCAAGAGCCTGGGAATGACAGTCTAGCTTTTACAGATGAGGACTGTGAAGCCAGAGCAGTTAAGGGATTTAGGAAAGCCACCCAATTAGTTGGGATGTAGAACCAATGGGTGAATTTAGGTCTCAGTTAGAGCTGCCTCCCTCTGGTGGGTCTGCCCGGCTAGAAGGGGGAAGGGAACTCCAGGCTGCTGAAGCCTGGGAACAAAGCCGGCCGGGCCAGGGGTCCCATTCACTTACGACTTGGTGTACTTGACTCCGGAGGCCTTCCGGTCCAGGATGCCGTAGCCTGTGTCCAGGACCTCCTTGGTCTTGCCAGTTTCCTCAAAGGCTGACTTCAGCTCCACGGCGACGTATTTGCACACTGGGGAGGGAGACACGGCACAGCCGACTGAGTACACGTGTCCTTTGGGAGCCCGCTCCCAGCAAGAAAGACTCAAGTCAATGCCTCTCCCAGCCTGGGTGAGTCCGGCTGGGGCAGAGAAGGCGTTGGCACTGCCCCGTGTCCGCTCTTGGCCCTTATCCCACTGACTTCATTCCTCCCAGCTCCTCTGCCCCCCACAATCATTTTAGTTTTAAAATTTCCAAACATATAGAAAAGCCGAAAGAGTACCATGAACATATGCCTTCCGTTCATATTCAACAGTGGTTCATGATTTACCGACGGCTCTCTCCAATTCATAACATGAAACAATGTGATAATATAGCTCCACAATTTACGGAGTGAGCAAAAGTAGGTTTACAGTTGTGTCACAGAAATAATACAAGAATAAACTGTTTTTGCATGCTCACAACTGTGAACCTACTTTTGCCCACACCTTTATACATTGTGTTTTTGTTGCATACACTGTTTTTGCTAAGCCATTTTGAAAGTAAGTTGCAGACATCACCATCTCTCACCCCTAAATATGTTATCAGGCATCTCCTGAGAGAAAGGACCTGCTCCTACCTGACCGCAGAACAATTTTGATTACTTGGAAAAATGACAGTAATTCCAAGGTCATCTAATACTTTGTCCATATTCAAATTTCCCCAATTGTCCCCTACATGTCTCCCCTGACTGTTTTACCGCTGGATTCCATGTGTTGTGCACCACCAGCTCTCTGTTCCCCCAAAGTTAACTCTGCTCGGTCCCCTCCAGAGGCCTTGTTTCTATTGCTTCATCTCCCTTCCAGGGACTCAGGCTAATGGAGCAGGAAGAAGTATAAACAAATAATTCTCACTGACAAGGAAGGGTACCACTGAGGTGTGAAGTGCCTTAAGCCTTAGGAAGTGCTTATTGCCCTCCAGCGGCCTCGGGGATTTTCTACCCATTCTCCCAACTTCTCCATGAGTCTCCTCCCCCAGGAATCCTTTTCTGTACGATTCCCACCTGCTCTTTCTTTCTTTTTTTTAGTTCTCATCCATAGAGGAAGGGGGGGGGGGGGGGGGGGGAGAAACATGGATGTGGGAGAGAACCATCCATTGGTTGTCTCCCATACGGACCCTGACCGGGAATTGAACCCACAACCTAGGGATGTGCCCTGACTAGGAATCGAACCCGCCACCTTTCAGTGTACGGATGACACTCCAACCAACTTAGCCATTCTTCCCACCCCTCCCCCTCCTCCAAACACACACCAGCCAGGGCTAATCCCCACCTGCTCTTGGTTTCATCCCAGGACTGTGCAGGATCCATGCTCTCACTGAGGGCCTTTGGTCATTTCACGTGTCTCTCTAATCAGACCACAGGAGTACCCAGAGTGAGTGCGTGTCCTGGATTTGTTCTGTGTTCCTTTAGTCTGGGACTCTGTATGTGTTGGATGCATGATAGGTATTGCTGAGGGAGACTGTGTTTGTAGTTGAGCAGCTTCTGATGCCTCTGAATAGAACAGGGTCTGAAGGCTACAAGCAAGCCATCAGCATTGTTATAACACTGAGGTAGAGTTAGGTAGAGAACCAATTACCATCACAACAAATGCATCCCTGGAGGCTTGCTTGGTGGAACTGTAACATGTACATTACTAGATGGCTTGGAGAACTGGTACACACGAAAATTCCAACATAGAAGCTGGTGATCTCAGAGTCCGCAATGAATTGAGGGCGACTCACTTCCCTGGCTCTCCATCCAGGACCATCTGGGCTCCCTTCCCCCTGCACTTTGTGCAAGATCATCATTTTTCTGGCTCCTCTGCCCCCTTCTCCCACGCCCTCAGCACGTAGTATTCCAGGCCCAGAAGGATGGAACCCATCAACCTACCTCTCTTGTACGCATCGCCCAAAACCTTGCTTCTCAACTCTTCCAAACTTTACCTCTTCAAGACCCCCTCTGGGGATCCAGACTTGGGGGAGACTCACGGCACCCACCCCAGACACTCGTGGGCATGCGCGTACTCTTTTTCTGGGCAAGTTCTCCTTTCTCTGTGCCACGGCCTGTTCCACTCAGGCTACTGAGCTGGAGGCAGGCTTTGTGGGCCAGACACGGTCAGCATTTAATAACAAAATGATAAATAAAAGTAAATACACTATTAAGAGCCTCAGGGTTGGAGTTTGCCAAGCCTTCCTGTGACTAAAAATCTTTTCAAGGAATCTTTATCAGTTACCTACAAAATAAGGTTGCACTAGAATGATCTCAAAGATCCTTGCCAGCCCTACGCTTCTATGAGTCTGTGAATGCCTCCCTTAGAGAGCTTCTGAGAATAATATGAGAGACAGTCGGGCCTCTTTGGTATCAGAATAAAATAGCGAACAGAGAAGAGGAAGCGAAACCCCCAAATGGTCCCGGTCAGCACTGGAGGAAGAGGGAATGGAGAGCATGCAGCCCTCTGTCCGTTCAAGGGAGAGAGGGAGAAGGCACAGGCTGGACTGCATCCCGGGAGACGGCCCGTGACGTCGGCCCAGCTCAGAAGCATCTCACCTTTCATCTCTCAAAGGGAAGGATTATGTGTTCTAAACCCTTCCGGCCCCCCACTTCCCAGTGCTTAGGGGACATCTGGCCTGCAGTAGGCTGTGAATTGGGACGAAACAGATTCACAGCCAACTTTCTGGGTGGCCTGGGGTTAGGGAGGTGGGAAGGAGAATGGAGGGGAGGAAGAAAAGGTGGGCCCTTCACAATCCCGGATTTCTGCTTCACGGGCTAGCACCCTTCTCTTCCTTCTCCCTCTCTCTCTCTTTCTCTCTCTCTCTCTCTCTCTGGGTCCACACCTGCACCCCCAGGTCTTTGGGATGCTTTCTTTTTCCACATTCCTAAAATCTTCCTCCCTCACAAAGTCCCCCCAGGTTCTAATCTCTCAAAGTGACCCCTTAAGCCTCAGCCCCTCCTCCGTCCTCCACACACCCCCACAGCCCCGTTTATTTATATTTATTCCAAAAATATCTGAGACAAGGTCTCGGTCCGCAGGGAGCTCACAGCTGGCGAGGAGGCAGCCAGGCACACAGATGGGGTTGTGGTGAGGGCACAAGGAGGAGGGTCGGGTTCTTCCCCAGGACCAGTCATCGAATCCTTTCAGTTCCTCAAACCCGGCCCTGCGCTGCGGTTTCCTGCGTGGGCCTCTCCTTACTGCTCTTCCCAGGCCACTCCTACCTTCTCTTCGCTTCCTATGCGGGGCCTCTCCCGACTCCCCTCCGCACCCAGCCTTCCCCCACCCCTGGGAGACGAGCTGGGGCTCTCCCGGCCCCCAAACCCTGCCTTTCATCCATCAAGGCATCTGCTGCACTGACGGCAATGGCTTGTCTTTACGGGTCTGTGAGCTCCCGGCGCACCGAGACCCGCTCTCTCGCCCGCCCTGTGTCCCGGGGTCCCGCTCAGGAGCCAAGACCTGCCCCCCCCCAG
>NW_006300048.1:2542989-2548380 GCF_000327345.1 Myotis davidii | reverse complement strand
GGTCCTAGGAGAGGTGGGAAAGGCCGCCTGCATCGCCTCTCCGCTTCCTTTCACGTCACTTCCCCCCGGGGGTGTAATGCTTGGGATCCTACTGAGCAGCCGGTTTTTAAGTTTTATTATTATTGCTGCTGTTGCTACTGCCAGCGACACTCCTGGGCGCTGTGGGTGAGAGCCCACGGCTCAGACAGTCGCCGGCCTTCCAATAGCTCTTCTTGTGCCCAGTGTCCCTAGGTTTGTCCCAGCGAGAACCAAACACATCACTTCCTCTCCGAGCCTCGCTTTCTAGCCGGGTGATGACTAACGGACCCTTCTAGCGGCGATTGGAGGCTTGCCTGCTCCTGGGAAGTTCAAATAGGTTAATGGAATTAAAGCGTATAGAGCAGGTTGTAAAAAGTTCTCGCAGTAATTCCCTGTAGCATCAGTCCTTGAATGCCTTATTATTTATTCCTTTGGATTCTGCGCTCATAGAAGGCAGGGACTTGATTTACCTAGGTCTGGGAGCCCTCCTGAAAAATAACATTAAACCAGTCTCGGTGGGGATGTAGTCTGGGGCAGGGCAGGACTGGGGGCATTGGGGCACTGGGCAGGGGTGTTGAAGCTAAGGGAAACCCTGCTTCCAGAATGAGGAGACCTTTACTGAGGCAAGAATCAGTGTGGCAGGAGCCCTGAGCTCAGTGTGGGGGCTGAAACCTGGGAAGGGATGATGACTGGATGAAGTCCGAGGCTGTGACTGGACATGCCCCCACCCTGACCCAGCCTACCCCTTCTCAGTCTGTGTGTTGGGGAGCAGCTGGCCCTGTCGGGGATGGTGGACAGATTCATTCCCAGAACTTGTGGGACACCCCGCCCCCCGAATAATCCAAAAAGAGGTGGGAGAATCTTCTGACTGGCTGGTGAGGGGTGGGCAGTGGAGGAGACAGTGAGGGTTTTCATGAACCAGCAGCTAAGAGGGCACAGAGGAAGCTGGAGGTGTCATTGACACCATATGGAGGGGGTGTGTGTCGGTATTAGAGCATAGTTTCCTACCGATGCCTTGGGGAAGACCAAGATAGTGTTACTGAAGACCGGAGAAGAACCAAGCAAAGCTTAGACAGATGGAGTTACACTTTATTATTATTATTATTATTATTATCATTATTATTATTATTACACCGGGTCGAGAGAAAACTGTATTTCACATTCTGGGCCCCAACGTGGAGAAAGTTTCCCTATTTATATCTTTTTTACCTTCTTTGTCTCCCAAATATGGGGTTTTCTGGTCCCCTTTGCAAGTTCGTAGTTAAAGAGCCCTTTGTGCTGGGGCTTTGAGACCTCAACCAGAGGCCTGGCCTGGTGCCAGCACTGATAACTTCGTCTGGGGAAGGTTTATGGCCTTTATGGCCTCTGTAAAAATGTGAGCATTTAGGTAACAGGTCTTGCAAGACCAGTGTAGTCTCATTTTCCGTATTATTTAAGCCAGCAGGCATTTACAGGAGCCACAATAGCAGGGTTAACAATTCAAACAGCAGTTTTTATGTAAGACGGATGCTTCATTCCCCACTGGTTTTATGTACATGCGTCAAATCATTGACTCCTGGCGGTTGTTAACATTGTTAACCTACTCAGCTTTGAGGCTTCCTTTACCAAGTCCTATAAAGAGAATTAATAATACGGTGCATGTGAAAGTTTTATCTTTAGAGAGTCCTTTTGCCTATGCTGCCTTAAGCCACAGTGGGATCCCGTCGACCTTGACTGCCGTGGGGTGGTCCTTTCCAGGTAGGAGTCAGTCCTTGGGTAGTAAATTTCTTTACCCAAACAGAGTCGCCAGGTTGGAAGGGATGGACTGGATCAGAAGTTGGTACAGGCCGAGCATCATGAATGTGCTTCTGGATTGCTTTCTGGGTAGACTGTAAAGCCTGTAAGAACTTGAGTAAAGATTGGTTATGGATTTCAGCTTTTCTAGATTGGGTACATAGTACTAATCTCTTAGAAGCTCTGCGAGTTTAATATGGTTCCGTGTAAGCCGGTGAGGTGGGTAGGTCAGGGTCTGGAAGAGTCACTAGAATCTGTAGCGGCCCCACTGGTTTTAGGGCAGCTTCCCGGGCTGCTTTGTCTGCTCCTGGAGGCAGGAAGGGGTCAAGTCTGTTGGAGAAGTAGGCCACCGGCCTTTTTGTAGGGGCCACGACTTTGGGTGAGTACCCCTTTGGCTATGCCCCTTGTCTCACATATGTAGAGGTGGAAAGACTTAGTTACATTTGGTAGCACTAGTTGGCCCATCGTTCTTGCTCTGCTCATGTATGTCTTACTGCCTAATATATTACCGCAAGGATCCTGGCTCTGAATTCTGTCAGGGAAAATGGACGTCGGTGGGGTCCTCTGGCTACTTCCATGCTGAAGAGGGACGGAGTTTTCTCTCAGAGCCAAGAGATCCTTGCTGTCTGTCAGAGGGACCATGAGGCCTGGGCACTGAAGGAGGTGGGCTTGTGACCGGGTGGACACAAACTGCCTCCATCAGGCCTGCCTGCAGTATCGGCTGAGTTAGGTGAATCCCTCCCCTGCAGCAACTCCACCTGGGCCCACGCCCTAGGCTTCAAGGCCCTTCTCAGCAGCCCTCCTACTCCTTGCTGCCTAGAGTGCGGAGGGGTGGGGGAAAGGGGAGGCGGGGGGAGATCCTGCAGGGACTCAGAGGCACCCTTATTGTTCCCCTTCTGCTCTGACCAATCGCCAGTGATGATAGGGCATGGGCCTGACGCTCCAGCGCCATCTATTTTCAGGGCTACCAAGCAGGATACCAGGCTTTCTTCATGGCACTCTTATTGGCTTCAAGTCTTCAGAGCTCAGACAGGGCTCTTTAAAACATGATACTCCAGTCAAAGTTTTCGGTTAATAAAACCACTGTTGGAAACCAGTCTTATTGAATTTATGCGAAGAAATGCATTGCCATGATTTATTTATTACGTATTGCCAAGTTTCGGAGGACTTATATAAGGAGACAAATATACTGACCTGTTTTAAGATTTTCTTTGCTAGTCCTTTTTATGGATTCTTCAGAGTAATATTTTTCCAAATGTATTATAACAAAACAGTAACTGCCTTTAAATGACAAGAAGAAATTTAAAATGTGTCTATATTCAAATAGTCACAGCTGTCCTGCAGTAGGGTTCCCCCTACTTGACTTGTCCTTAAACTATGTATGGCCTCTGGGAGGGGTGACATGCCCTCTCAGAATGGATTAAGGGAGTAGCTCTCCCATATGAGCTTTATCCCTTTGCAGGGTCTCACATGTCACAGGACCTCACAGCTTCTGTAATTCCCGTGACAGAGGGCTGGGACTCACCACTTCCCCCTGTTCTATACAGGCCTCCCCCAGGTTCCTAAAGTTGAGGCTTGTGCCACCCCTGACATGGGCATGGTCACACAGGCCTGCAAGGCAGTATACAGGCTGCCAACTGTCTTTCAATAGAAACTAAAACCTGATGGGTATTTTTCTTTGTCTATTTGGGCACCTGCCCTTTTGGCAACTGCATTCAAATCTGCAAGAGAATTAAAGGTTAATATAACATGTTTATATAATGAAGTACAATATGGGCACTGTGGCCACTTCAGGCAGCCAAATTTTCTGCTACCAAACATGACACCTGGTAGGGCTCTACAAACATTGCAGGGAGGTGACTAAAGTCCATTTTTGACCTTCTCATACGAGCAAAACTGTCCTTGTCTCTTTGGAGTCATGTCCATGAAGACGCAGGCATTAATAAGTCTATTATACAGTTTTCTGCAGGCCACTGTCAGGGCTGTGCGTGGTGGCCGGTTCTTCTTTCTAGCCACAAACACAGTCTGTCCAATTTCCATAAACTGTATTCTGGCATGAGAAAAACTTGTTTTGCTGAACACAGGCAGCTTAACCCCTATATAACTGGGCTTGGGCCTCTGCCTAGCAAACTGCAGTTCAATTTGCAGCCTCTGGTCCTCCTAACCCAGCGGGGTCTCCGCCAGTCCCTTCGTCAGACTCCTCCTCTCTAGGAGAGCCTGAAAGTCCTGAAGGCTCTCTGGTACATGGAAAGTGCCTTCCCTTTACCCTCTCCTGTTAACCCTGTTTGTCAGTTACAGGGCCTTGCCATCCCTGTCTCTTACCACTGCTTGGTTCCCAGTGGCGAGCCAAACACAGCTGGGGCTGCAGGGAGAGACAGGTTTGCACATAGCAAAGTGCTCCTGCAGTGGTAGCTTGGGCTTCAGGCTCGACTATGCTGCCCATTCTCTTTCCTGACAGAGACCGTGGCCTTCTCTGTGGGCTCCCTTGCTGGAATGGGCATCTAGCCCCCCCATCCCACCTGTCCCCTTTCAGCACATTTACACATGGAAAACTTTATCAGCTTCATCCCTGGCCACTTTCACAGATTCCAGGGCCCGTTGCTTGTCCCCTTTCCTATTGTGAGTCAGAGGAAGACAATTCCTACAGAGGGAGAAATAGAAACAGTGGGAGTTTCGGAGAAAACTACAGACGATGCTGTAGCAGTCCTCCCTCCTGGAGGCTGGGGTCCGACCTGTGGAGAAAAATGACTCTTAGAAGGCCTGGAAAAGAAGGCAGAGGATGACAATGGTGTGCAGGGAAATTTCTTGTGGACTGAAAGCCTGGAGGGGCTCCTGAAAGAAAAGATCTTTAATCCAGTTACACATGCTGTCAGGGTCAGGAGTGAGGGAGGAAGGGAAAGACCAGGTATGTCCTCTATGAGGATCCTAATAAATATCTGAAAACAGCAAGCCAAGTAAGACATACAAGATATATAACCAGGGCAGACGGGGTTCATGAAGAGATGATTATGATAACATTAGTTGGATTTCTTTTTAACATTTCTCTTTTCCTTTTTATCGTATACATAACCTTTACAAATTTTATACTTTCAAATTAGCCTTTAAACCTTCTTTCTATGTCCTTTAAAAATGCATAACCATGCCTTGGACCTTCTGGGATAAAACTAAGAGCAGGTAAATTAAAACTTGTCTAGTAAGAACTGTTATATTTTTCCATATGTAAATTCAAGTATATTGTATCGGTATAGTTTAGTATTGGAAGGGTTAAAGAGAATCAAACGGGGCAGAGAAAGATTTACTGCGCCTGCAGAAAACTTGCAACCTTGAGTCTAGTGCAGTTCAGATAAGACACCTGGTAGGCTATGGACCAGACCCCTACGCCAGCAGAGCGGTCTGCAACCAGTAAAATCAACAAAAACCTATCTCTCACTGCTTCATAATTAACTGCCGACACCACCCCCCGTTTCTACATTAACCATGTACTCTGTCCTGAAACAAGGCAAATGGTCTGAGATCCTGTATATTTAGGCTTTTTATATTCAAGGATACATTTTTTTCTTCCTGTAACAGTTGCTTTCCCTCGCAGATTTTTCCTCTTTA
>NW_006300048.1:2536226-2542768 GCF_000327345.1 Myotis davidii | reverse complement strand
TCTTAAATCCTCCTCCTTTACTACTCTTGATCTCTCCAACCATCTCCCTGATCCCCAGCCCAGGGCTCCTCTAGCTCAGCAGGCTGAGAGCTACCACCCTACCCAGCGAATCCCACTGCCCCCACCCACCCCACACCCGCTCCGGAGCAGTTAATTATGAAAAGTCTGGCAGTCTTTCTCTCTTGCCCTAAACAGGCCATGAGAAAATGTACTAATCGTAACCTAACAAGCCTTAGCAGGGGAGAAAAGGGTAGTGGTCTAGTCTTGGTTTAATCTTCTCTGGGCTACACCCTTCACAAATTTATACCTTTAACCCCAGAATTCCAAAATTTCAACCTAATACAGCAAAATCACAGATCAGGGGGGAAAGAGCAAACCAAAGCCTCTTAGTGATGGCGAACCTTTTGAGCTCGGCGTGTCAGCATTTTGAAAAACCCTAACTTAACTCTGGTGCCATGTCACATATAGAAATTTTTTGATATTTGCAACCATAGTAAAATAAAGACATATTTTTGATATTTATTTTAGATATTTATATGCCATTTAACAAAGAAAAATAAACCAAAAAATGGGTTCGTGTGTCACCTCTGGCACGTGTGTCATAGGTTCGCCATCACTGCCCTAGTACATAAACAAAGAGAAATTTAAGCGGGCTGACTCCCTCCTTGATGGAGAGCAAAAGACTCTGAGAAAAATAGCTCTCAGCAGCTAGAGACTTTTGCAGTTTGTCACAGCGTTCAGCCTTACTATACACAATTAGGCTTCCCCTAAAGCAGGGTTCGCCCTATCTTTAAACAAATTAAACAACAGGAAGAGATAACAAATACTCTCGTGTGTACAGCCAGATGGCACAAAGTAGCTTTCACTTCGCACAGACTCTTACACATTTGTACACCAGACAATCTGAGTTTTTGACTTCTACCAGATATTTACTCAGAGTTTAAACAGTCCACCTGATTCCTGATTAATTGCCCGAGGAAGCCATATGGCTTCTGGGGAGGTGATCAAGCTCCCCCTTCTACTCACTTGGAGAGGGCCTGACCGACTGGGGCCCCTACCTTACCGATTCTGTCGACAGGTTCAGAAGTGTCCTTCCACTCTCTCCAGATGCCAGCCGGGTCCTGGGCTGAGGTCCGGGAGCGCCCAGAGTCCCCCAGTTCAATTCTGCTAAATCAGCAGAGCGGTGCCTCCCGGAGGCCTATCCAGCGCCCCCGGGCTCCAAACCC
This sequence comes from Myotis davidii, assembly GCF_000327345.1. Classification (NCBI taxonomy): domain Eukaryota; kingdom Metazoa; phylum Chordata; class Mammalia; order Chiroptera; family Vespertilionidae; genus Myotis; species Myotis davidii. Next base: position 2,541,542 of record NW_006300048.1, on the reverse strand, counting down.
GTACACTCACTGGAGGCCAAAAAGGCCGAGCGTGGTTGATTTCCCGGTGTTTCAGGGAACCATTAATGTCACAGAAGACCGGAGAAGAACCAAGCAACGCTTAGAGAGATGGAGTTACACTTTATTATTATTATTATTACACCGGGCCGCGAGAAAACTGTATTTCACATTCTGGGCCCCAACATGGAGGAAGTTTCCCTATTTATATCTTTTTTACCTTCTTTGTCTCCCAAATATGGCGTCTTCCGGTCCCCTTTGCAAGTTCGTAGTTAAAGAGCCCTTTGTGCTGGGGCTTTGAGACCTCAACCAGAGGCCTGGCCTGGTGCCAGCGCTGATAACTTTGTCTGGGGAAAGCTTATGGCCTCTCTGGAATGGGAGTAGTCTCATTTTCCGTATTATTTAGGCCAGCAGGCATTTACAGGAGCCACAATAGCAGGGTTAACATTTCAAACAGCAGTTTTTATATAAGATGGATGCTCCAATAGCACCATTGACCCCATAGACTGCTCTGTGCGGCCCGGGGGACATCCACGTGACAGCACCCAGAGTTCTTGGGCTGATTCACTGCGAGGAACCTCTGGGAGGGGCAGTGCTGAAGGAACAGGGCACACGCTGGTTACACCCCATCGTGGAGCCTCATATTCTATCAGTGCAAGAACCCTTTTTAGGAAACAAAACAAAAGCCGCTTTAGTGCCTGGCGGAGTTGATGTTCAACGAATGTTTGTGAAATGAATAATGACCCTTACTTGATTAATAAGTGTAAGCTTGGAATGACCATCAATGTTCTTGGCATTGAACACACTCCCCTTGCTCTGGGATCCTGGCCCTGCTCCCCTCAGTCGTGTCTGTACAAGACTTCACATCAGGCCCTGCACCCACATTCCTGGGCTCCTGGGCTGCACACCTGACCTCTCACAGAGCGTGGGCCAGGGTGAGGAGCCAGAAGGGGCCTTGCCGCATGCTTGGCTGCGGAGTAAGGAGACAGGTGGGACAGGGTCCTCCCCAACCCCCAGCCCCAGGCAGCAATTCCCACAGTCTTGCCCTCAGAAAGCCCTCCTCCTCTGGGAAGCCCTCCCAGATTTCTGCCTCCCCTAAACCTGCCAAATTGCCTCCTCCCAGAGAAGACATGAATGAAAACACTTCCCATTGGCTTGTGTCATTTAAGTTCTCCTTTAATGGTCCTAGGGGTTCTGCATCTCAAATGTCCAGATCGGGGAGACGCAGCCTTTCCCTCCAATTGGCCTCAGTGGAAGGAGGGAGCGCACCCCCCCCACCCCCGCCCCCAGGAAGCTTGGGTCCAGGAGGAGGCAGGTCGCAGTGTCCTCCGAGGCGGGAGGTCTGCATACTGAAGGCGGGTCCTGAGCGCTGGGCGCTGGGCGGGCAGAGAGCATCCCCTCCTCCCGGACTGGGCTCCCGCCGGGGTCGGGACCCGGAGGGCGGGGCAGAGGTCGGAGCCCTCGGCCTCTCGCGGCGGCCATTGCACTGGGCCCGGGGCTCCTGGCGCACCCACCCCCGCGAATGGCCGCCCGGGAGGAGGGGCCTTGTCCTCTGCCCTGGCCATTCCTCCTCCCTGTCTTCCCCCAAATTCAGGGGGAGTCCTTCCTGGGGTCTACCCTCAACCCTTCCTGGTCCTAACAAATACCTGCCTAACCTTCATTTTATTAGATTCCCCCCAAGCCAGGGGGATGCAGGCCAGGCAGGAGCCAGCATCGCTGCAGAGAGGAGCCAGCTCAGAAGTCTCATTCGGCCAGGAAGAGACCGGACTGGTGACCATGGCCAGCGGGTGGTGGAAGTGACCTCTCCCCAGACTCCCAGGGGTCTCCCGAGGCTCTGAGGCTGACCGCTCACCGGGCTGCCCCGGGGAAGTTCACGGCCCTTCTGCTAGCGCTCACCTGTGCTTCTCAACTGGTGTCCAGGCACTGGGCTGGGGTCAGAGATCTTACCCACCGGTGGACAGAGGCCCAGGCTGGCCAGTGCACCAACCCAGCCAGACCGCCTCCTCAGGGAACACCTCCCAACCCCCAGTAGGACCCATCAGGCCAGAGCCCAGCAGCACCTCAGGGCCTGGCCCCCAGTACTCACCCCCAAGAGGTTCCCAGAGGCAGGTCCTCGCTGAGGAAGTCACTCCTGCCAGCCAAGGAGAAGGGAGTGAGACTTGGGAGGGGCCGTTCCCTGCACCCCAGTACCGTGCCCTCCGCCCCAGGACTGTGCCCCGGCCCTGACACAGGGCCCTGCTCATGGCATGTTGGATAAATGGACAAAGGAACCGGCAGTGGGAACCTGAGCCCATTTGCGCTGCACATCCTCGAAGGGGCCTGGATCTCCCTGGCAGGGGCGGGGGGGGAAGGGGGGCCCTGTTCTGTGTCACTGGGAGGGGAGCTGCCTCAGTACTTCCGGACAAGGAATCGGTTTTCTCAGCAGCCTTTGGAAGGCAGAGAATTTGTTCAACAAATATTATGTTAAAGCCAACATAATCCAAAAAGAGGAAGTCATCTGGTTAGTAATAAAGTAATAACAGCCCGGCCCGCATGGCTCAGTGGTCCAGCGTTGACCTATGAACCAGGAGGTCACAGTTCGATTCTCCGTCAGGGCACATGCCCGAGTTGTGGGTTCCATCCCCAGTGTGGGGTGTGCACGAGGCAGCTAATCAATGATTCTCTCTCAGCATTGATGTTTCTGTATCTCTCTCCCTTTCCCTTCCTCTCTGAAATCAATTAAAATATATTTTTTAAAGAATAAAGTAATAATAATAGATGACTTTGGACGTATTACTTAACTTCTCTGTGCCTGAAAAAATGAGGAAAATTATATGACTTCATAAATGTAAAGTGTTTACAACAAATAGTACCTGGCAAGAGTAAGCACTGAATAAGTGGTAGCAATTAATTATTTACTTATTGTTTGGTTCTAATAGGTAGGGCGTTATATATAGAGTGATATATAGATATTAATCCTGGGTATATAGAGAGATATTAGCCCTAGGTGGTAGGGCTAATATATATACCTTAATACATATCTCAATCCTAGGAGGGAGGAGGCATTATTACCTCGTGGAAGATGTGCATAGAGCCTAGAGTGGAGTGAGATATTACAGTTGCAAATGCCAGGACTCAGGGTCCTCAGGTGGCCCTGCTCTGAGCCCAGGCACCCCTTCACCTAGTTGGTCATCACTTGGACACCCTTCATGCCCCCATGGTCTGGGCCTGCCTTCCTTCCCACCAAATCCTGGTTCCAGGGCGAGTGAAAGGGGCAGGGGGCGTTCCCAAGACCCCAGGCTCTGTCCCCACCTGACAGCCGCAGGGGCTGTGTGCTCTGGCTGTGATCCCCAGCCCCAGGCCCGGTGTGACAGACCAAGGTTTCCCAGGATGCCAGCTCCTCCGAGGGCAGGGAGAGCTGGGCCACGCTAGTCCAGGTGCCATCTGCAGCTGGGGAAGGGCCGTAGGTGAAGGCGTCCAGTGCGCTGCCGTTGCCAGCTGAGAACCAGATGGGGCTCTCAAGGCCAGGGGGCGCGGCATCGAGGACCAGGCAGACCACCAGCACCTGCTGCTTCCCATCCACCTGCATTGTGATGGGTGGGGCCAGCGAGGGGAAGGGGGTGCCGCCCACACCTGTAAGAGAGCATGCACCTGTGGGGGCCTAGATCTGTTCGTGCCCTCCCAGGCCATCATCTCACTGTAGGCGCCTAGGCTTCTACCTGTCCGTTCACCATCCATCCCTGCCTGATTGCCCCTAACTGCCTCTGCCTGTCGGACTGATTGCCCCTAACCACCTCTGCCTGTCAGCCTGATCGCCCCTAACCACCTCTGCCTGTCAGCCTGATTGCCCCTAACCGCCTCTGCCTCGGGCCCCGCCACCGTGGCATTGTCCAGAAGACGTTTGGTCTAACTAGCATATTACCCTTTTATTAGTATAGATTGTTCCCACTTTCAAAGAACTCAGTCTCATGGGAAACAAACACGCATAATACCTGGTTGTGCCAGCCTCAGGAGAGTGGTCGCTTCTGGGGAGGAAGGGAAGGAAACATGATCTGGAATGAGATTAAAGGGCTTCAAATGTATCTGTAACTTTTTGATTCTTAAACAATCTAGTTCAGCCCGACCAGCGTGGCTCAGTGGTTGAGCATCGACCTATGAACCAGGAGGCCACAGTTCAATTCCCGGTCAGGGCACATGCCTGGGTTGCGGGCTTGATCCCCAGTAGGGAGCATGCAGGGGGCATCTGATCGATGTTTCTCTCTCATCACTGATGTTTCTATCTCTTTCTCCCTCTCTTTTCCTCTCTGAAATAAATAAAAACTACATAGTTAAAAAAATCTAGTTCAAATATAGCAGGATCATAACCATTTGTTAATCTGAGTGGAACATGGAAGGGTGTTGGTTGTGTTATTCACCCCAGGACATGCTTAGAGAGAGGAAGGGAGAGAAACATTGATGTGAGAGAAACAGCCTCGATGGGGGATTGAACCTGCAATCCAGGTAGATCCGTCCTTTATTTTCCAGAATAGTCCCAATTTTCCACAAACTTAGTCTTTTCAGTAAGGATGATTCATTCAATACATAACCGAATGTTATTTTTGAACAGTTGGATGTTTGCTCATAAAAATTAAATCTCAAAGGTTAAAACCTCCAAACAAATTAAAACTGTGAGTTAAGCCCTAGCTGGTTTGGCTCAGTGGATAGAGCATCGACCTGTGGACTGAAGGGTGCTGGGTTCGATTTCAGTCAAGGGCATGTACCTTGGTTGCAGGCTCGAACCCTGGGCCTGACCAGGATGCATGCAGGAGGCAACCAATCGATGTGTCTCTCTCACATTGATGTTTCTCTCTATCTCTTCCCCTCCTTTCCACTCTCTCTAAAAATCAATGGGAAAATATCCTCGGGTGAGGATTAACAAAAAAAACAACAACAACACACACACACACAGCACACACACACACAAACCCCACAACAACTCTAAGTGTAGCCAGGCCAAAGACATGCCCAGGGTGCAGGGACACATGCCAGGGTATTTTGTGGGGACGGAGGGGTGTGGAGTGCTCACGTGAGATTTCTTGAGGATCAGATAACCGACCTAGTAGCATGTGGATGGTTAGCAGCCCACTCAGGATTTGAGCTCAGATCTCGGTGACTCCAAGTCCCACATTTCACCCCACTTGGAAGGATGACTAAGATTTTGCTACGTGACAAAGTGGACCAAACCTGGGACATGGCCTCCAATAGCGTTGGTTTGTCTCAGGCACTTAATATACTGAGTCTCAATGGTCCCATCAATATAATGGGGTAGTAACACGGGCCCCACAAAGTTGTTGCGTAGAA
>NW_006300048.1:2533112-2535443 GCF_000327345.1 Myotis davidii | reverse complement strand
GGCTGCCTCCCAGGCCGCAGACCCAGCTGCCCCTCAGCTGCTCCACCGCGGAGCCGTTTCCCTCCAGAGGGGCCCCTCCCACTCCACCTGGGCCCCCAAACCCCATCCTCTCTCATGGGCCAGGGAACTCAGGCTGCCACTCCCACAGCAGGAGCTGGGTGCCCACACTCCCTCCTGTCTGGAGCATCGCCCCGTCACTGACCCTGCCATCTGTAGGACGCAGAGCATGAGGCAGCATGTCAAGGGCTTCATACACAGCACTTCATCCCATCCCCCTCACCACTGTCAGTTCCATGTCACAGGTGAGGCGACTGAGGCTCAGAGAGATTGAGTGACCTGCCCAAGGCCACCCAGCTGGCAGGTGGCAGAGCCAGGGTTGGAACTATTCCTGATGGCTGGCCCCAAAGCCCCATAAACTTGTTTCCATGTTACACTGTCCCTTTGAAATAGAATTTATGTTTTTAGACCAATTTCAAGTTCACAACAACATTGAGCAGAAGGTTCAAAGATTTCCCATGTATTCCTTGCACTGTCAAGTAAAACCCCTTAAAAAAATAAACTTGTTATAAATGCCGTTTGCAGCGACTCCACTAAACTTTAGCTAGGTATCATTTTGATCCTAAAACTTCCCGTCTAGGTATATCCCCTAATGAAATAATAAGAGAGTTGGTCATTGTAAGACAAAGATTTATGCACAAAAATACTCTTTGAAATATTACACTTACAACACAAGAGCAGGCCCTGGCTGGTGGTGTTCAATGGTCAGAGCGTTGGCCCATGCATGGAGGGGTCGAGAGTTCAATTCCCGGTCAAGGGCACATACCTGGGTTGCAGGCTCAATCCTTGGCCCTGGTCAGGGTGCATTTGGGAGGCAACCAATGCCTCTCTCACATTGATTTTTCTCTCTCCTCCCTTCCTCCCTCTCCCTCCCACTCTCTAAACAGCAATGAAAATAAAGGGGACATATATAATACTTTCAGCAACAAAGAACTATTCAAAAAAATAAAAGTAATGTATATTTTAATTTCCATTGTAAGATTAATTGGATTTGAGGGAAGCAACTTTATTTTGGGGGAAGAGTAGAGTTATTAGAATTTTATCAATTTCCTCATAAAAAAAGGCAATGAAAAAATATCAAAAACAAATGCAAGAGCAATTATAAACAACCCAATTGCTCAATGCTAGGGGAAGAGTTAGATTAACTCATCTTTGGCATATTTATGTTAGTCAATATTATGCAGCAGATTTTCAAATCATGTTTTCAAAGAATGTTTAGTGACATGGGATGTAGAATAGAGTTTGCTTCAGAGTGTGGGCTGTGAAGGCAGACCCCCTGGCTTTCAACCCTGACTAGGTCATTCAGGAGTTGTGTGACTTGCACCAAATTACTTAATTCCCTAATTCTCAAGTTCCTCCTGTACAATGAGGGTGATAATACCTCGGAGGGGTCCCGTGATATTTAAAGAAGATAAACCACGAAGTGGATTTAGCACCGTTCCTTACACAGCAAGTCTTTGAACCACGGAGTTTCGCTCCATGTTGTTTCCTTATAACACTGATGGGGAAATAAAATCGATTCCTGGCGGGGCTGCTTCTGTGAGGAGTTTGCACGGTCTCCCCACATCTGGCTGGGTTTTCTCCAGGGACTCTGGTTCCTCCCACCTCCCAAAGAGGAGGTGAACTGAGGATCTACATCTGCCCCAGTCTGAGTGAGGGTGGGAATGGGTGTGATGGAAGGGTGTCCTGTCCTCCTGGGCCAGGGCTGCTGGGGTGGACTCCGACCACCTGTGACTCTGAACTAGAAAAACTGGGTTGGAAAATAATTACCTTATTTGTTTTTCTTCTTCTTTTTTTGAAGTTTAGCAAGTGTTTTCTGTGTGTTTTTTTAAATTTTTATTAAATCTTTATTGTTCAGATTATTACAGTTGTTCCTCTTTTTTTCCCCCATAGCTTCCCTACCTTCTGCCCTTACCCTCCCCCATCACTCTCCTCATCCATAGGTGCACGATTTTTGTCCAGTCTCTTCCTGCACCCCCACATCCCTTTCCCCCGTGAGAATTGTCAGCCCACTCCCTTTCAATGCCCCTTGATGTTTAGATTCACTTGTTGATAGATGTGTCTTTGTTGTTCATAATTTGTATCTTTACCTTTTTCTTCTTCTTCCTCTTCTTAAAGGATACCTTTCAGCATTTCATAGAATACTGGTGGTTTGGTGGTGATGAACTCCTTTAGCTTTTTCTTATCTGTGAAGCTCTTTATCTGACCTTTAATTCTGAATGATAGCTTTGCTGGGTAAAGTAATCTTGGTTTTAGGTTCTTGCTATTCATCAG
>NW_006300048.1:2531189-2531779 GCF_000327345.1 Myotis davidii | reverse complement strand
CTGCAAGCACCTCTGAGAGAAAGCGGCCCTCGAGTTCTGTCCGATGCCAGACAGTCCAGTTTCTCCTGTATGAATCTGGGTCCCCAGAGCCTCACCCAGAACTGAGTTCAGAGCAGTCAGGAGCTTGAGACTCCCTCCTGATTGAAAAAGACAATTATGTCCTCAGTTTCCAGCCCTTTCCACATGTGCCGCGTCCTCAGCTGCCAGCCCTTTCTGCGTGAGCCTCCATATTTCTGCACTTTACTTCCACACCACACCTCCTCTGAGTCTCAGTGTGCTTTTCTCTTTCCTTCTAGTTGTACACTTTCCACTCAGCCAGCCTTCCTGTGGTTCTAGATGATGTTCGTTTTGTCTTTTAGTTGTATTTTTGAAGTTGTTTGCTGGGGTTCAACCCCAGCAGGTCCAGGGGTCCCCAAAGGTGTGGACAGAGTCGGCGAAGAAGGAATAACACGAAGACAGCGTTCAGTTGATCAGCAGCCTAGCCAGGATCTCCAGCCAAGTTCTGGTTAGGATCTCCAGCCAGGTTCTGTCCAGGTTCTCCAGCCAGGTTCTGTCGCCAGGTTCTGTTGCCAGGTTCTTCAGCGAGGTTC
>NW_006300048.1:2528516-2531123 GCF_000327345.1 Myotis davidii | reverse complement strand
CTGAGTTAAGGGGTTTTATCCCCTCCCTGACTTCAGGGGAAAATCCCTACCTGGGGAAACAACCTTTCTCGGAGAGGTGACCTTGGTTAAAACACACAGCCCTAAGGGGAGCAAACATATTAAGAACAGTATGCCATATACGCCAGGTCCGTTGAAACATATGCTGTGCAGATGTTTCTTTCCTGCAGCGACTGTGGATGGACCGGCTTCCGGCAGTTGTTGTGCAAGGAAGCAATTTCCAGTGTTTACCTATGCCACCATCTTGGTGTCTCCTCCAATTCTTTTTTCTTGATATCAACTTTTTTATTTTTCAGAAAAATTCCGTGTGGATGCATCTTAGATAAATAAATAATTTTACATAACAAGTTATCTTAAAGACCATAGACATGGATTGACGAGAGAGGGAAGAGCAATTTCTATGCCTCTGCCTTAACTCTCCCTGCCTTCCTAGATCTGACCAGTGCTTTGGTTTCATCCACATACGCTTGTGCATCTTTGTTCTCAGTGATGAATTTTGTTAAGTCTCGTCATAGGAGTAGCCTGACCGATGACAGTAGTAGCCCGTGCATATCTCTGAAGGTCACGAAATATAAACCTGATGTAAAATCTCTGTCATCAGTGATGCAACAGCAAAAGTCCCACTGATAATATCAAACAGAGTCATAAAGTTTTCTGTCAGACTATGAGTGTACATGTATACATTAAAAAATAAATGTATTTTTCATTATCATATACTGTGTTTTTGTCGCTCGAATGAATTTTATTATTTCTTCAAGGTTCTTCACATACGTACACCTTAAGAGATATCAAGTAGGCGTAACATGTTCTCAAAAAATTAGAGTTGGCACGGAGAAGAATTTTGAGTCAGAGATTTTGCTTGTTTTGGCACGCACTCACAAAAACTGTTTTATCCTATATAATGGAAACCCTGGGTGTAACCTCATGACAGAGGCCCGACCAGGCAGAAGGAAATCAGTCCTGCAGGGGTCATCTTGGAAAGGGCTGCACCCTCCTTGAGCTGTTTCCTGAGAGCGCGAGGTTTGAGGCAGGGACGGGCCCTTGGAGTATGGAGACATATCTTTACCAAGTTTTAATACATGATATTAGAGGTCATGGTAGTACTGTTTTACCCATAGCATCTACAGGAATTGCTGCAAATTTACTTCTCAGTGGAAGCACCTTTCATTCCCACTATAAATTACCCATTCCTCTAAGTGCAACTGCAATTTCTAGACTCAATATAAACAGTGAAATTGCTAAAACTCTTAAGAAGGCCCAACTTCTCATTATTGATGAGTGCACCATGGCATCCAGTCATGCTATACTCTCCATAGACAGATTACTAAGAGAAATTTGAATGTTGTCTTTGGTGGGAAAGTTCTCCTTCTTGGAGAGGATTTTCGACAATGTCTCAGTATTGTACCGCATACTATGCGATCGGCCATAGTACAAATAGTCAAACTTACTTGGAGATGGCAAACTTGATAGCCGTTTTCATTTAGGAATGGATATTATTGAAATCCCCTGAAAAATGATTTGTAATGGATCTATTATTGAAGCTACTTCTGGAAAGACTATATCTATAGGTGATATTACAAATATATCTAAACGTGCAATTCTTTGCCCAAAAAATGAGCATGTTCAGAAAGTAAATGAAGAAAATTTGGATATACTCGATGGAGATTTCCACACATATTTGAGTGATGATTCCATTGATTTCACAGATGATGCTGAAAAGGAAAATGTTCCCATCGAATTTCTTAGTAGTATTACATCTTTGGGAATGCGGTGTGCTAACTGAAAATTGAAAGTGGGTGCAATCATCATGCTATTGAGAAATCTTCATAGTAAATGAGGTCTTTGTAATGGTTCCAGACTTATTATCAAAAGATGATGACCTGACATTATCAAAGTTGAAGTATTAACAGGATCTGCAGATTAGATTTTATCATTGTTATGATTTTAAAATCTATATATATTAAAATTACATTTCAGAGAGGAAGGGAGTGGGAGAGAGAGAGGGAGAGAATGAGAGAGAGAGAGAGAGAGAGAGAGAGAGAAACATCAATGATGATAGAATCATTGATCAGCTGCCTCGTGCATGTCCCACCTTGGGGGTAGAGCCGGCAACCCAGGCAGGTTCCTGGATCTGAATGAAACCCAGAGCCCAGGTGGTCGTACAGGAAATGACATGATGACAAATAACACAACAGATGTCCTATGGTTTACTGAACCATTCCTTTATTGTTAGACATGTGGGGCAAGAGATATATGTGATCACAAAGCACTTTCCAGAGTCCTAGTCCTGTCCACAACATGCTGGGCTGTGGTCAGCGCTGAGTGTCGGCGTGTTGTCCCATCTTCCAGATGACCAGGCGCATGCAGGCGCTGGCGTCCTCGCTGGAGCTGTGGCCATCCACGCGGTCCTGGATGACCTGTCCGAGGTAGTGAGCGGCGAGGTTGCGAAGGGAGCGCTTGTAGGGGAGGCCGCGGCGGTGCGGGAAGAGCACCGATGTGTCCAGCACGGTGCCGTGGATGAGCTTCAAGGCCAGCAGGTCGCTCTGCAGGCTGTGTCCGATGAGGATGGTGTGGGCATTGAAGAGAGGC
>NW_006300048.1:2527501-2528024 GCF_000327345.1 Myotis davidii | reverse complement strand
GCAGCCCCTGGGGGCAGCTCTTTGTCCAAGGTCTGCATGAAGCCCTGCAGGTCCTGCTGACGGCCGTCCTGCACGTGCTGCCGGGCCACCTGGCAGCCAGGGGAGCCGATGGGGGCCGAGCAGCATGTGTACTGAATCTGCCAGCCCCCAGCCGCTGGAGTGGGGCGCAGCCGCCCCCAGTGGTAGTGACATTCTTCCTGGTGCACACAGTGGCCCGAAGGGGCTACGAGGTACTGGGTGCCACAGCGGCAGCACAGCCTGCAGGAGGCATCTTGGGGCGGCTTCTCTTGGGCGGTGAAGAGGACAGCGCCCCCCGGCAGTGTGGGGTGGGCGAAGGGGTAGCCGTTCTCCTTGAGCTGGGCCTGGGTGAGCAGGTGCTCTTTGAGGCGCTGGTACAGGGTGGCCCCTGGCACAGGATCCTCTTCAGGGGGGCTGTGCGGGTGCTGGAGCCAGAAGCTGGTCTGGGCGGCCAACTTGCCCCCGGGCACCACCTCCTGGGACACAGCCCCGCTGCCCCGGGCCG
>NW_006300048.1:2517704-2527332 GCF_000327345.1 Myotis davidii | reverse complement strand
AGCAGAACTTGAGACCCTCGTCCATAAAGAGGCGGAGACGGCGTTGAGGGGTGATGGCGGGCACTTTGCCCCCACACTCTGTTGGAGGAATGGGCTTCTGAGAAGTCTGCACAGGTGGGCCGCGGGCCACGCGCTTTGGGGGCACTGGGCTGGTGGCCATGGACGCCTGGCCCGATGGGGCGGGTGCCTCTGGGAGCTGGCTGCCCAGCCCCTGCTTTTTGGAAGGCGGGCGGCTGCTGCTACTGCTGGCCAGGAGGCGCCTCTTGGCACCTTCACCCAGGCAGGGCATGGGGACGCGGGCAATCCTCTTCTTGTCTCTGGCGGCTGAGAGGTGCATGGACCGGGGCTTTGGGGCCGGCTGCTGGGCTGCCTGGGGCAGGCTGACTGACTCCATGGAAGGCTTGTGTGCTACCTGCAGCAGGTCACACAGCTCCTGGGTGGTGGGTAGCCCGGTGCGGGGGGCCAGGCCTCTCCTCACAGACGCTGGCTGGGTGAGGAGGTATTTGGGGGCCCAGCTGTCTGTGGGGGGCACCGGGAGCAGGCCGCCGGGGCCAACAGGCTGATGGCAGGGCCCCTGGCAGGGAGGGAGAGGCACCAGAATGGCGGTAGGACAGGAGGCATCCAGCTCGGCCTCTTGAGCTTGCAGGTGGCCGGGAGGAAACCAGCTCGGTGCCGTGGCCCTCAGGAGGGCTGGAGCTCGCACTGCTTCACTTCCCCCGGGTGCCGACATGGTCCTACTCTCCTGGGCTCTGGTGTCTGGAAGCCCTTGTGGAGACCGGCTCCAGGGCCGGGTTCCAGGCCCCGCATCTTGTGGAAGGTGCTGGCGGCCACTTCCCGGTCCATCCTCTTGCTGGGCCCAAGGCTGGTTGCCCTCAGCTCTTATACTGGCGGAAAGCCCCGCCTCCAAGCAGATTAACTCGCTCAGCCAATGAATACTACTGTAGTTGATCACATCTTCTCTAGATTGGTTTTCAGAACCCAGGGCACCTGGAGTCAGGTGCACACACTGATCCCACCCTACTTAATCCGATCTTCTCTGGACTGACTGGCTCCTAGAATCCCAGAGCTCCCTCGGGACCGAGTCAACGGGAGGGAGCTCTGAGTTCAGGGGGTGAGCCCCATCCTCTGCTCAATTCTCCCTGTGCCAGGCCACTGAGTGCCCCAGAGTCACCCGACAACCCTGCCTGCCTCTGGGCCAAGGGGAGGAAACCAAGGCTCTCACAGGTCAAGAGGGCACAGCCCAAGTCCGGAGCAAGACAGGGGTCAGGGACACTGACCTTGTGGGAGGGGTCACACACATCTCACTCTCCCTGCTCTTGTCCCTTCCCCTCCCCCCCACCCCCAGGGTGGAGCACAATTCTGATTGAATATGGGTCCCGGCACTTGTCTGCCAGGACCCGGGGTGTGTGGCACTGCGTCTCCTTGTGTTGCTTGGTGAGATGAGAGGTCCTCTATGCCTCCTGCCCAGGGGACAGAGCGGTCAGACGCAGTGGCTCCTTGTCCTCTGCCTTCTCTTCTTTGGGGAGCTGCAACACATGGTCATCCCTCCATAAGGCTCCCTCCCCCCTTTCCATCTTGCTAAACGGAACCTCTGAACCCATGTTACACCCGAACTCTCCCTTCCTTCTCCTCCAAGTCCCTGGACACCAACTTTTCACTTTCTGTCTCTGTGAGTTTGACCACCTCATTAAAGTGGAATTCTACAAAACTTGCCTTTTTGGGCCTGGCTGATATCATGAGACATTATATCCTCAAAGGTCATCATCCATGTTGGGAGCACGTGTCAGAATTTCCTTCCATTTTAAAAGCTGAACACTATTCCATGGTACATGTCTAGGCTCCATTTTTCTTCTTATCCATTCATCTCTCCAGGCACATTCCTCAGTGGCTGCTTCCATCTGAGATGTGAGCACAGATGCCCAAATAGCTCTTCAGGACCCTGCTTTCCATTTCTGTGTGTATATACCCAGAAGTGGCACTGCTGGACCATTTGGTAATTTTATTTAATTTTTAAGTTTTTGTTTGTTAATCCTCTCCAGAGGAATTTTTTCCATTGATTTTTAGGGAGATTTGGGAGAGCGAGAGAGAGGCTGAGAGAGAAAGAGAGAGAGAGAGAGAGATTGGTTGCCTCCCACACATACCCTGCCTGGAAGCTGGGTGTCAAATCTACCATGGAGGTATGTGTCTTTGAACAGAATTTGAACCCTCAACCTTTTGTTCCGTGGACTGATACTCCAACCACTGAGAAACTGGACATGGTTGTTAATTAATTTATTTTTATCATCATTATGAATTTCATTTATATATTTTTTAAAATAATATCCTCAGAAAGGAAAGATAAGGCAGAGAGAGAGAGAGAGAGAGAGAGGGAGAGAGAGAAAGAGAGAAACATTAACGATAAGAGAATCAGTGATTGGCTCTCTCCTGCATGCCCCACATTAGGGATGGCGCCCGCAACCCAGGCAGGTTCCCGTACCCTAAATCAAACTGTGACCTCCTGGTTTCTAGGTTGATGCTCAACCCAGAGTACATATTCATCCCTCCATAAGGCTCCTTCTCTCTTTTTTCATTTTGCTAAACTGAACCTCTGTACCCATTAAACATCCTAACTCTGCCTTCCCTCTCCCCCCAGTCTTTGGATGCTAACATTCCAGTTTCTGTCCCTGTGAATTTGACCGCCTCATTAAAGTGGAATTCTACAGAATTTGTCTCTTTAGCCTGGCTGATTTCATGTAGCATCATGTCCTGATAGGTCATTATCTACGTTGGAGTATGTGTCAGAATTTACTTCTTTTTAAACAAAATATCAGGGGAGTATATTTTTTCATTAATTTTCAGAAAGGGTTATAGGGAGGGAGAGGATCAATTGGCTTTCACCTGCACACACCCTGATGGGACCTGGGCATCAATCCCACAGCTGAGTAATATGCCCTTGACTGGGTATCAATCCTGAGACCTTTTGATCCAAAGGTGGAGTCTCCAACCACGGAGCCATTCTGGCCTGGGCACTAATTGTAGTTTAATTGGATAGTGGCCTTCCGAACTGGTGTGAAGTGCTATCTCACTAAGGTTTCCATTTGCATTTCTGTAATGATTAGGCCATCACTTAAGGCAGCGGTTCTCAACCTGTGTGTCACAACCCCTCTGGGGGTCGAATGATCCTTTCACAGGGATAGCCTAAGACCATCAGAAAACACATATATTCCCTAACCACTTTGGCTCAGTGGATAGAGCATCAGCCTGCGGACTGAAGGGCCCCAGGCTCGATTCCGGTCAAAGGGCATGTACCTTGGTTGCAGGCACATCCCCAGTAGGAGGCAGCTAATCGATGTTTCTAACTCTATCCCTCTCTCTTCCTCTTTGTAAAAAATCAATAAAATATTTTTATGTTTTAAAAGAAAACACATATATAATTACATAATGTTTTTGTGATTAATCACTATGCTTTAATTATGTTCAATTTGTAACAATGAAAATACATCCTGCATATCAAGATATTTACATTATGATTCACAACAGTAGCAAAATTACAGTTATGAAGTAGCAAGAAAAATAATTTTATGGTTGGGGGTCACCACAATGTGAGGAACTGTATTAAATGGCTGTGGCATTAAGAAGGTTGAGAACCACTGACTTAAGGCCTCTGTGTTTTAAAGCTCCCTGATAACATCCCTGTGCAAATCTATGCTCTACTGAAAAAAATAATAGAGATGGGGCAGGGGTTTGATTAAAAATAGTGGCAGCGTAGGCGGATGCTGCACAGACATGCTCCCAGGAACAAGCTGGAATTACAACTGAAATATGGAAAGTCTTCCTGAATAATCAACAGAAAACCCACAGGAGAGAACCCTGATCCCCAAGGACTGAAGGTAGTGTGCTAGGGGCAGGGGCCTGACAAAAAAGAATTACTAAGTAGACTGAGGGGCAGGGACCATGGGAAAGAAAAATGGCTAGTTATCTCGCTAGAAAAGCAATGTGTTATGATTGAACCCAGGCAGGTGTGACCCTGCTCGTAAATTTTATGTAAACTTTTTACCGTGCCAGTACCGGGAACGGCTAATGAACCGCTTTGCAGTTTGTTTTTTCTTTTTAAAAAAAATACTTTGTAGTGTTGCAGATAAAAGGTCTTGCTGTACTCTTGGTCTGCACTGCAAGCTGTGGGCTCTTATGGGAAGGACATGGCTAGCAGTCAGCTGATCAGCTTAATAAAGGCTCTTAAAATTTTAATTCTGAGTCGGTGGTCTATCTCGCTGAGCTAACCCATAACAGTAGAGTCTGCATAGAGACTGGTATGAGGGACAGAGGCGCAAAAGGGCTGGTTGGGCACCCACAGATGGCAACTGAAGTCCCAGAGAGATATCTCAGCTGTAGGGGTGGGGGTGCCACTGAGAACTCTGGGATATAATCCTGAAGCTGGGCTCCCCAGCAGCGAGCACCACACTGAGGAGGGTACCCACATAACATCTAGCTGTGAAAAGCAGCAGGGTGCTGTCTGAGAGGGAGAGATGGCTGGAAATTCAGGCACCCTCTTAAAGGGCCAACACACTAAATACACTGTGGAGGCACCCATTTTGTGCTCTGGCAGAGGGAGGGTGAAGTGTGAGAGCAGTACCCAGAAGTGGGGACTCTGGGGACTCTGGGGATAGACCAAGTTTCCTGGTCTGAGCCATTCCCTCACACAACAGAGGACATCTTTCCCACATAGACATCTGCCTTGCCTGGGGGGAAGACAATTGACACATCCTCTTGGAAAACACCTTGCCCTGAGGCCACTTAAGAGATTAAAAGTAACTATTAGCTTCCAGGCAGAAGCAACTGCCCCACCCTGTTGAAAAATCTCTCACCACACCTGAGGATGTTTGCCTGGGGGCAATTCAACTCTGAATCCTATTAGTCTGTGTAGACAGAAGTGGTCTCTGGAGGCTTTGAGTCTTAGCCTGATCCAATTAGACAGAAACAACCTTTAACACTGTCCTGCACCAGAGATTGAGAGGTATAGAGGATCTACCTAATACATAGTCACAAACACAAACAGACAACCAAAATGAGGAGACAAAGAAACAACCCCCAAATGAAAGAACTAGAAGAAGAGATAAATAAAGCAGAGATAAGAAATTTATCTGAATCAGAGTTCAGAGTAATAATATTAAAAATGCTCTACAGTATGAAAAAAGATATAGTAACTATGAAAAAAAAATAGAAGGTGTTTGAAGAAATAATGGTTGAAAACTTCCCTAACCTGGTAAAAGGAAAAGTCACACATGTTCAGAAGGCAGAGAACCCCAAGCAAGAAGAACCCAAACAGACCACACCCAGACACATCATAATAAAAATGCCAAAAATTAAAGACAAAGAGAGAATCTTAAAGACTGCAAGAGAAAAGAAAACTGTTACCTACAAAGGAGTTCCCATAAGGCTGACACCTGATTTCTCATCAGAAACTCTACAGGCCAGAAGGGAATGGCATGAAGTACTCAAGGTAATGGAAAGCAAGGATCTGAGACCACGATTATTATATTCAGTAAGGCTATCATTCAAAATAGACGGTCAGATAACTCCCAGACCAAAAGAGGCTAAAGGAGTTCATCACCACCAAGCCAGCATTACAGGAAATGCTAAAGGGATTGCTGTAGGGGATTGCTGAGAAGAAGAAACAGAGAGAGACCTAGTCATACAGAATTAAAAGGGCTATAAATAAGTACCCCTCAATGATAACCCTAAATGTAAATGGATTAAACGCTCCAGTCAAAAGGTGTAGGGTAGCTGAATGGATACAAAAACATGACCTAACTATATGCTGTCTACAAGAGACCCGCCTCAAAACAAAAGACACACACGGGATGAAAGTGAAGGGATGGAAAAAATTTTTCCATGAAAATGGTAGCGAACAAAAGCTGGAGTAACAATACTCACATCCAACAAAATAGACTTTAAAAGCATCATGCTAAGCGAAATAAGCCAGTTGGAGAAAGATAAATATCATATGACCTCACTCATTTGTGGAATACAATGAACAACATAAACTGATGACAAAAAATAGAGCCAGAGGGGGAGAAAATATTCTAGAATATAAAAGAAATAATCCTGTTATTTGAAGATTTTTAATATTTCCTATAACTTTTGTGACATCATACTATGTTAGTACAGTTTTGGTAATGCTATTACACTTAAAATCCTTTTATTCTTAAAATAATAATGTTTATAGCATGTAATATGTAAGTTCATTTTTCTTGAATAATTGGTGTTTATTGCATGCAACATTGCCATATGTAAAATCATTTTTCTTGAGATATTAATGTTTATTGCATGTAACATTATTATAGTTAAAATCACTTTTCTTAAAATAAAAAACTAGAAAAAAAATCTATACTCTACCACTATGCATGACAAGCTTATTTCATCCCCAACAGTATTTGGCATTTCTTAAAAAAAATTGAAAAAAAGGACAAGGAAAACCGTCCTAATTTAATCATTAAAAAATAGCATATAACTTCGCTGATCACAACATGATGTCCTCACTTGTTTCTTCACTGTTTTGTCTGTTTATTGTCGTCCTGTAATGCCAGTGTCTTTGTAAGAACTTTCACACACGAAAGATACCAACCCTTTGTATATTGCACTTGGCTGGACTCATCTCCCAATTAACTGCCTACTTCTAATTTCACTTTTTAAAAAAATACATTTTTTTATTGATTTCAGAGAGGAAGAGAGAGAGAGAGAGAGATCAGTGATGAGAGAGAATCATTGAAACAGCTGCCTCCTGCGTGCTGCACGTTAGGGATCAAGCCTGAAACCTGGGCATGTACCGGGAATCGAACCGTAACCTCTTGGCTCATAGGCCGGTGTTTGACCATTGAGCCACAGCCCCTGGGCAAATGTCACTTTTTTTTCTTAACCTGCGGTTTTTTGTTTCGTATGAACTAACAAATCCATCTTCCCTATTGGGATTTATCTTGTGCCTTTTAAGCCTAGAAAGTCTGCTCCCCCTTCCAGTAAATTGATATATGATATAGTCTCACTTTATTTTTATTTTTACTTTTTTTGTTTTTTTAATATATTTTATTGATTTTTTACAGAGAGGAAGGGAGAGAGATAGAGAGTCAGAAACATCGACGAGAGAGAAACATTGAGCAGCTGCCTCCTGCACATCTCCCACTGGGGATGTGCCCGCAACCCAGGTACATGCCCTTGACCGGAATCGACTCCGGGACCTTTCAGTCCGCAGGCCGACGCTCTATCCACTGAGCCAAACCGGTTTCGGCTAGTCTCACTTAAAAAAAAAAATTGATTTGAGAGTGAGAGGGGGGGAAACATGGGTCTGTTGTTGCTCTCATCCGTGCACTCACTGGGTGATTCTCGCATGTGCCCTGGCCAGGGACTGAATCGCAATCTTGCTGCATCAGCACCACATTCTCACCAATGAGCACCCCCTCCCCCACCCCCCACGCCAGGACATAGCCTCACTTCTATTGTCTTTCTGTGCGTATGTAGTTTGCTCTCTGCGCCCCTGACTTAACTCCATCAGGAGTTAATTTTGCCGTATGACAGACGATGTGTGTCTAATTCTCCCCCGGAGAGCTAATCAATTATTCCAAGATTATTAACTGAATAGTCCCTCCTGTCCCCCTTATTTTTATTGCGTGTTAATGCCTTTTACATTGGCGGGTTTATGGCTCTCATTTCTTTATTCTGGTGCCAGCTTCACTTCATTTCCCTTTGATTATTTTAATAGTCCCCATGATTCTCCCCCGTGATTATTTTTAATCTTCATGCTGCTTACACCCTCCATGTCCTGAGGAAACCTCCTCCAGTCTGGGCTCCACTCCGCCCCTTTCCTGCAAGGCAGCCTGGAGCCTCTGTGGCCACGTGTTCCCAGGAGCTGTGGAGCCCAGGTGCTCAGTCCCCGTGGGTTCCCACTGAGGGGGGGAGGGGGAAGGCAGGTGTCCCTAACGACTCTCCCGCCCTCCAGCCCGGGGAGGTTACCACATTACAGATGGGTTTCAAGACCTTCCCAGTGAGAGGAAGGTGGGGACCCCCACTGCTTGGGGCACCTCACGTAGCTCCCTGGCCATAGGGAGCTGACACCGTCTGCTCACACAGGGGTTCCTCCTTCCAGGAGCCCCCGCTGGCCCTGAAGATGCCCTTGCCCAAGGGGGAGGATGTCCTGATAGCTGCCTGAGCTCCCCAGCTGAATCCGCGCTGAGCCCCTCACTTGGGACTGAGCCTGCCACTTGCCACCGGCTGCGAAGAGCCAGGCCTGTTCACAGGCATCAAGTTCAGTTCGCAGAGCCACCCCGTCACCAGGCATCCTCATCCCCGTTGGACAGTCGAGGAAACGGAGGCTCAGAGACACCAGGTTGCACCGCTGCAGATTCTCTAGCAGGCCAGCGCGGGGCCAGGTGTGTTCACGGGCTGCCTCTCTCCAAAGCTCTTTTCATGTGGTTTTTGGGAAAATGAAATTGAATGTGAATACTCATCTGAGTGTCTGGCCCCCCACTTTTTTTAATATGCACAGGTAGAAGACGGAGCACCCTTGTTAACCTGAGATGACTACATGGGATGTGAGAAGGAAAACGAAGGGAAAGTAGCAGTGCTCACTAGAGAAGACTGGATATTACCGAACAATTACTGGGTGTGCACCTGACATATCCAATTGGAAAATTGTAGCCAGAGGGGCAAAGAGGGGTCAGCATGTGTGCATGCTAATTATTAAGAAGTCTCTTCTAGTAACGCCAACAGGGGCACCTCTTCGTTGGTCAAATAAAAACCCAACCATAATGTTTATATAAAAAGTAAAAATCACCTCAATGTTCAATAAGGAAATAGCTAAATAAGCTAGGGTACATCTCCATGACGAAATGTGTGGGCCTCGCCCTGGCTGGATAGCTCTGTTGGTTAGAGTGTTGTTCCTGATACTTCAAGGTTGTGTATTCAATCCCCTGTCAGGGCACATACAAGAATCATCCAATGAATGCATAAATATGTAGGACAACAAATCTATGTCTCTCTCTAAAAAAAAAATAAAAAAATTAATTTTAAAAAATGTGGGCCTTAAGCCCTAGCTGGTTTGGCTCAGTGGATAGAGCGTCAGCTTGCGGACTGAAAGGTCCCAGGTTCGATTCCGGTCAAGGTCACATGCCCGGGTTGTGGGTTCAATCCCCAGTGTGGGGTGTGCAGGAGGCAGCCGATCAATGATTCTCTCTCATCATTGGTGTTTCTATCTCTCTCTCCCTCTCTGAAATCAATAAAAATATGTTTTTAAAAAATATGGGCCTTAAAACATGCTTTCATCCAAACCCATTCATTGGTCTCTGTTTTGTGCCAGGAACTGGGGCTGGGATAAGACAAAAAGAGGTGCTGCCTGCAGTCAAGGAAGGAGACAGGCTCATAAACAGGTTTAGAAGCTGGACAGTGAGAGATGCCAGGGCTGGTGTGTGTGAGTGTGTGTGAGTGTGTGTGAGTGTGTGAGTGTGAGTGTGTGTGTGAGAGTGTGTGTGTGTGTGAGTGTGTGTGTGTGTGAGTGTGTGTGTGAGTGTGAGAGTGTGAATGTGTGATTGTGTGTGTGTGATTGTGTGTGTCTGTGTGTGAGCATACATGCATGTATGTGTGAGTGTAGTTGTGTGCATGT
>NW_006300048.1:2505640-2517432 GCF_000327345.1 Myotis davidii | reverse complement strand
CAGGAAAAGTGATTGAGAAGATGAGACCTGAGCCACGTCCTGATTCTTTGTGAAGAGTTTGTCATGTTGTGGGAAAACAGTTCTGATGTTAATTCAAAAAGGATGAAAAAGTTTATGCAGTGTGTCCATGGAGCCACACTAGCTTGGGGTATTTTTTAACACTAAGTTTAATTTACATAAGAAAGACAAGCTTTTGTCTTCTGTATACTGTGGTTATTTTAACTTTTCTGCTCTTTCTTCTAAAGTGAATCCTAACTAAGACATATACTGCCTGTCCCAGGGCCCTAGCGGGAACACAGCTGGGCGATTCGAAGGGCGTTTAATAAGGGAATTGTTCATAGAGGTGTGGGCAGGCCACAGAGAAACCACAGGGGGCTGCTACAGCGCCCGTGGCAAGTAACAGTGGGTGTCAGCCCCTGCGGTCTGAAATGGGGGGAGAGGGAGCCGTTCAGGAAGCCCGGGCCAGAGAGAGCTGGGTGGAGAGGGAGCCGTTCAGGAAGCCCGGGCCAGAGAGAGCTGGGTGGAGAGGGAGCCAGACCACAGCTGTGACCGCCAGCCAGTGGATATAGTCAGTACTGACCCCGCAGGGAGAGAAAAAGGAGAATACATCTCCTGACTTCACCATCCTCCCATCTTCTGATCCTGAAATGGAGGGTGTGAGTCCCGAGTCCCCTGTTGTCGCTCAGCTCACCAGGCGCAGGGTCGGCAGGGTCGGAGGGTGAATGACAGGAAAGCTCCTCTTAGTCTTGGTCCAAATTTAAAAAACCCTGTCCCCAGCACAGAGGACGGTGTCCCGTCAGCTACTATAAGATTGGGGACGGGGGGTGTCAACCTGGCAACACTCCTATGGAAACCCAGCTACTGCGAGAGTTCTTCCCAGAAGTCAGCAGCGGGAAATGGGGGTCGTGAGGCCTGAATGTATCATCGTAGCCACCTGCTCTCACCCCCAAGGACACAGGCTCCTCGCCCTTTGCCAGCACCTTGGCCAGGCAGGGTGTTTCACTCGGAGGGGGACTCCTACAGGCCTTTATTCCTGTAGGGCCCGAGTCCGTGTGGCCTCGGCTCTCTTGGCTGAAGGTCTCTGTGGACCCGGCTCCTGGGCAGGGGGCTGTGAAGAAGCCCTTCAGCGAGTCCCTTGGGCTCCAGATCCAGTGCCCACCTCTGCGGCGCAGTCACAACCCAGTTTCTCTGGTGCTTGGGATTCATCAGCCGGCCATGACGGTGACCCCTTCTCTGCCTGGTGGGCCGGTGGTGTGAGAAATGCGAATGGCAGGGGTCAGCGGGCACCGGACACACCCTTCAGGGTCCACAGCTCGGGAGCCCAGGCAGAATGCAAAGGAAACGGGGCCACGGTTCGATGTGCTTCTGCCTGAGCGTGGTAACTACTGCCCCCAGGTGACTCCCTCCCTCCCAGATGGTTACTGGCAGGGAATGTCTCCCTCTCTACCAGGAACGATGATTTTCAAGGGGCCCCAGGTGATGGCCTGAGGAGAGCCAGTATTCCAGGGGTGGCCGTGACCTTCAGTGGGAATGAAAGCATGCCCGCCAGTGGGCCACATGAGGACACCAACAATGCATTATGCCGGCCCCCACAGCCCCTTCTAATAGAGACTCTTTAATCTAGAACGCTATTGCCCCAACCGTGCCTTCTGCTGGGGGTCAGGCAGGGCTCCCCTCTTTGGCTCAGACGTTGCCCCCCGAGAGGTCTCCACAACTGTGGGATGGCCCCGGCTGGGTCCCCCTTATTGCTGACGTTAGATTCCCAGGACGCTTTTGTTAGCCAGCCAGCATCCCAGGAAGACCCCTTCCTCCCTGAGCAGCCCACACCTGCTCCCCAGAGAGCAGAGCAGACGTGCAGGACCCCGGAAAGGGCTCCCAGGGAGGAGAGGCCGCTTGCAGGGCCTCCCTGCTGCCAGCGTGGGAACTGTGGGAAAGCTTACACCACGCGCCCCCACCTCCTGAGTCACCAACGCGCACACACAGGTGAGAGGCCCTTTAAAGGTGAGCGGGAAGTTTGTACGTGGCCTTTCTTCCGTTGGACGACATATGTGGATACACACCAGCTACCGGCCACATACATGTGACCAGTGCGGCCAAGAACTGATGATATCTGACCATCTCAGGCAACACCAAAGGACACGTCTGCGGGGGCCAGGATCCCCCATCCACAGGCCAACGATGAGCAGGTGGCAGGTCCTCCTGGACTTTAGGTCAATCTCCTCTTCCCCTCACTTGGTTCTCCACCCAGGTCCTGCCTGCCTCTGACCAGCTAGTCTCTTTAGAGCAGTGGTTCTCCCATTCAAGCACTAACCAGGCCCAACCCTGCTTAGCTTCCAAGATCAGACGAGATCGGGCATGTTCAGGGTGGTATGGCCGTAGACTAGAGCAATGGTTCTCAACCTTCTGGCCCTTTAAATACAGTTCCTCACGTTGTGACCCAACCATAAAATTATTTTTGTTGCTACTTCATCACTGTCATGTTGCTACTGTTATGAATCGTCATGTAAATATCTGATCTGCAGGATGGTCTTAGGCGACCCCTGTGAAAGGGTCATTCGACTGCCAAAGGGGTCGCGACCCACAGGTTGAGAACCGCTGCTTTAGAGAAAGATTGTGAGGCAGTGGTGAGTGAAGCCCCTGTGAGCTGGACCCCCCGCAGGGACTCTTAAAAAACTGTCTTGCGTGCCCTTGTCTCTCTGGGGCCGCCTACTGTTGCTGCGTTGAGCTACATGCACAGATGAAGTAAAGTAGAGCTTGGGAGCTTAATTAGAAAGTTCTAGAGGCAGCTCAGCTGGTTAGCATTGGCTCCATACACCAAGGTTGTTGATTCCATTTCCGGTCAGGGCACATACAAGAAGAAGCAACCAATGAATGCATAAATAAGTGAAACAACAAACTGATGTTTCTCTCTCTCTCTCTCTCTCCCCCCTTCCCTCTCTCTCTCTTTCTCTAAAATTAATAATTTATTTTTAAAGAAAGCTGTTAGAATCCTGGGAATTTCCCCAAGGCCTGAGGAATTAAAGCTGAAGGGAAGCTGTCTGCCCTAAGGGTAAAAAAACAACAAAAAAAGCCCTAGCTGGTTTGGCTGAGTGAATAGAGCATCGGCCTGTGGACTGAAGGGTCCTGGATTCGATTCCAGTCAAGGGCACATGCCCAGGGTTTCAGGCTCAATCCCCCCAGTAGGGGGCATGCAGGAGGCAGCTGATCAATGATTCTCTCTCATCATTGATGTTTCTGTCTCTCTCTGTCTCCCTTCCTCTCTGAAATCAATAAAAAAAATATTTTTTAAAAAAGCTCTTTATGTCACTCCCCAACTTGCAACCCTTCGGTGACTCTCCTTTGCCTGCTACAAAAATCCAAGTTCCTCATCGTAGTCTTCCACAGTTTCCAGAGCCAGGCTACTAGTATGTTCGAATCCTGAATTTACCACTTACTAGCCACGTGACCTTGGGGACGGTCTTCTGGTGAGAAAAGTACTATTGGCCTGTTTGGGACACATCCTTATTGAATCAGATTCTGTCCGGCTCTCACCAGCCCCATGCCCAGAGCTTCTGTCTCCTCCCACCACTTGGATGGAATGCCCCACCGCAGGGCATGGGATCTGGCATCTCAAGTGGCCACCAGCAACACAGAAGCCTGGGCGAGTTAATCCTCTTGGGTAACATTTGACTAATGGGAGTTGGCAGAGACCCAAGCAGGTAAGTTCCCTCTTCTCCCCTCCCTTCCCTGAACTGCTGCAAGGCACTGTCTCTCCACACAGGTTTCCAGCACCGAAGATCTCTTTTATTCCCACCGGGGCACTAGGTCCCTTCCGTGGTGAGGGGGTGAATGCAGGAGAAGAAATCAATCTACCCGTTAACAGTGCTTATCCTGTCTTTGCTAGGTTTGGGCTCAGCCTTTCCCAGTATTATCTTGTCCAACAAAAGGGTGGGAAAGATTAGTAGGTTTTGAATCCTGCCGTTTCCTGGCTGTGTGGTCCTGGGCAATTTACTTCTTTCTCTCTCTTGCTTCTGATAGCAAGTTGGCAAGACTGGATTCACACTAAAATGATAATCACACTCGAAAAATGGTTTCTTTGACTGCCTGAAGGGAGAGCAAGGGGCTGCAGTGCTCCGGGTGACCCTGGAAGGACTAGGGTGAGGTAGTGGGAGATTAGAAAACTTCAGGAGTGATAATTAATGGGATTTGGTTGAAGGCAGGTCATGGATGACTCCCGGGTTTTTGGCTTGTATTATAGGTAGCACAGAAGAGTGGGTGAACTTCATTATGTAATTTATTTTCTATTTTTATGATCAGTTATACACGCAAAAGTGTTATTTTTGTATGTGTGCAATTTAAAGAATAATAATAAACCTTATCTACCCTTTTATGTCACTTGAGAAAAAGTGGATACTAATTCATACATTTGAAGCCTTTGAGCTCCCCCTTTGATCACATCCCCCCATCCTCCATAGAGGTAACCTCTATCCTGAATTTTGGTTAATTTTGCCTTTGCTTTTATTTGTTGTTTCTACCATATATGTATCTATTATTAAACAATACAGTGATTGGTTTAATGTGTTTTTTTAAAAATATATTTTTATTGATTTCAGAGAGTAAGGAGAGGGATATAGAGAGAGAAATGATGAGAGAGAATCATTGATTGGCTGCCTCCTGCGCACCCCACACTGGGGATCGAGTCTTCAACCTGGGTTTGTGCCCTGACGGGGAACCAAACTGGTTCATAAGTGGGTGCTCAACCACTGAGCCACGCCGGCCAGGCTTAATTTAGGTTTTGAACTTTATGTTTATTCTGTTTGGGGTTCATTGATCTTCAGTCCAAAGGCTTATATAAAACGTTTACTATATTAAAAAACCTGTGGAGCAGAGTAAACATTATAGACTTTCAGTATAATAGTGAGGGGGCCACTGCTACCCCTATGTCTCGGCTGTATATGATTTAAAAAAAATATTTTTATTGATTTCAGAGAAGAAGGGAGAGAGAGGGAGAGATTGAAACATCAATGATGAGAGAAACTCGCTGGGAATCGAGCCCTCAACTCTGGCATGTGCTCTGACCGCGAATCAAACCATGATCTTCTGGTTCATAGGTCAACGCTCAACCTCTGAGCCACACCCCGGGGCAGCTGTATGTGAGTTTGACTGTGGTTTTGGTTGAAAGAACACCCTGTGTCCTGAAGGAAGCGCCTTCACCTTGCAGGGGTGGCTTCTCGGCTCTGCTCTCCCTGAGCCTTCGGCTGCAATCCGGTCTTCTATCAAGCCAGCGGCTTCTAGGCCCCGGGGCACAGGGTAATACCAGTAAATTCTCTGGGCATGAGCTCATTGGACAGTTTCCTTGGCTATAAAATGCATGCCTTGGGTGGAGGAGGTGTTGTGTGGCCTGCCGTGGTGATGATGGATAAGGTACTCCGTAGGTCCATGAACTGTGGTGCTGACCAAGCAAAGCAGGCAGAGGGGAAGGCATACCTGGAATGTGTCTGTTCTTGCAAAACTAAAGCGCAGCCCTTCCCTGCTAGCAGGGCCAAGTCAGATCCATCTACAACCGGGTGGGAATGGTGCCCAACTGGGGACTCAGCCCTGGGCTGTGAGTAGGAAGGCTGCTCAGCACTGGCCACAGCAGGTAGCCCCAGAGAGGGGAAGACTAGGCTCCTGAGACAAAGCATGACTCCACCCCTGCCACCACGGTTGACAGAACAAGCCCTGGGGTGCCTGGGGATAGAGGCTGATCACGATCCACCTGATGACCATTCTTTCCCACTTGTCGTTACCTTGCCTTTGGCTGTTAAACATCACCACCTGGCCCGGCTGGTGTGGCTCAGTGGTTGAGCATTGACCTATGAACCAGAAGGTCACGGTTTGATTCCCGGTCAGGGCACATGCCCAGATTGCAGGCTCGATCCCCTGTGTGGGGCATGCGGGAGGCAGCTGATCCATGACTCTCTCTCATCCTTGATGTTTCTCTCTCTCTCTCTCCCTTCCTCTTTAAAATTGATAAAAAAATATATATTTAAAAAAACACATGCAAAAAATATCACCACCTGGCCTTTACATCACCAGGATACCATTATCCTCACTGAGATCAGGGAATCCAGTTCCAGTGATCCTCCTGGCACCACCCCCCCGCCCCGCCCCAATAGCATTACCAGCCTACAGAGGACAGCCATCTGAGCATATCAAAAATTCAATGTCGCCGAAACCGGTTTGACTCGGTGGATAGAGCGTCGGCCTGCGGACTGGGGGGTCCTGGGTTCAATGCCAGTCAAAGGCATGTACCTGGGTTGCGGGCACATCCCCAGTAGGAGGTGTGTAGGAGGCGGCTGATCGATGTTTCTCTCTCATCGACGTTTCTAACTCTCGATCTCTCTCCCTTCCTCTCTGTAAAAAATCAATAAAATATATTAAAAAAAAAAAAGAATTCAATGTCGCTCGCCAATGCACTTTGGCATGCTTTGGTAAAGGAGTGTTTTCCCGACCCCCTTCAACCGTGTGGCTGGAAGTGGCTAAACAGATGGCACAGAACAAATCCAATCCAGCCTTCCCACCTCCCTGAGATTTCAGACTCCTTCCTCTCTAGTATGCCAGGGAAATTCCGGCATTTCAAGTTTATTAACTATAGGCTACCATGAAGTTCAGGCTTTAATTAACCAAACCGGCAGGCTATGAGTGCCTCTCCCCGGTGCTCCAGCCAATACGTTAAATCCCGAATCCCGATGAGCATCCATGGCCGTGAGTTTGGCCGCGCTGAGCCCCACGTTCCACCCTCCTGGGCCTGTTTCCCACACCAGTCCCAGCGGCTCCCGCCAAGGCAGGTTGGCAAGGCCTGTAACTCTTTCTGGCTGGGCCTTCTCCTCTTAGCGTGGGCCTGTGCGGGCTGTGCTGGGATCTAACTCACGAAGGGCCTGGAGCCAAGCGGGCATGAGGCGGGAAGGGCTCTGGGGCTGATGTCCTGGGAGACAGGAGACCTACAGAGGACGTTGTCTCCACAGACAAGACTATTTCAGGAGAATCTGGGGACTCAACCATTCTCAGCCTCATCCATGTCTGCGCCAATGTCCCCACCCCCTCTCAGTGTCCCACCCATTTCCCATCAATGCCCTTATCTTAGCCTAAGAGACTAGAGCAGCCGTGGGCAAACTACGGCCCCGCAGGCCGGATCCGGCCCGTTTGAAATGAATAAAACTAAAAAATAAAAAGACCATACCCTTTTATGTAATGATATTTACTTTGAATTTATATTGGTTCACACAAACACTCCATCCATGCTTTTGTTCCAGCCCTCCAGTCCAGTTTAAGAACCCATTGGGCCCTTGAGTCAAAAAGTTTGCCCACCCCGGAGCTAGAGGGTTGAGCATTTAATTAGCACTGCCACTTGGCAACCCAATGACATCCTGGGGCCAGTCCTCAGCCTTATGTGCCCTCCAAGATGTCCTGATTGCTCACCCTTCATTCAGAATTCTGTTACAAACCCCAGCGGCAACGGAATTCTAGTGCCAACCACCTAAAGGTAGCACAGACCCCACAAGTTAAAGGGCCTGGTCCCCAACAAGACTGCTCTTGCTTCAGATGCCAGCGGCATGTTCCGAAGGGTTCCCAGGCCACAGGCACCTCTGATTGACGGGGTAAAAGTTGGGGATTCCCACAACCCCCTTTAGGTTCCATAACTCACTAGAACAACTCACAGAACTCAGGACACTGCCATTCTTATGGATAACTGTATTGGGACATGAATCAGCAGGACCAGCCGCATGAAGAGGCGCCTAGGGCCAGGTCTGGGAGGGTCCTGAATGCACAGCTTCTGGGTGCCCTCTCCTCATGGAATCCGGACACGTCACCTTCCTGACACCTCAGGGTGTTCACCAACGAGGAAGCTCCACTGAGTTCTGTGTCCAGAGCTTTTATTGGGGCTTCCTGACACAGGCACAGTTGATTAGATAATTGGCTGGCAATCAAACTCAATCTCCAGGCTCTCTCTTCTCTCTAGACCTCACAGGGCTCAAAACCGCAACCCTTTCACCACATGGTTGGTTTTTCTGGCTGGCCAGCCTCAATTCTGAAACGTTTTAGGGGCCACCATGAATCACCTCATTGGTATAAACTGTCAGGGCCCACCATAAATATCACTCCTAATACTTGGGAAATTCCAAGGATTTAGTCTCTCTCCCAGGAATGAGGGACAAAAGCCAGTCAAATTCTTTATTATACAGCACATAGTGTGGTCAGTTTCCACCAGGCTAGCTTCTCAAGTCCAGCTTTTTATTCTGACAAGTTTCAAACCATTTAGATTAAACAATTCTTAGCAATTTTACCACAATTTGTGCTCTCAGTAAATTAATGTTCCAGTAATTCCCCCATCTTCTTCTTTTAAAAAATGTATTTTATTGATTTTTTACAGAAAGGAAGGGAGAGGGATAGAGAGTTAGAAACATAGATGAGAGAGAAACATCGATCAGCTGCCTCCTGCACACCTCCCACTGGGGATGTGCCCGCAACCGAGGTACATGCCCCTGACTGGAATTGAACCCGGGACCCGTCAGTCTGCAGGCCGAAGCTCCATCCACCGAGCCAAACTGGTCAGGACTCCCCTTCTTCTTTTTCTGTGGTTTTATGTTATTGGAGGTCAACCATGGTCTGAAAAGATTAAATGGAAAATTCCAGAAACAAACAATTCACAAGTTGTTAGCTTTTTAAAAATATATATGTTTTTATTGATTTCAGAGAGAGGAAGGGAGAGAGGGCTAGAATATCAATGATGAAAGAGAATCATTGATCTGCTGCCTCCTGCACGCCCCCTACTGGGGATAGAGCCCACAACCTAGGGAATGTGCCCTGACCAGGAATGGAACCCTGACCTCCTGGTTCAAGGGTCGACACTCAACCACTGAGCCACACCAGCCAGGCAACAATTCATGTTTTAAAGCACCAGCCTTAACCTGCGATAAAATCTTGAGCTGTCTTGTGCTGTCCCACCCAGGATACAAATCATCCCTTTGTCCGGCATATCCACACAATACGCTACCTGCCTGTTAGCCACTTAGTAGCCATCTCAGTTATCAGATGTGTTATCAGATAGAGGCCACATTAACATAACTTTTATTACAGTATATTGTTATAATTGTTCTATTTTATTAGTTATATTGCTAATCTCTTACTGAGACTGATTTGTAAGTTAAACTTTATCATAGGTATGTGCATATGTATGGGGTAAAACATAGCAGATATAGGGTCCAGTACTACCCATGGTTTCAGGTATCCACCAGAGGTCTTGGAATGTATCCCCTGCAGATGGGGCGAGGGGAGCGGGGGCATTGGAACACTATCATCCAATATGCAGATCATACTCAAATTTCCCCAAGGGTACAATGTCCTTCATAATTGATTTTCCCAAAGAACTTATATACTTATATGCATAGCCTATGGACATGGGCAATAGGTTAGTGAAGACTTGGGGGTGTGTGTGTAGGGGCTGGAAAGAAGGGAGGAAAGAGGTGGGGGGAAATGGGAGATACCCATAATATTATCAACAATAAAAAATATATATACAACATAATAACTGATTTCCCCTCCAACTTGGATCCAATCCAGGATCACACTTTGCAGTTTTCATATCTCGTTTAATCTGACACACTTCCTCAATCTTCTTTTCCTTTCTTTCTTTCTTTCTTTCTTTTTTATGACATTCAAAAAAGTTTTAAAAACAACACAAATTAGTTTTGTGTGTGTGTTAATCCTCACCCAAGGATATGTTTCCATTGATTTTTAGAGAGAGTAGAAGAGAGAGAGAAAGACAGAGAGAAACATTGATGTGGGAGAAACACATTGATTGGTTGCCTCCTGCATGAGCCCTGACCAGGGCCCGGGACAGGGAGGAGCCTGCTTGTGCCCTTGACCAGAATCGAACTCGGGACCCTTTGGTCTGCAGGCCGACACTCTATCCACTCAGCCAAATTGGCTAGGGCAAAACAACACAAGTTTGTAATCTCACAATATGGCGGTCAGAAGTCTGAAATGGGTTTCACTGGGCTAACATCAAGTTGTGACAGGACTGCATTCCTTATTTCCTTGCCTTTTGCAGCTCCCAGGAGCCTCTCCCTGGTTTGTGGCTCCTTCCTCTGTCTTCAAAGCCGGCAGCATATACCTTCAATCTGTCTGCCTCAGTTTCCATCATCGCATCTCCTTCTCTGACTCAAACACTCCCTCCTTCTTCCAGGGACCGTTGTGATGGTTGGTAATTGGCCCACCCACATGATCCAGAATGCTCTCCCATGAGATTAACATTTATAAAGTGTCCAGGCCAGTCATTTTGCAGGATGACTCTTACTTTGGTTTGTCTGTTCATTTCCTCAAGATGAGGTTCAGAGTGAACATTTTTGGCAGGAATACGACAGAAGAGATGTAGTATTCCTACATCCGCAGTGTCCTCAGAGCATCGCATCAGGAGACATGTGGTGCTAGTCTGTCCTGTTAATGTAATGAACTTTGATTCCATGATGAAGGCGGTGTTGCCAGATCAGCTAGCTTCCGACAAACTAAGAAACCTGAGAACCACTGGCCGGGCTTTCCAAGCAGCCAGAGGGGCTGTAGCACACCTGGCCTGGCTTCCTCTTTTCTCACCCGCTTTGGGAACACCAGGGGGTCTTGATGGAAGGGAGGGGCCAGGCTCCGCAGTGCTGTCACTTACTCCCAGTTCCCTGGAGGCTCCTGGAGACAGCTCCGCGGCTGCTTTCCGTGGGTGCTGCGGAGCCCAGGACGTTGATGAGCCCGCCCTGCGACTATGCAGGTGTCCCTGTGCGTGTGCAGGAAAGGAGGGACGTGCGCACACGTGGGTCTTCTGGCCTGCATCAGCCCGCCCGCATGCACGTTGTTATTGCGAGCCTTCCTGTTCCCCAAAGCCTTCTACCCTGCAGCCTCTGGGTGGGTGAAGTTGTGCACGTGTGTGTCAAGCGTTTCTGAGCAGAGCGGTCGTGGTTCTCGAGTGACTGCTGCGTGTGCATGAAAGGAGGGACGTGCGCACTGCTGCGTGTGCATGAAAGGAGGGACGTGCGCACTGCTGCGTGTGCATGAAAGGAGGGACGTGCGCACTGCTGCGTGTGCATGAAAGGAGGGACGTGCGCACTGCTGCGTGTGCATGAAAGGAGGGACGTGCGCACTGCTGCGTGTGCATGAAAGGAGGGACGTGCGCACTGCTGCGTGTGCATGAAAGGAGGGACGTGCGCACTGCTGCGTGTGCATGAAAGGAGGGACGTGCGCACTGCTGCGTGTGCATGAAAGGAGGGACGTGCGCACTGCTGCGTGTGCAGGAAAGGAGGGACGTGCGCACTGCTGCGTGTGCAGGAAAGGAGGGACGTGCGCACACGTGGGTCTTCTGGCCTGCATCAGCCCGCCCGCATGCACGTTGTTATTGCGAGCCTTCCTGTTTCCCCCAAAGCCTTCTACCCTGCAGCCTCTGGGTGGGTGAAGTTGTGCACGTGTGTGTCAAGTGTTTCTGAGCAGAGCGGTCGTGGTTCTCGAGTGCTCCCCCTGCCTGGGCGGCTTGGTATGGCCTAGGGCCCCTGCGAGGTGGTTGCGCCCACACTTCCCGGAAACGTTTGCCTCCCACACGCCGGTCCGCTGCGCCGTCGGACATGGACGCGCCGGGCAGTGCGAGCTGGTCAGGCCGAGCGCCCCCGCCCGCGCAGTCAGCCCCGGCCTCGGTGACCCTGGCGCAGCTCCTGGAGCTGGTGCAGCGGGGCCGGGAGCTCCCCGGCCTGGAAAAGCGCCAGATCGGACCCATGGCTGGCGAACCCACGGCGTCC
>NW_006300048.1:2493755-2505595 GCF_000327345.1 Myotis davidii | reverse complement strand
GCTCGGCCGAGGCCCCGGCGCCGCCGCCCTAGACCCGGGCCACAGGCACGCGGACCCTCGGTAGGGAAGGAGGGAACACCTGGGGGAGCCCGGCTCGGCGGACCGAGGACCACGTCTTCCTAAGGGGCCGTCGTGGGTTCCCGAGGCTCGAGATCCTTTGCAGCTGCGAGATCTGGAGGGGACTGTCCCGCATAAACTCGGACTGAAAACTGGGTTCTGACCAGTTACTCGTCTTTTGTGCTTCCGCCCCGACCTGTCTCAGCTGGACTTAAGGCTCCTGGGAGCGCCATGGGGTTGTTTTGTGTCCGTATTTCAATAAAAAAATTTCAAAAAGCCCTTCAATGCAATGGAAACAAATCTCATACTATGTGGTATGCATGAATGTGTTTTCATTTTTAAAATGCAACTTAGGACACACTGAGAACTTAGAAATGTTGATAACGTGTTTCTATACTGCTTCAGCTTATTCAGATGGTTGTGGAAGTGAATTTAGGATTCAAGTGGCATTGATTTTGGACAGCCACTCTCCAGACAGTTAATAAAAGGTTTGATGGTCAAATCTGGCCTCAAAATGACTTAAAAAATACATTAAGCAAATGAAATCCCAAGGCATTGAAGAACAGCCAATCAAACCCCAGAACCCTTGGCTCTAACCGCTGGATCTGGCTCCCTGCACCTTCTCTTCCTGCTTTTCCCAGAAGTAAGGACAGTCCCACTTGTTTGGGGAGTGGCATACCACGTACATGATACAGACATGGCGGGTGCACGCCTGGGGAGGTCCCTCAGCCTGGCCAGAGATGGAGACCTATCTGGGGAGGTGGAGGGGGGGAGGTATTTAGCATAAGACAGATCTGAGATACAAACTCTGGGCTTCCACAATGCTCATTTCCCATGACTTTAGATCCATCACTGGAATCTGATTTCACAATGCTCTCCAGTGTTAGAGTAACATCTGTTCCTGGCAGGCTAACTCCCGAGGCAACCACCTAATTAATTACCTCATAACCTGGCACTCTGAGACACTGTTACACTAACTCAATCTCACAGCTATGTTTGAGGGCCCATGAGCCAAACTGCAGCAAGGTGATCTTAAGGGATCAGGCAACACTGGCTAAGCATATTTTCAAGTCTTAACCTGGGCCTGGCACACCTTCAACTGCTGAGATGGCAGGTTGAAGCAACTGAGTGGCAGAAGAGAAGACGCACTTATGACAACATAGGCAGGATCAGACCCTTGTCAAATGTAACGTCCCAGGAGCACTAGTGTCCTCATGTTGGTCTATTACAGCATTACCAGCAGGCTAGAGAGCAATACCCCTGGAGGGGCCTGCAGCCTAGAATATGCAAGGAAATGTGGGAAGCTGGCATGGCTATGGCATACTCATGCCAGCTCAGCCTGGTTCAGTGACCCTGAGTGGGGGTGATGAAAGGCTTAGAAAATACAAGAGAATGAAAGCTGGGTCTCGGTGGAACACTGCTCCTCTGATGGACAGTGCCCGTGCCCACAAGCCGTGTCTTTATTTTATAGCAGATGCCACGAGGCAAAGGGCATGATCAAGATGTTTACAGCATTCTCGTGGGTTTCAACCCTACTTGACTACATGCACCTGAACTTTATCACTCAGGCACGTGGGGCCATAGGTTCAGACCATAGGTTCAAGTTTACAACTATATCTGTTAGCTATAATTGTGCTGGGAAGGCTCTGCCCTCCAAGCTGGGGCTTGCACGTGGCAATGAGGACTGTGCCCTCTCCTCAGTCCCGTGGTAGGCAAACTGGGGCTCGCGCACCAC
Source organism: Myotis davidii (assembly GCF_000327345.1). Classification (NCBI taxonomy): domain Eukaryota; kingdom Metazoa; phylum Chordata; class Mammalia; order Chiroptera; family Vespertilionidae; genus Myotis; species Myotis davidii. Next base: position 2,503,803 of record NW_006300048.1, on the reverse strand, counting down.
ATGCGGCTCTTTGGCCCCTTGAGTGTGGCTCTTCCTAAGCCTTAGAAGTACCCTAATTAAGTTAGTAACAATGTACCTACCTATAAAGTTTAAAAAATTTGGCTCTCAAAAGAAATTTCAATCGTTGTACTGTTGATATTTGACTCTGTTGACTATGAGTTTGCCGACCACTGCCTCAGTCCAAGGCTTGAACCTGTCCAAAACACTAGCCGCGCCCCACAAGGAAAGGGTGTAACTAAGCTTGCCCAGGGCCTAAAAGACCAAATAGTGCCAATTCCATCCATGCCAAACCAAGAAAATGGTTCATTTTTTCCTGATTTTGGGTTCTTAAAGCAGAGGACGGATCATCAGGGAAACCAGAAAATTGATTGTAAAGCCCAGCAGAAATAAATGGGGGACAATACCCCAAGTTAAAGTCGGTATAGGGGCTCAGTCTCTACCACTGTGTTCCTAACAGGAAATACCCATTAACTTGAAGGGAAAAGGTGATCTTGTAAGCTTTGGTTTTCCACAGGACAGGGAACCAGATTAGCAAGGCCAGGCCTGGGCAACCACTCCTGATAGTGCAGGACTTTCTTGGGTAAGGTGCATGGGTCCCTGAGAAGAGTCTATGACAGCCGTGGGCAAACTACGGCCCGTGGGCTGGATCCGGCCCGTTTGAAATGAATAAAATAAAAAAAGACCGTACCCTTTTATGTAATGATGTTTACTTTGAATTTATATTAGTTCACACAAACACTCCATCCATGCTTTTGTTCCGGGCCTCCAGTCCAGTTTAAGAACCCATTGGGCCCTTGAGTCAAAAAGTTTGCCCACCCCTGGTCTATGAACACCCTAAGCCCTTGAGCAAAAATTGGAGTGGATGCATGTTTTTCTGGGGAAATGGTCCTTCCCTTCTCACAAATCCAAGAATAGGTTAAAATCCTGACCTAGGAAAAGGAAGCCACCAGGTAAATTTAGAGCCAGTCAAGCCTGAGAGCTTTCAAAGCTGTCACCAAAAAGCTGGAGCACGGACACACAACAGACAACGGAGCCCCATTTTTGTGCTCTTCTAAATGTATTTCAAGTTCTTTCCAAAACGAGGCATTGGGAACCCCAAGTTCAGGCATGCGTCTGGGCTGGGCCCACTGCCGTCTTGAGTTCACGCTTGGGCACAGATGTGACGAGGACATCTCCTATCTGTGACGCAGGACCCTCTCCTCCATGGCATGAGTCCTTGGCTGATTTCAGAGGTGGCAGCAGTGCCCAACGTGGGAAACACACTGCACTTTTCCTTTGGAAGTGGGACATCACCACCATCTTTTCCCTGACCCTTCCCCTGCAGTTTCTGAAGATATAGCAGAAAATAATCTTCTTTGAAGATACTGGATAATTCCAAAAAACAGAAACACATGCTTCCAATGCAGTGTGCTTTCAGATATTCTGGGAGGAAGGAAAACACAGTTTGGTTAATACAAATGAACTGTGACCTGGCACTTACGAGTACTGTAGTAACCACGATAAAGAGCACTTTCAGAGTTAAGATTCCTTCAACAAAATGGATCGTTTAGATCTTCAAATCCTTTCTAGTTAGTTTTTAGTATTACTCTCTCCCCACTTTCAGCTAAATAACCACTCTAATACAGAGATTTCTTTCACTGCTCAACATTTCCCAGCCTCTAAGTCTTGGGACACACAGTCCCATGTCCTAACCAGGCATTCACCCTTCCAAGCACGTCTCCATCCACTAGACTTGTAAATACCAGCCTCCTCTCGCCCCCAATGCCAAAGTTCCTCTCATGTACTGGCAAATGCAAAAAGAATTTTTAAGGGACAAAGCTTAGCCCAGGAAGTCAGCAAAGGGCAGTTTGCAGCCCCACCTCACCTGGGTTTAGTTCAGCTGCCGGATGAGCTGGTTGATGCGTTCACCTCGATAACCAGGGGAGCCCACCTCCTTGAGGAAGCCCACTCTGTTCTTGGGAGCGTGACGGGCCACCGAGAGATGGAAAGGGCACAGGAACCCCGAGATCGCCTGGAAATTCTTCCCCGGGAAGGCAATTTCATGAATGAGATCTTCCAAGCAAATAACACCAAACTTCCCTAAGAAACACAAGAGCAGCTTCCTTTATCCGACATTTCCCCAGCGTGTGCTGAGAGGCTCGCATACACCAGAACCTGGCACTCTGGCGGGTTCCTGGGATCTCAAGAAGAATATAACCTGGACCCCACACAGGACCGCCAAAGAGCCTTGCTTTTTGCCAACACTTATCCCTAAGATGCAGTACTCACCCAGATGCTCCTCAATCACTGTGTTGTCTGTCAAAGGGATGACTTTATTCTTGACCTTGGCTTGTCCACGTTTCAAGATGAGCTCCCGGACAGACTTCAGATTGGGAAATCTAAGGGAGGCAGAATAAAGAACAGCCTTAGCTGCCCCCTGGCACACTGCCTTACACTGCCGCTCAGCCCTGCAGCCTGGCTGCGGAGAGGTGCTCCCAACTACCCCTTCCCCTCACCACGAAACGTCCTGCAATCACACTGCAGCTGGGATGCGAGGGCACACCCAGTGAAGAGGGTAAAAACCAGAGCGGCCTGACTATCCAATCTGATTTACAATTTATGGACAAAAATGTTACCAGGCAAAAGTTTATTTCCCAGACACAAATAAAGTAAGTCCTGGCTTATAGTCTAGGACTTTGGCCTTAGGTGTCCCTCTACTCCAGATGGTGCAAGAGTTTGCAACTAAATTCAAGCCTTTGCTGGGTTTAATGTTTGAAGGAACATTACTCTTACATAAGCACTGCTCCTAGTTCTGCTTTAAGACTCCAATAATTAGCCGAAACCGGTTTGGCTCAGTGGATAGAGCCTCGGCCTGCGGACTGAAGGGTCCCAGGTTCGATTCTGGTCGAGGGCATATGGCTGGGTTGCGGGCACATCCCCAGTAGGAGATGTGCAGGAGGCAGCTGATCGATGTTTCTCTCTCATCGATGTTTCTAACTCTATCCCTCTCCCTTCCTCTCTGTAAAAAATCAATAAAATATATTTTAAAAAAAGGGACTCCAATAATTAGTTTCTGTTCTACCCACTGCACTCAGTTGTGGCCTAGAGCAGTGGTTCTTAACCTTCTGGCCCTTTAAATACAGTTCCTCACGTTGTGACCCAACCATAAAATTATTTTCGTTGCTACTTCATAACTGTAATGTTGCTACTGTTATGAATCGTAATGTAAATACCTGATATGCAGATGGTCTTAAGCGACCCCTGTGAAAGGGTCATTCGACCGCCAAAGGGGTCGCGACCCACAGGTTGAGAGCTGCTGGCCTAGAGGCCCAAGCCCTGCATGGTGCTGTCCGCGGCACATTACCAGCAGCACGGTATCCCCTGCTCTACCTGCCCCATATCGCAAGGTTCTGGCGGCTGGCCACTGATTTCTGGTGACTGTGGTCATAGCAAAATGTTCTTTCAACACAGCATCGGGAGCCTTGGGGAACAGTATCCCGTGCAACCTAATAGTCTCAACATGCTCAAATACAACCTAATGTGAAGCCACACACACAAAAGCCTTACTCACCCCCAGGTCACATACGGTTCCACTATACGCAGCGTTTTTATGGTCTTGGGGGTCACTCTGACAAAGACACCACTGAAAATCTTCTTCAGGCGAAGCCTTGCAATGGTTTTCTGTACCAGTAAGCTCACCCCCCTGATCCTGAAATGAAGAGCAGAGAGAGTGGGCTCTATTTCATTTACGTCAGCCCAACCGGCACCTAGGAGATGTACGCCACCACTGGCCACTCCGAGAGCAAGACACAGACTGTGCCTTAGAGTTCAGCAGAGTAGGAGGCAGCCGCAGAGTGGATCATTTCCACACGATGTGCAGCAAGGCCTGAGGTGCTACGGGAACAGAGGTGGTCCCAGAATTTGTGGTGTGTGGGGGGTGTAGGCCTATGTATATCAAGCTAAGGAAGCTGGACCTGCTTCTGTGGACAGTAAAAGCGATGGAAAATATTAAGTAAAGAAGACAGGATCAGATTTCTTTTTGGGTACAGAGGACAGATCTGAGAATTTGACACCAGAAGCAGGAAGTTAGAAAACTAAAGTGATAGCCCAGGAAATAGACTATTGACAGTGTAGGAGGTCTGGTAAGCAAGGCTCATAAATATTTAAAATACACAGGTTTCTGGTTTGGGTGATTGGGCAGGGGAAACAGAAAGAGGCAGAGCTATATGTGCAAGTAGGAACGAGTAAGGAAAATGCCTGGCCAGTGTGGGTCAGTGGTTGAACATCGACCTATGAACCAGGTCACATGCCCAGGTTGCAGGCTTGATCCTCAGCATGGAGCAGTGCAGGAGGGAGCCAGCCAATGATGCTCTCTCATCATTAATGTTTCTCTATCTCTCTCTCTCCCTCTCTGAAATCAATTAAAAAACAAAAAAACGCAACAATTTTCATGTCACTCTCTCTAGCACTGATTATGCTCCATCCACTTGACCTTGGTTGTTCCTAGAGAAGCCGATTCCCCCACTTCAGGACTTCTGCAGCTCCCATGGAAAGCCTTTCCCTAACACTGGTGAACTCCTTACATAGTTGCAGGCCTCGCTTCAAGCTCCTGCTTTAGAAGAGTGTCTTCAACCTGTATACACACTGTCCCCCCGACCAATCCAGAACTTAACCCTCACAGCACATAGTGTATTTTCATGTCTATTTGCCTAAGATCAGCTCCTTAACCTCAAAGACAAAACCTATGCTGTGCTCAACCCTGAATTCCCGGCACAATTTACCGAGTGGCTTAAGGCCTATTTTTACCTCATCTCTCCAGAAAGGAGCCTAGAGCCGAATCACTAGTTTGCCCCCAGTCTCGCGTAACTGAGCAAGTGACCTACCTTTGGATGCGCACAACGAAGGCCAAGGAATGTTCATCTGGCACCTCCAAACCGTGCGGCTTCACTTCCAGCCGTCTGAGGCGCACCTTGTCACGCTGCTGCCGCCAGGCATCGTGCAGGAACCATTCCAGTCGCTTAAACCTGATATCTTTTCCTTTCCGCTGCTACGGAGAGGCAGACCAGCATCACCACTTGGTGACGCTAGTCACCTTTACTTCCACGACAGTAAGGCATTAATCACTATCAATAGAGCTTATCTCCCCTTACGTCTGCAAAGGAGCAAACCAACTCCTTCATTCTCATGTAAACAAAAATGATACCAAGTGAAGATGGAGTTGAGAAAACCTGGGAACCGCTGAGAAAAGTCCTTGATAAGTTCACTCACGTGCTGTTAACCAATGTGTACCTACAGGCGTTTTTGGGGAACCTAACATTTAAGCATCCTAAAGTACAAAACACGCACGCGTTTTGTTCCCTGCCTCCAAAATATATACATATATTTACCCCAAAACACTGAGCAAATAGCACATTTAAAAAAGGATGTTAAGATTGTGTTCCCCAGTAACACGTCTGGGCTCTCAAATCACTTGGTATGAACCCAGATGGTACAAGCTTCCCTCCCACGTTTCCCTGAACAAACTACTCCAGTATTTTGCTCACAGTTGGCGTTCGATAAAGATTTGCTAAATGAAGGCACGAACCATGGAACCGACGGGGAGTGGGGCACCAAATCCAATTCAACCCGAGCCAGATAAAAACCAACACATGTACATTCTAACTCCACCCTCCTGGGTCCCCACAATTACCTCCTTCTTTTCCAAAAGTGCCCGCTTCGCCTGGGTGGCTTTGAGGGCCTGGTACGCCTTCCTCCTTTTCAGGAGGTTTTCTGGAACCAAAGGGATCTTCTTTCTTTGCCTGATACAGAAAGTTGAGGTCAGCGACAACGTCTCGGAAAGGCATCTTCAATGGACCTCCAAGCCATTTCCTAGGCTTCGGCAAACATCACCGTCTTCAAAGTCCTAGGAACCGAGACTCCCCGGAAACCTGTGGCCCTGACTCCGGTCCTCCAACTGGACCCCCCCACCCCCACCCCAGCTTGGAAGCCCTAGCGCAGTGGTTCTCAACCTTCCTAATGCCGCGACCCTTTAACACAGTTCCTCATGTTGTGATGACCCCCAACCATAACATTATTTTCGTTGCTACTTCATAACTGTAATGTTGCTACTGTTATGAATCGTCATGTAAATATCTGATATGCAGGAGGTATTTTCATTGTTACAAGTTGAACATAATTAAGGCATAGTGATTAATCACGAAGACAATATGCAATTACATATGTGTTTTCCGATGGTCTTAGGCGACCCCTGTGAAAGGGTCGTTTGACCCCCAAAGGGGTCGCAACCCACAGGTTGAGAACCGCTGCTTAGCGAGTCATGAACTTCCGCCCTAGCCCGAGCACCAAACCTATTCCTCAGGGCACACGCCCGGACTGAGGTGCCTACCCAAGCAACCGATGGATGTTTCTCAAATATTTCTCTAAAATCAATGAAAACATACAAAAAATCACGAACCCTTTAGCCACTGTTCCGCCTCATGCCCAAGTAGCTTTTACTGACACAGCCTTTCACAGACACTAGCAGCGAGGACATCCCTGTAAAACCCTGGGGCTGGGGCGGGCGCAGACCCATTCGCAGCGGGAATCCTAAATTACGCTCGGTGAACCGAACTCCAGCCCGGGGGCCTGGAAGTCAATCCTCGCCCCTCCATGTCACCCGAACTTGACGGCCCCCGCTGCCCGCCGGCCCGCCCGAGCCCTCCGGTCCCCGCTCTACACCCCCATCCTCTGTAATCTGGAGCCTTTTCCATTCCCTTCCTTCAGGCCACAAGTATCCCTATTTCTCGCCAACCCGTGGATGGCACCGGATGCCCTAGGACCCACGCCAGAGACTCAGAGTCCCAAATACTCACTCTTCCTCCGCCATCTTGCCAAAGCTGCAGCCGCAGCGCATGCGCAGTCCCACCGCGTGGGGAAGCGGGGCACCGCTCTATGTGTACTTCACCATAGAGACGCCTCTTAGCCTCGCGTCCCGGAGAGCAAGCGTCCCGTTAGCAGCAGCCTCCGCGGAGGTCACGCCAGCCCCGATTCCTGCCAGAGGTTGCACAAGGCTTTCTTTACACTGCTCCCAAGGGATTTGGAGCCCTGTAACATTCAAAACCCTTTTCACTCAAGTTATAGTCTCATATGCCGGGGGCTGGGCTATAAACAAGGAAACGCTTCCCACAGTGCACGACGACTTCCGGTGGGGGGGCGGGCGCTGCTCCGCCGGCTTCCGCTGGGCTGCGCGGAAGGGAAGACGGGTCGCTTCCGGGCCGCCTTTTCGTTCCATTTGGCCGCAGCCCTCCTGCGGGCCGAGGTCTTGTTGACGACGTCGGCCCGGCTCCAGCAGCGGGCCCTTGATCTACGTCTTCGTCTACTTCACCCACAGAACGAGGATAATAACGCCCCCTCCACCCCCCCCGCAACAGCCTCAGGAGGGTGTGTGAGCTGCTTCGGGGGGAGCGCCGGGCACAGACACCGACCGCCGGCAGCAGCGCTGGTGTTACCGCTGCCGGACCGGGAACCGGGAGTGCCTGTCCCCTCGTCCTCCCAGAACATTCCCTCTTGCCGCCTGGAATACGCTGCCTTCTCTCTCTGGTCCTAGTAAAACCATGGGACGGAACTCAGTCCTGCCTTTTCAGACATCGCGTCTCAAGCACTTGTGTGCACAGAAGCCACCCGAGGGTCCTGCGAAAATGCAGTTACTTACTCGGGAGGGGCGGGGGCGTCAGGTCGAAGGCGGCGTTTTCACACGCTTCGAAGGGATGCTTCGAGTCTAGGAATTACATTTTAACCAGCAAGACTCTAAGCAGCCTCCGCCCTTTCTCCGAATTCCTGCACACATTTCTACCCCGTGACACTGGCGGGGCAGGGGCCATGCCTGATCCTAGACGTCTAGCACAGATTTCTCTTTTTTTCCATTTCTGCACGTCCTTCCTCATCTTGGCACTCGTGGCATTTGGGGCCCCGGATAATTATTTGTTATGGGGGAGGGGGCTGTCTTGGGCGCTGTTAAGGGTGTTCAGCAGCAACCCAAACTTGCACCCACTATAAGCCAGTAGCATCCCCACGCCAGTTGTGGTAAAAAAAAAAAAAAAAAGTCTCCAGGCTTTGCCAAGTATCTAGCACAGCATATGTATGCTAAGGGTAGAGCGATGTGGTTATTTGGCCGTCAGCTCTCCCAGGGACCCCACAGACTTCATCCTGTACCATTTGTCCTGTTGTTGCCCTACTTAGACCGGGTGCTCAGAAGGCAGGGAGCTTGTCTCCTAGTCTCTGAGGTACAGCACCTGTTACAACAGTGGACCCCTGCAGGGGCTTGTTGGTCGCGTGCAAAGCATCGTATTGGTCTGAACAAAGAACCAAAATCACTCAATATTTTGTAACTTCCCCGAGAGATAAAAGGTAGGCTCTGTGGAGCGGACATATTCGAGAGTAGGACTTTCAGGGGTATCAGCAACACTGGCTGAAAAGACTTTGGAGGCCAGGATTCAGGGAAGGCGATCCAGTGCCCGCGGGTGGTGCTGAGAGCGTCCTTCGTCTCAGTGCCAAAGCCACCCTCCCACCAGGCTGGTCAGAGAAAAAGGGATGGAGGCTTCAACCAAAAAAATCCCTCACCAACTGAACATGTCTACTGAGCTTTGAGCATGGGCTCTCACCCTGGGGGAGATGATAGTGGGTTTTTTTCTAAGGGAGGTTACTGAGTGAGAGCCTGGCATGGCCATTCACCGCCTCAAGAATCTTATTCTCTGTAGCTTGTCTCAGAGGCTTCTGCTCTCTTTTTTCTTGACCACTTCAGTTGTCCATCATTAGGGAGCGATTACGTGGATTATGGAAGGCCCTGGCCAGGGAGCTGGGTTGGTGAGAAGGTCATCCTGATACAGCAACGTTGCCGGTTCAATACCCAGTCAAGGCACATACAAGAATCAACCAATGAATCATAAATAAATAGAACAACAAATCAGTGTTTCTCTCTCTACCTTCCTCGCTCTCTCTAATATAAAAAAATTTAAAAATGTATGGAAGATTCTGCAATTATATGTAGTGATGTAGGCTCCTGCACGCCCCCCACTGGGGATATGCCAGCACAACCAAGGTACGTGCCCTTGACCGAAATTGAATCTGGGACCCTTGAGTCCGCAGGCCAACGCTCTACCCACTGAGCCAAACCGGTTCTGGCGCAATCCTCTTTCACAACGGTATCCCCTTTCTCCAGTGAGCTGTCCCTCATCGTGTACGTCTGTGGGAGTGGAGTACCACAAGCTTGCCCTCGACACGTAATGTGAAAGGGTTCTGGGAGACCTGTTCCAGGCCTCTCACTGCCCAGTGGGAGGGGCCTGGGACCGTAAACTTATCTTCCTTGGTTTTGAATCTTGAGCAGCAGTGACGGAAGAAATGTAGGTTTGTGGCAAGCCTTTTAAGGATTTCCACCTATTGAGTGAAACCTCCTGGAATTTCCTTGTTCCTGTGCTGCTCAAGCCTGGTGTTTTTTTCAAACTTCCCTTCAATCCTTACCCTTCTTATAAAACTCCTTAGGCCAGTTAACTAGATCAGTTTCTGTTGCTTGCCATCACAGAATCCTGACTATAGAATCCCAAGACATTTGGAAAATGTCTGTATTGGACTGTATTTGAAAAAGCAAGATACAGAATAGGGTGTCAGAGCATGGTCCTGGTTGTTTTTGTTATTTGGCTGTAGATGTATTTGTATGCAGCAATTTTGGAAGGATATACAAAAAAGTGTAGATGGGTATTATTTTTGGGAAATGGGAGTGGGGCCTGGAATGGCAGCAAGGCTTACATTGTGTGGTATGCCCTTTGTTTATCACATATTTATTAGCCTAATGAAAGCTCTCTAGGGCATTAGCCTCTTGTGATTTGTTTGTTTCAGAAACTCCTCGACTGTATGTTTTTTAAGAGGCACATACAAGAATCAACCAATGAATCATAAATAAATAGAACAACAAATCAGTGTTTCTCTCTCTACCTTCCTCGCTCTCTCTAATATAAAAAAATTTAAAAATGTATGGAAGATTCTGCAATTATATGTAGTGATGTAGGTCCTCAAGTCCCCAAAACTTCAGCGATAG
>NW_006300048.1:2486436-2492357 GCF_000327345.1 Myotis davidii | reverse complement strand
ACCTGGCTGGAGAACCTAGCAAGAGAACATGGACACAGAACCTGGCTGGAGATCCTAACCAGAACTTGGCTGGAGATCCTGGCTAGAGAACCCAACTATGCTGATCAACTGAACGCTGCCTCCGTGTCCTTCCTTCTTCGCCGACTCCGTCCACACCTATGGGGAATTCCTGGACCTGCTGGGGTTGGACCCCAGCAGACTCCTTTCAGGACCAACATTTTGTGGTTCCCTGAATTAACCCCAGGGTCTCTTTGCTAACAAATCCCACAATAAGTTATGTCAGTATTCTCTGCACTTTGGGGTTATTTGTAATCCTACTCTTTTCACTTAGATAATGAAGCAGTGCCTTCTCCGAAAGGCAAAACCACCACACCCCCCACACCGGAAAGAGGGTCCACCTGCAGTTTCCTATCAGCCCCACACCTTCTTCCTGAATTACGGCCCTTCTAGCAGCCCGAGTCCTTCGTTTCAGGCCTTCCTTGTTGCTTCCTCAGAGGGACGTGGGTTACCAGGAAGCATGCGGGAAAGAGATTACAGCAGGTCCTGGAATAACGTCGCTACATGACAGCATTGATGAGATGCCACAGGAACGTAACTTGTTTATATCAATTGGCTTGCGGTAAAATTGGTTTCCTTGTCGCCGTTTCACCGCAGTTCCGAGAACCTATTAATGACTTTAAATGAGAACTCACTATAGTGTGAGAGCAGCCAGATGAACCTGGAGTTGGGGAAGACAACATGGACAGCAGCTTTTGATCTTGAAAAACAAACGTAAGGGAGCAAAAGTGGGAAGGAAAAGGGAGTGAACAGGTGAGGGGCAGGAGCTTTTCCGAGGGTCAAGGACAGACACAGAAAGTGAGGGTAGGAAGGAGACAGTGTGCAGAAGGTAAAACCAAACAAAACCAGAAGCCCAAACCTCTTCTCAATTATCCCAGGGATAATGGAACATTAGCTTTTTCTACCTTCCACATGTCTTCAATAACATCATTTTACACCAAGGAATGGAGGCAGCTTCATTTCTGGACGAGTCTTCCTAGTTTATGGTGGGGGCAGCTGAGTCCATGTGAGATGGAGCACTGGCACCTGCTTCCAGATGCTGCTGCCCACCCCCTCGCACGGCTCTCTTTGACCTTCACAGACATTGGATTCCCCAGGAGGGTCGTCCTGCCTTTGCAGCTGCTGTCAGAGGCCGGGCTGCAGCTCCTGTGCTTGAGGGATACAGAGAGGTTTCTCATAACGGCCTTTCCCCTGCAGCAATGCAGACGCAGGCTGTTCCCATAACAGAATCTACTTTATACGACAAACGCGCCTCCAGCATTTGTGTGCATACTGGGACAGATTTCTCCACATGTTAACACTGTAATTACAAACGTCCTTTACCTTCATCCCTGCAGAAAGTCTATATATTTGTTCTCAAACATCACTCAGGAAACTGCACTAAGAACCAGGGCATGGAAATCCGGTTTGTCGCTCTCTACCAAGTGGCAGTCCTGGAGAGTTTCAGCTCCAGTTTCTTTTCTCTGGAACGCCATCCGGCCGGTTCCCAAACGTACCTAGTTATTTGCTTGCTTTCTCTCTAGATTTGGAGCTCCTAGAGAACAGAAATCACCCTCAGTTACACACGCCCCCCGTGCCTAGCCCCGTGCCTGTAAACTGCTCCAAGGTTTGGTGGTTACTGCTCTCCACCGTCAGCTGGATCCCCAGGAGCCCTGCCTGTCTCGGGAGTTAGTCCTGCAGACAGCACAGCTAGTCCTGCTTGAGCGATGCGATTTCAGTGATTCCCCAGATGGTGGGGGTTTTGTGTCTTTTCCCTTCCCTCTGTCCCCAAGAATCCACTGGCTACTTCCTCCACATCAGGGAGAACTAGGGTCCCTCCTGAAACAAGGCCCCCACCTCCCACAGCCAGGGCTGAGGGCTTCCCCCTCAGAGAAGATGCCTGGTTCTTTCCTCTGGGCCTGCCCCTGGGGACAGACACTGATCCTAACTAAGCAGTCAGATGGTCCCTCCTTCTAAATCGTCACCCAGGGGGCATCCCCATTGCAAAGGGTCCAAGAGCATCAGGATGGACACACATTTGACCTTAGTAAGGAGAGAAGCTCGACATCAGGGCAACACTGCAAAAATAAAAATAATTAGGGAATCCATCCACTGATGTGACGATTCAAGCAGTAAGTATCCTAATTTCTCTTAGTTATATGACAACTTCCTATTTACATGTTGGTTGTTGCTGAATGTTGTGTTCACGACTGCTACTGCTTTAAGGGCAGGGGAAGCAATGAAACCATAAGTAAGGGTGTGAGTATAAATTCTAGGTCCCAAAGAGAAATTTAAGGAGTCCTATACTGTCATCCCTAGAAATATATTTCGCCCTCTGGTAGTTCCCCTAACAATTTGGGTAGAGTCACACTCGTGAGGACAGGAACACAGAAGGGCCTCATGGGACTAATTTTACAGATAAGGTTACATGGGTATTTCTTACCATTTTGGTCAAAGGTGTGACTCCAAAGAAACATGTTAATTCTGAAATAAATTTAAAAATTTATTTATTTATACTTTAAAAAGATTGATGAGAGAGAGAGAGAGATTGATGTGAGAAACATTGGTTGCCTCCCACATGCGTCCTGACCAACCAGAGACAGAACCCACAACTTGGGTATGCGCTCTGACTGGGAATTGAACCCGAAACCTTTCGGTATATGGTATGATGCTCCAACCAACTGAGCCACACTGGCAAGGGCTAAATTTTTATTTACTGGTTTTAGAGAGATTTGTTGTTCCGCCTATGATGCATTCACTGGTTGGTTCTTTAATGTGCCCTGACTGGGGATTGAAAACACAACCTTGGCATATCGGGACAATGCTCTAACCAACTGAGCTACCCAGGTAGTGCTGGAACAAGTCTTCTATGAAATAGTTTTCTTTACGGTCAGGACACATGCTTGGGTTTCGGGCTCGGTCCCCATGGGGAGCGTGCAGGTGGCAGCTGATCAATGATTCTCTCTTATCATTGATGTTTCTATCGCTCCTTCTCCCTTCTCAATAAAAATACATTAAATAAAAAAAATAAAAAAAGAATTTGTTGACTTTTAGAGAGGAAGGGAGAAAAGAGAAACATCAATGTGAGGGTGTAACATCGATTGGCTGCCTCCTGCATGTCCCCTACTGGGGACTGAGCCCACAACCTGGGCAGGTGCCCTGACCCGGAATCAAACCAGCAACCTCTTGGTGCACGGGATGATGCCCAGCCGAGCCACACCGGCCAGGGCTCTGCTTTTGTTCTTTATCCCTTTACTTTTTTGTCCTTGAAGAAACAAAATAAATATAAGAATATATGGAAGGAAACTTCCTACAGATTGAGGCTCACCTATCTAACTTTTCAAATGACCCTGTTTTTCCTTCGCTAGTTAAGGAAGGATCCATGTGACAGGAGCAGGGATGGAGGCAAGAGAAGTACATGACTAAACCTTCCCCACGACCAACTTGGTTTAATTTGTAACCGTTTGGAAAGGCCAATCAATTAAAACCCTACCTTCTCACTGCCTAGGCTACTTTTCGGCAATGGTAAGTTTATTTCAGCAGAACTCCCACTGAACACTTACTTACCCTTCTTCTGGGAAAAGCAGCCATTCCTACTTGCAAATCAAGACAATCACAGTTGCACATTTTCCCAAATCTTTGGCTGTATTGCAATGGTTGTTTCATTTTGTAATCTCCAACTAAACATTTCCTAACCATGGATTAACAATATAGTTACGGACTGGTTTCTTTTAACAGTATTTATCCAACATAACAAAATAAACTGCAATTTGTTATACTTTTTTACAAAACATTTTATAAATATTTTTACAAAATGTATACAAAGCAATTTCAAGTGAGACATACTATACAAATGAAGGTATTTAAGCAAATAGAGCCCACACCACACTGACTGAGTGACGCGTCCTCTTTAAGTCAAGTCAGTCTGTAAGGCCTCCCTAATCTAACAAAGTCTACTAAATTCTTCAGAGCTAAAATAGTTCTTTTTTTCGTAATTGCCGGTTTAAAATTTGCTTTATCTTTAGGCAGTACTTAAGGACACAGAAAATCAAATACTTCATAACAAATTCACACTTTTCCACAACAACAGAAAAAAAAGAGAGAGAGAAAGAAATGATTTTTGTTACTGAGTACAAGTAGTTCTAAAACTTAGACGATGAACCTGAACGACTGAAGGTTGGCCATCTGAGGCTGAGCTCTCTTACCCTTCACCAGAGGGCTCGGCATGCGGGTTATGACCTCTGTGTGCATAACCTACTCACAGGAGTAAAACACATCTCGTAATCTTCATTTGTCATTATCTAGAATCTTTCCTCCATAAAAAGTAAACTTACATACAAGGACACAGAAATTTACAAGTTTCATTTTGGTAAATTAGGCTCTCCATTTGCTAGACAAGTGTTAGGGCTTAAAAACCCTCGAAGGTGGTATATAGAAAAGCTAGGGTTGGGGTAGCAGGGCAGGATGGGGAAGAGGTGCAACAAATGTACACAGAGCTTATCTTGTCTCTTTAAGAATTCCACTGATTCGCAGTAATTAATGTAACTCATTAGCAGCCTTCGCAAAGGCTTCCAGGTAGAAAGTTCCACAATGAGGAGAATTTGATCAGGAGGAACCATCTTTAAGTCTTGCTAGGAATTAGGGGAGCATGAGCCGTAAAGGAAGAAGAGCCTGTGAAACCTTGGGGTTCAGGGCCGGGTGCCACCCCAGGGCTGCCCAAACAGAAAGTTCCAACCGGCAACAGCAACTTATCTTCCTAATATGTTACAATAAAGGAAAAAGGGGGGATATGCAGTGTGGACATTGGCACAAGTAAGGAAAACATGGTAACCCTCAGATGGCCCACATTTTCCGGTTTCTGTTGGCGGGGGTGCGCCTGGGGAGGGGGTGCTCTGCTTTTACGAAGACTGGCTGTCGTGCAGGGTTTCTGTTTGGTGGGACAAAGGGGCAGGGAGTTATCAGTCTTCTGTTGCTGTGTTTTCTAGCAATCAGAAGCCTTCCTTTCCATCACAGGCCAATCTGGAAAAGACATGTCCAACATGATGACAATGGGAGTCACCCGCATTCTGCGGACAGCCAGAAGCAGGCCCTGGCAACGTGTCAGGGTGGACACCAGTGGGCACACCTCTGAAGCCACAGAGACAAACAGAATAACCGAGAGAGTGCATACACCGAAGGGGAGCCCGTGGACACACTGTCAGCACGACGACCTGGGGACCCGAGCACTCAGGCACATTCACGCCTGTGTGACCGTGCACAGCAATACCATGATGTAGCTTTCCCAGGGACGGGACCTAACGGATGTTCCCATGACACCAGAGTGACAGTAACCACAGAAACGGGGTGACCTGGGCAGGCACAAAAGAAAGGAAATGGGGAAAGCTCCCTGAAAAGGAATATAAATAAATAAAGCAAGGTCACGTCCACTAATATGGACATGGGCCGAACACAAGCCATGACAGGGCAGTCCTTTGGCTCTTGCGAGGGACTCCCGCGTCCCCGATCTCCTGGTTCCGTGGTGGGCTGGAGGGCTACCTTTGGTTTGTCTGTGTTTTGGTAATGACTGCTGCCAGGGGTGACTACTGTGCTCAGACAACAAGCAGCATAAACAAGGCCAAAGTCCCCTTAAGGTTTAAACAGAAAAATTACAACACAGTTTTCAAATGAAAGTGCTTTTGACGCTTGGCTGTTTGTTGTGGGAGAGGGTGCAAAGAGAGGTTAAGGGAAACAGAACCCAGCAACAAACAAAAAGGTACATCCTATGTTGGCTCTATCCAATCATAAAATGCAAAACGCCTGTTTTCTCACAGTTAACATATATGTGCTTTTACATATATACAGGTTCATTCCTCCGGCTGCGCCCCGGGCCCACCCCGCGCGCGGTG
>NW_006300048.1:2485309-2486342 GCF_000327345.1 Myotis davidii | reverse complement strand
CCTGCGCCCGCCCGCCCCCTCCCACCGGCTGCCGCCCCTGCGCCACCCCAGGGCCGAGGGGTCCCCCGCAGCGGCCAGCAGCCACCGCTGAGGCGGCGAGGGGAGAGCCACGTGGTCTCCCCTCCAGCAACAGCCACAAAACCAAAAAGCCAACATTTGGAGATACAGTGGGGGATGCTTTAAAAAGTAGCTTCTATCAGTCCTGTTTGATTTTCTTTAATAAGTCTGTTCTTTTCAAATGACTTATGATTGTCAGGATTTTTTTCTTTTTACCCAGGGCCAGGGGTCCTATGATCGCATTGAGTTACACAGTATTTTTAAGAAAATAAAACAAGTAAACAAAAAACTGACTAAAAGCGCGTTCAGAACACTTGCAATGTGTAGGCCTATCAGACTGCTTGCCAACAAGGACCGGTTCCCCGGCGGGTCCCCCGGACCCACGGCGAGTATTGCTCTGAGGAAGGACAGGGCGAGAGCAGGGGACGGTGATGGGCCCGGGCTGGAGCCCGGCCGTCCGTTCGCTTTTGCAGGAGAGACTGGAGCGGGCGGCGGGCGGGCGCGGCGATTAACACTCGAGGATGCTATTTACAGCGGCTTCTAAAACGGAGTCCGTTTCCACGGCGCCTTGGCTGGGGTCCGGGGCGAACTTCTCCAGGCAGCCGTCCTGCGAGGCGGGGTCGCTGGGGGCCGGCCGCCCCGCCTTCTTGAGCTCCAGGATGTTCCTGAACGTGGTCTCCAGGCTCCTGGTCAGCTGGAGGTCCGGCTGCGGCTCGCCCGACCCCTTCATGATGTCTGTGTGTAAAACGTCGCTCGGGGGCGAATTCCTGCGAGGTTTGTCCGGGAAGGAGTTGCTACACGTCATCTCCAAGCGAGAGTCGCCGAGGATGCTCGAGTCCGGACACCGAGCGGATTCTCTGCACTTCACAGGGAGGGACCAGGATGGAGGTGCTAACGGAGGTCAGATATCCCTTGTCCAAGGTCACGGCCTTGTTGGATATGAGGTGCGAGGGTTCGAGGCCAGTGCTCTGACTCC
>NW_006300048.1:2470818-2484981 GCF_000327345.1 Myotis davidii | reverse complement strand
CTGAGTCTGTCACAGGGACTGCTCTGAACAAATGAGATGCAGTGCCACCGTTTCCTCCCCGGAGCAGCGAGCTCCAGGAGGCGGCTGGGCAGGGGTGGGTGTGAGGGACTGTGCCTTTGGGTGATGGCGCGTCAGGCCCTAAGACACACGTGGGGACCTGCAATAACCAGCTGCACTCTGCCAGGCCGACATGCGTCCTGTCCAGGAAAGAATTATCTTGTTTTCAGTAATCTTTCTTTCTTTCTTTTTTTTTCATGCAGCCTTTTATATTATCCTTCTATTGGTGCTTACCTTCTAGTTAAAACTGGTTAGCACAAGCCATCATTGGTCCAGCACCGGCGTTATATGATTGTACTAGTATTTTCAAATGCTGTGATGAAATTGCCATCTTACTGCCCTGGCTGGTTTAGCTCAGTGGATAGAGCATGGGCCTGCAGACTGAAGGGTCATGGGTTCGATTCCCTGCCCAGGTTGGGGTATTCGGGAGGCAACCAATCGATGTCTCTCTCTCACATCAGTGTTTCTCTGTCTCTCCCCCTCCATTCCACTCTCTCTAAAAAAATCAATGGAAAAATATCCTCAGGTGAGGATTAACAAAACAAACAAGAAATTTGCCATCTTACTAATCGAAAAATCGATGTGATGAGGATGGAAAGAAACAGATAGTAATTTGAAGGTAAAATAGGACTGTTGGGCAAAGCACCAAGTTTGCCTGCTCCCTGGAGAACCGTGCGCATGGAAAGTATTGGGTGTCAGTCAGGCAGCAGCCAATGACGGGCATTTGTGGTGCAGAGACTTGTGTAACAGAAACATCTCCCCATGCCTCGTGACCTCATAAAATATAGAATCCATATCTCGAGGATTAAAAATGGCGGCAGAGTAAGTGGATGCTACATGGACATGCTCCCAGGAAGGAACTAGAATTACATCTAAAATACAGAAAAACTTCCTGAATAATCAACGGAACACTCGAAGGAGAGAACCCTGATACCCGACGGCGGCTTTCCACCCACATGACTTACCAGGGTCCACAAGTGCCAGCCGCTTGTCCCGGGACAGGGACGCCCTCTCCTCCTGGTTGAACATTCTGTCGATCATCACCATCTCAGCCGAGGGATTAATCCGCTGAAAAGGAGAGAGGCCAGTCATCCCAGGTGCCCTTTAACAAGCGCAAGCATCTCCCTGAATCTTTGGGACGGAAGCAGCCAGAAATGAGAGTTTAATGTCTAAGTTCCAGGTGTCCCATAAAGTCAAATTTTTCCTTGCCACATAGGATGCATTTCTTAAAAAATTTTTTGTTTTTTTGTTCTTATTTTTTAATTGATTTCAGAGAGGAAGGGAGAGGGAGAGAGAGAAACTTCAATGATGAGATATAATCATTGATCGACTGCCTCCTGCATGCCCCACACTGGGAATCGAGCCACAACCTGGGCAAGAGCCCTGACTGTGAATTGAACCGTGACTTTCTGGTTCATAGGTCGATGCCCAACCACTGAACCACACTGGCCAGGCTAGGATGCATTTTTTTAAAATTGTATTTTTACCTAAATGAGGTGAGTACTCCCGGGGCAATGATGGACATATCATCTTATCTTTTTATCTCTGTTTTTCTCTCTCTCTCTCTCTCGTTGAATTTATTGGGGAGACACCAATTAATAAAATCATACAGGTTTGAAAATAAAATTAAAAATGTACAAATAAATAAAATAGTATTTTGGGGGGAAAGGTAATCTACTCATTGGTACTAAAGGGGATGTGAAAAGTAAACCTTTCTTCTCTGCCTCCCCCCCGTGCCCTTCCCACTCCCAGTATCTCTCCCTGGAGGCACCCCGTGCCTAGCAGTTTAATACACTCTTCTAGAGACAGATCATGCACATACACACATTATGTTCTCTCTTTTTTATATTTTGCACACAAATGGTAGCAACAATACATGCTGTTTTGTACCTTTCTTATTCCCCTTCTGCTAACATGTTGGAAATCTTTTCCTTAGAATGACCTTTTAACTTTGCACTCTGCTATGCTTCAATTTGGGATTTTTTTAGGGCTTTCCTTAAAATTAGTTTGTGCCATAAAGAATCAAATCTGAAGTTACATTTCTGGGTCTTATTTAACATGAAAACTCATGGCAGATACAATTTGACCAAACAAGTGGTCCTTTCCTCAATAATGATAGTCTTTTTGACATCTCACAATTTTGTTTTAGAAATGGTTATCAACATAAGAACAATTATTTCAGCACTAGCCGGTTTGGCTCAGTGGATAGAGCATTGGCCTGTGGACCAAAGGGTCCTGGGTTCAATTCCAGTCAAGGGCATGTACCTCAGTTGCAGGATCCACCCTGACCTGGGCCCTGGTCAGGGTGCGTGCAGGAGGCAACCAATCAATGTTTCTCTCTGTCTTTCCCTCTCTCATCCACTCTTTCTAAAAATCAATGGAAAAATATCTTCTGGTAAGGATTAACAGCAGCAACAACAAAAAGAACAACTATTTCAGATTTTGGATGCATACTTTTAAGTAAAAATATATTAGAAATGTGATACACTCACACTCACTCACACACGCACACACACACACACACACACGCACACATAATAAAAGCCTAAGCAACCATTAGGGTGGAACAACCACAACGACTGGTTGCTATGATGCACGCTGACCACGGTGGTCAGTGAACTCCCAAAGGGGGAGCGCCGTTCAGCCAGAAGCCAGGCTCACGGCTGGCGAGTGCAGCAGCGGTGGCGGGAGCCTCTCCCGTTCCCGCAGCAGTGCTAAGGAGCAGTGAGCAGGCGGGTGGTAAGGAGTGAGGGGTCCCGGACTGCGAGAGGGCGCAGCCCGGGCTAAGGGACCTCTCCCTCCTCCAGTGCACAAATGTCGTGCACCGGGTCTCTAGTACATATATAAGCACAAACATATCTACGTATTTACACAATACTGTGTACATGTATAATGTAGTTCAATTAATCCTCCACAGAACATTTCCAAAGTTGATCTCACACTGAAAACCACTGAAAGAGACCAGTTTATAGGTAACGCCCACATGTTTTTAGAACTGCTAAAATCTCAGACTAGGTTTACTCTTTCCATCATTCCCTGAGATACCTTACTCCTTTCTCTAACTGGTGCTTTAAAAGCAAGGCTAGTTCCTATTTGAGGTGTTGAAAATGTTCTGGAATTAGACAGTGTGATGGTTGCACAATCTTGTGAATATGCTAAAAACCGTCAGGTTGTACATTTGAAAATTAAGCGTGAATTTTATGACAGGCTAACAATCAAATAAAAACAAGACAAAACTAATTGTAGCACCTGTCATCACCTCGTCTGTCCAGCTGCCGCTGTGAACCTTCCCTGGCGGTGCCCCCGGCCTCCCCGCTCTGGGCTGGGGCGGGGCAGCACACAACATCAGAGTGGGCCAGGCCAGGGGGCTGCGCTGCATCGGGCTCTGCTAGTTGCCCGGCAGACTCACTAGCTATGATCCTGGGTGAATTACTTAAAGAGCCTGGGTTCCTCATTTGGAACAATCACAGGAGCACGGACGGTGAGCAACCAGGTATCGCGCAATAGATACCACCTGCTGCTGGTGGTGTAACAGTCAAGTGTCAGGTTTTCTGCAAACTTAAATATCTGTGCTTTTAAACTACGCCGGGGAAACGTAATTCCTGAAGTTTTCCTCTCTGAACCAGTAGCTGTGACCTGCAGGGTTTAAGAACCAAATGTGCTTGCCGCAGCGTTTACCATGGCATCCTCCAGGAGCAGGCATCTGTACTTGTTAAGCATAGCTTGGGTCCTTTTTAGGAGCTGAGTGGCAACTGTTTCAAATTCATTGTCGACTGTAAGAAGAGAGAGAGAAATAGTAAGGGTGCCAATCACCCGTAGGTCTTCAGTTCTCAGGGCTGACATGCATTATCCTTCCCCTGTTCAAACAGGCCCTGTCTGTGGCCGTTTCCTCTTCTCAGTCAGCTTTTCCGTGACTGAGCGCTGTGCTTCTGCGCTGCCTTCCCTCACTGCCCACCGGTCTGTGACTGTGGGAACTGAGCTCAGTACCAGCTTCTATTAATTTTAACTAAGAATCCAAAAACAGCCCTCACCGGTTTGGCTCAGTAGAAAGAGAGTCGGCCTGCAGACCGGAGGGTCCTGGGTTCGATTCCGGTCAAGGGCACGTACCTTGCTTGCAGGCTCCTCCCCAGCCTGGGCCCAGGTCATGTGCAGGAGGCAACCAATCGATGTGCTTCTCTCACATCAATATTTCTCTCTGTCCTTCCCTCTCTCTGGAAAAATACCCTCAGGTGAGGATTAAAAAAAAAAGGAATCCAAAAACATAGTATTTTTAACATCACCTCTAAAAGAAAATAATATCACACAGACCAGCAACAAATATCAAGTCTCCCTCCCTGCCAATCATATAAAAAAGTTAGCAGCTGGGACAATGAAGTCCTACTGTCTGGACTGGGCAGACAGTGTTATCGAAAGACAAACTAGCTCATGGTCCCTTGCAGGCCATGGTGCCATGGCTCTGTCCTTGTCGGCTGGTCCCCAAGGTCTCACATTTCTACTTCACTCTGAGAGTCTTCACGCCCCTGCCCAATGTTGGACCGGCGCCTCCCCAGGAAGCTCACATGGACGGACCGAGACCACGAAGCTCAGCTCAGAGACCCCTGGTGTCCCAGTGGCCTGTGGGGTTACGGCCGGTTCACCTTTCCTGTGGGAGCGAGCCTGGCAGCTGAAGAGGATGCAAGCAGTGGGGGAACTCTGCAGGCAGCCTGGGCATGGTGGTGGGAGGGAGGCAGAGCTAGGTGAGCTGCACTGCTGGGGAGGCAGCGGGTCAGGAGGGAGACTGGGCTGAGTTCCAGGTTGGGACAAGGAACTTATCCTTAGCCCCTTTTTGCCAGTTTCTTGACAAACAGCAATGCCCTGGACTCACTTTGGAACCTGTGAGAATGTCTGGGGCTGAAGGATTGATGCAACTCATAGAACTGGTAGTGGGAGCTAAGGGTGTGCACTCGCCTACACAGGAGGACTCCGCCCGAGGCGCTGGGCAGAGCCGTCCCCTCTGCAGCCAGCAGCCCGAACAATGCTGTGCCTTTACCGCCCCCAAGACGTGTCCATAAAAGCCTCTGGCACGTGGGCCAGAATACTGAGAAGAATAAGCCGCGACCCTAAACGCAGACTGGGAAACAGTAAATAAACTGTGATAAAAACAACAGCTGGCTACCATCCGGGGCACCCCCAGGGGGCGCTGAGGGGTCAGGCGGCTTACCTTTCCTCAAGTCCTCCTCCGTGGGCATGGAGCCCTGGCACACGTGGTAGGAGAGCAGCCTCTGCACCGCGTCACCAAGAGACCGGAACTGACTTTTATCGGGCGTCACGGCGTGGGCTTGGTCCCTCTGCAGCTGCTGGAGGATGCTGCAAGAGAGAGACTGCACGTTGATGCAGAGTCACGGGAAGAAACGGAACCCCTCCCTGAGAGAGAAGGAACGGGACCCTTTGCATGCAAAGAGAGTAAGACATACAGGAATGTTACTGTGCAAAGTATAGCACTTCTGGTTTCCTACAGTTTCACACTTTGTACACCGGGGTGGTTCAGAGTTCGGGGTAACCACCCACAGGGAAGGCACACTCGGGCCCTGGCCTCGGAAGCTCAGTGTTCCTACCAACCACGCACGCGTGGGGCTCACCCAGACCGGCCACGCCTGAGCAACGGCCAACCACGCTTATGCGAACACTTCTGTTCTGAACGTAGGAGTTTATCAAACCATGCTCCCCTCAGAGACGCCTGGCCAGCCACAGGGCACGTGGTATACTGAGACGGCAAAGGCTACTTCTCCTTAAGAACGAAAGAGCATCCCTAGCCAGTTTGGCTCAGTGGATAGAGCGGTTGGCCTGTGAACTGAAGGGTCCTGGGTTCGATTCCAATCAAGGGCACATGCTCAGGTTACGGGCTCAACCCCCAGTAGGGGGTGTGCAGGAAGCAGCTGATCAATGATTATCTCTCATCATTGATGTTTCTTTCTCTCTCTCTCTCTCTCTCTCTCTCTCTCCCTTCCTCTCTGATATCAATAAAAATATATTTTAAAAAAAGAACAAGAGAGCAGACAGTAACCTCAAACTACATTTGAGATATTTATAGGTCCTAATGGAAACAAATTGTAGGAATGAATTTTCAAAGTATATGTTTACAAATACCGTATGTATTATTATAACCTGACTTCTGTGGTATATGTACTGAAGGTTAGGAACCTAGAGGAATGTTCAAAATGAGTGGTAGCCAAGGTCACTCACAAAGCCCCTTTAGTTAGCTGTTTTGCGGCAGGCCTCTTCTGTCCTCCCGAATGACCATCCACCTACGGACAAAACACACCTTTTATTCCCTTTTCTTGAAAACACAAACAGGATGCAGTTACACATAAAGGTCACCATGTTTTGAGTACTTTCAACTCGCTATCGAGAGCGTATTCTAAGGATGCAGAATTTGCTCTGAAAGCACAAAGACGCGTGTGGCGGAGTGGCACTGTGTCAGATCATGAAAGCTGTGCTATAGCTCCTTGGGAGGACTCAGCCTAGACCTTAAAGCCTGAATTCTCACCTCCCTCTGCGAGTGCATCCTTGTATTTCTGAGGAAGTATATTTGTGGGTACCAACTCCATGAACATCTGAAAATTCAGTAGACATCACTGAGTTCATCTTCTCAGTGATAAATAAGGGAGAAAACACTTTGAGCTCCTTCATAGTTAGGAGTGTAATCTAGTAGGCGTTTCTATAATGTTAAGGAACCTGAGAATGAACCAGATCCTTCCCTGAGGGGGCCAGGCAGACTCGGACTACAACAAGTTTCACTAAACTATCACGGATTGCTAAGTCTGATGGAGAAGAAACTGAGGCCTTCGTAAGCTGAAAACAACTTTTTTCCCTTCCTTTTTAGATCAGTGTTGAGTTAAAAGACCATAGGGACTACTTCATGCACTCCTGGTTGTTACTGCAGAAAAAAAATATCTCAGTATAACTAAGAGGAATAATCCACTTTGATATGATAGTAAGTGATATCATTCAATAGTAAACTACATATTTTGAGCGCCTACTCTGTGTTGGCTGCTGGTATACTATTAATTGATGAAAACGTGATAGCACTGTGAACATGTGAGAAGCAGAACAGACACATTTATCCCATAAACGTCAACATAGCAAGGCCGGGACCTGGGGGAAGGTCTTCAGTGAGCACGTTTGTGGTCACGCAGGCACCGGGCTGACTGTGGAGACAGTGCCGGCAGCAGTGAGCACGCAGGTGATCACACATTTCCGTTCAATGACACTGAATGTTGAAAGAAGCTTTGTAAACTGTGTTCTACCTGCACAGCCGGCTGGCCAGGAGAGCATCCCACGATGTCCTGCTGAGGTTGTGCGGTTCCTACGGATGCGGATATAACTTTGCCTCCAGAATCCTGCCCTATTTGAATGAACACACAAGAAAGACAATGTTCAACAGGAACAGTAAAGCAGGCCCATCGTACAACCCTGGACACGGTGCGCACAGGTTACGGAACTTTCCGAAAGGGCTTCCTTATCATGGATGCTTGATGTGAGGAAGGGGAGCAGGAAGTACATTTATCGACAAAGCCTCTGGGGGCAGAGGCGGGGATTGGTAAAGCCCAGTTAGAATAATAAGCAGAAATAAATACACACGTAAATAAACAAAAGCTGCCAATGCTCCAGTGTCAAATGACCTATGGTCTGGGGAACAGGCCTCAAGCTAGTAATCTGCCAGCATTCCCAAACGCAAACACTCGCAGCTGAAAGAAAGGGAGGCCCAAGGAGGGGACTGGCTAGGCGCGCTCATGCTTTTGTCTTTCTAGTGCTTACTGAGCAATGCAGGTGTTTGAAGCTTTAGAAAAAGGGAGATACTGGCACAATATTTTAGTCTCGGTGGGATTCTAAATCCACATATAGGAAGCAGCACAAGGATAACTACAAAGCCACCTGTGCCACAGAACACTAGATTGTGTTGTTTCTGAGCAGCACATTATTTCACATAATTTAATTAGAAGCGCTTTTTTCTTGCTTAGTGGTGTATGGAATGATGCCACAGGTGCAACGTGAAAAGGATAGAGAAGAAAGGAATGATCAGAGTAGAGGTGCGAGTGCGTCAGAAAGACTGCATGCAGGAGGAGGGATGCGAGAAGTGTCCTGGGTGTCGGGAGACAGGGACGAGCTAAGGGGAGCTTGTGACGAAGGCTCCTGACCTGGCAGTGCGGTGCCCAGGAGGCCAGGAATCTGTGCTTGCCTCAGGCCATCGGGGGTCTTGGAAGCAGAAATGGGGCAAGTCTGATTCAAACATTTCTTCTGAGCCTGTCAAAACATTGCCAAGATGGAAACATTAATTTCATGAGTAAAAGCTTTAATAGATTACTTAACGCCAACCACGTCTGTTAATGCCTACCTGGCATTACCTTCAGCTTAGATTACAAATCAAAACAGAAGTCCTAACACGCTCTCCTTTCACACTGGAGAATGAAGAGTACCTCAAACCTGCAGGCACCCTGGCCTTTCAGACCTGTTAGCCGGGAGCCGGACGGACAGCAGACCGCCCTCTGCTCGGGGGACCACGCTTGTGGAGCTCAGACACAAGCTGCGCCAGAACTCTTTCCATCCCCGGCAATTTTTTTAAAATATATTTTATTGATTTTTTACAGAGAGGAGGGGAGAGGGATAAAGAGTCAGAAACATCGATGAGAGAGAAACATCGATCAGCTGCCTCCTGCACATCTCCCACTGGGGATGTGCCCGCAACCAAGGTACATGCCCTTGATCGGAATCGAACCGGGGACCCTTCAGTTCGCAGGCCGACACTCTATCCACTGAGCCACACCGGTCAGGGCCATCCCGGCAATTTTATATGCCACCTGCAAGGACTACGACCCTGACGGTCAGTCCTGACGTGGTGTCTGCATTGGCTTCGAGCACCTGGCCAGGGCCCGTGTGCCAACCCCAGATGGACTGTCTACACCCACTTTCTTCTGTGCAGAGGGTGTAAAGTACATCTTACCTGCTTCATGTCAACATCAGGTGGCATGTAACGGGGAAATGTAAACTCAATCAAACATTGGCCTAAGCAAATGTTATTAGAAACATTAATCTGATATTTAAACTGTTGTGGGCTTCTTTTCTATACATGAGGAAGATGAATTGGATGATTTTTTTAAAAACTTATTTTATTATTATTATTATTAAATATATTTTTACTGATTTTAGAGAGGAAGGGAGATGGAGAGAGAGAAACATCAATGATGAGAGAGAATTATTGATGGGCTGCCTCCTGCACGCCCCCTATTGGGGATCAAGCCCGCAACCTGGGCATGTGCCCTTGACTAGTATCGAAACCAGGACCCTTCAGTCCGCAGGACGACGGTCTATCCATTGAGCCAAAACAGCTAAGGCTGGATGATGTTTGAGGACTCCAAGTTCTTTTTCATTAAAAACATCTGTTACCTTTATACAGCATTTAAGGTAAGACAATAAAGGGCTTTTAAACTAGTTTCCACTTTTAATCCTCTGTGTTATGCTACTTCATCATGCCTCAGGTTTTCAGAGTCTTTTCTTCAGTTTTCTATTTTGTATAGTGGACTTAAGAGTTCAGCCTAACCATCTCCACAGGCGCCTTAAACTGTGACCCTGGCCTAAGTGCAATGTTCTCACCAACCGTTCACGTGTGGGTGCTCATGTAGACCTGGCAACGCCTGACCAGCTAAGCTCATGTTAGTTCTGTCCTTACAGCGTCGGAGACGGTCCCCTGGTTCATCCTGCCATTAGCAGGGCAGGGCAGACCTTACACCGTTCTAGCAGACAGACAATAAGTTCTTAGTACGAAAACCCTGGGGGAAATTCTCCAGTTTTCATGTATTTCCCCCAGAATGTCACTCCACACCCTCCCACCCTAGGGGATCTCTTCCCAGCGGACATGTGCTGAGGAGAGGCCTGGGGCTCCTCACAAACGTTTCCGGGGGGACACTCAGGGCCACTCCCAGGAAGAAACAAAACACACAGAAGTTGGGACAGGGCAAGGCTATGCACGGGACTCTGAGATAACGAGATCAACAGAAAAATAGAGAAACCAGAATTTGTATGGACGGCAATGTGGCCAGGACACGACGTTGGGAATTCCACCAATACGCCTCGTTCGCCGTTCACACGACACAGAAGAACACCATCCTGACCCTTCAGAGCGCACACCTTTTGTTTTGAGAAAATGCTCTCCCTCTTATTTATCGGACAGGACCTGGAATGACTCTTAGCTACTAAACAGTCAAATAAATCAAAATCCATGCAGACGCTAA
Source organism: Myotis davidii (assembly GCF_000327345.1). Taxonomy (NCBI): domain Eukaryota; kingdom Metazoa; phylum Chordata; class Mammalia; order Chiroptera; family Vespertilionidae; genus Myotis; species Myotis davidii. The sequence goes on along the minus strand of NW_006300048.1, from coordinate 2,474,656 downwards.
GGAGTAAAACTATAAAGAAAACCAAGGGAAAAAAAGAGAAAAGCAAGACAGAGATCTCCATGAAAGTCAGGAGAGGCACAGGGAAGAGGGTGTTTCTGGGGGTGGTGGTAACGTTTTATTTCTTGAGTGGCTAAATGGATGGGTATCTGCTCTATAATTATTTAGCTGTACATTTATGTTTTGTGCATTTTTTTTAATATATTTTATTGATTTTTCACAGAGAGGAAGGGAGAGAGATAGAGAGTCAGAAACATCGATGAGAGAGAGACATCAATCAGCCGCCTCCTGCACATCCCCCACTGGGGATGTGCCCGCAACCCAGGTACATGCCCTTGACCGGAATCGAACCTGGGACCCTTCAGTCCGCAGGCCGACGCTCTATCCACTGAGCCAAACCGGTTTCGGCTGTTTTGTGCATTTTTTTCTAAATGTGTTCTATTTCACAATACAGAAGAGTGAAAAGAAAAACAATCTAATGTAATGTCAACATTGGAAAATCTGCCATCATTTGAGGGTATAGAGCACGGGCGTGTCTGACACCATGGCTGGGTCTGCAGAGGCGTGTCTCCTCTCAGCACCTTTGGGCCCGTGTGTCACAGCCCCCCGGTGGACCCGTGTGTCACAGCTCCCGGTGGGCCCGCGTGTCACGGCCCCCCGGTGGGCCCGAGTGGGTGCTGAGCATCGGCACCTGAGTTCTCAGCCTCTGCTGCCCGTGCTCCTCGCTGCGTCCCTTCCCTTGGGACTAGGACTGTCAATGTAACTGTCACGCTGTGGGGGCGGCGGGAGGTTGGTGGGGGGTGCGCCAGGTGGAAGCTGGTCTGGCGCCTACACTGGAGTACCCACAGGTCTGCATGTTTGGAAAGATCCGCTCTGTCTCCAGAAGTGCACTGGTTGCTCCCAGTCCACTCACTGCTGGGCAGGACTTTTGCTGTCTGGTTCGCTGTGGGATCCCAGCACCAGAACAGGCCTGCACCGCAGTGAGCATCCAGAAAACAGTTGTTCAATAACAATGAGCAAGGAGCATTCGAGAGCTTGCTCCCGGCATATGCCGTCAGATTGGCTCAAATAAACTCTTATAAAAACTCATGCTCAGCCGGTGTGGCTCGATGCTTGAGCGTTAACCTATAAACCAGGAGGTCACAGTTCAATTCGTCAGGGCACATGTCGGGTTGCGGGCTCAACTCCTAGTAGGGGGTGCGCAGGAGGCAGCTGATCAATGATTCTCATCATTGATGTTTCTATATCTCTCCCCCTCTCCCTCTCTCTCTCTCTGAAATTAATAAAAATATATTTTAAAAGTCTTATAAAAATAAAAAGTAAAAAAAGTGAATGAGGCACACTGTCTCTGGAGTGTGCCTGTGCCTTTCCCTTCCCCTCTCCTTCCCCCAGACACCTTACAGCTCCAGAGGTCCTTCCTGTGCCTCTGTAACTTCTTTCCTGAGCCCACCCTGCTGGCTCACTTTTTCTATGCTTGTGACTTTCTAAATAAACTTTCTCTTATAATTGGGAAAAAAAGGAGCGAATGAATTCCACTGCAGCAGAAGTCACAAGGCCTGTCCCTCCTCCCAGTCCAGCTCTCCTCTCCCCAGGAGCCATCAACTTTCTCCTATTCCAGTGATGGCGAACCTATGACATGCATGTCAGAGGTGACACGTGAACTCATTTTTTTTGGTTGATTTTTTTTTGTTAAATGGCATTTAAATATATAAAATAAATATCAAAAGTATGTCTTTGTTTTACTACGGTTGCAGATATCAAAAAATTTCTATATGTGACACGGCATCAGAGTTAAGTTAGGGTTTTTAAAAATGCTGACACGCCGAGCTCAAAAGGTTCGCCATCACTGCCCTATTCCTATGCCCACAGATGAAAATCTTTTAGAAATAACATTTATCATTCTGTGGTTTTTACTGAACTCTAAGGGAAGACCTCCTCTTGGAATGTATTTTCTTCACAAATAGACAAGCTACTTAAGGATATTTGGCTGAGTACTTGGCTCCAAGAACTCTGCTAATATCAATGTACAATTTTAACTCTTCAGACCCCATGAATTATCATGACACCATGAATCAGAATACTTAATATGTTAATTTTAATCTCTGCGGTACACTTTGAAAGAAGCCAATTACAGATTAGATGATCCAACTAAAAGTCTGGTCATCAATGTATTCTTTAGACTGACTTAGGACCAAAATGGGGAACTGTGGACAAAAAAAGGGCCTGGAAAGTATCCTTGCAAGGTGATCTGATCATAAATTCCTAAGTGGGCAGGTCATGGTGGGCAGCCACCCCCAGACTTAAAATGTTTTAGTAAAAGGTTTGTCTTTGCTTTAAGTAAGCCCTGTCCATTGTTTTTATGCATCTAGGTTTACACACATTTGATATGAGCCAATACCACCCTCAAGAGAGCACACAATCTTGTTAATGATCCTGCAATCCAGGCCCCCCCTTGCTCTCTCCCATCCTCATGTAATCTTTCTTATATTCCCCCTTCATCTCAGATGCATAAAAAAGCTGCAAAACTATCATTTTTTTGGGAGCATCTGAGATCTTGCTCCTGGCATATGTCCTCGGTTTGATTCAAACTCTTGTAAAAATTAAAAACAAATAAATAACAAATTAGCAAGATGTTATTTACCCAATAACAGGCATTTGCTGAATGAGAGAAACCATTTGGGATCTGCCCAACCACACTCTCCCCTGGGAAATGCCCCACTGCCACAGAGCTGTGCCGGAGCCAGCGGGCTAGCGGACACACACGGACGAGTTACCTGCCAGAGGGGCGAAGAGCTAAAATCCAGGGAAGGAGCACCTTTCCTTCCATCTAAAGTGCCAAGCCTGCCAGGGGAGCAGGGGGGCGTCTTTTTTATGTTGGCACCTGGTACAGAGCAGCAGAGGCCCTGCATGCCACCTACTCATGTCACCCACAGCCCTATCCTCTGCCCACGAGGGGCCAATCAGACTCTCTCCTGGGAATTTAGGATTAAGTATTCTGATTCATGGTGTCATGATATAATTCAGATGTTGGTACGCTTGAAGCTGTCCCAGAGGCTCCTTACACTATCTTCGTATTTTTGGATTCTTTTTTCATTTTGCTTTTCCGGTTGGGTGTTTTTTGCTTCTTCGTATTTCAAATCGTTTACTTGATTCTTGCAATCCTCTAGTCTGCTGTTTAGGAGAGGTAAATACACAAGCGCAGTGGTTCTTTTATGCAAGTTTATAGACTGGTTGTATCAAGATCACCTGGGGCGCTTCTGAAAGACAAAGTTTCTGGGTTCTGATCACAAAGATCGATTCAGAAGTCCAATGTGGGGCTTAGGCTTTTAGACATTTAAAAAGCTCTCCAGGTGATGTGAATGCATTGCTAAGTTCTGAGACCACTGCACTTGTAGTCTCTGTTACATGCTGGGTAATAATGTAAAGCTGGCCTGGTGGCCATGTTGGCCCAGCTGAAGAGTGGGAGAGCAGGGACGGACAGATAAGCGGCCACACTATCTCGAGGAGGCCGAGGGAGCAGCATGGACTGGTTTCCGACCCTTAGAAGGAGCTGCACTCTACTAGTATTTTCTGGACATTCCCCTTGTTTTGTGAAATGTGTTAGGGTGAGTTTCTTTTTTATTTTATTTTATATTATTTTATTTATTATCTTATTTTATTATTTTATTATTCTATTTTATTTTATTGTTTAAAGTATTAAAAATAGTAGTACGTATGTCTCCTTTTTTCCCCCATTGACCTTCCCTTGACCTCCCTTACCCCCAGGCACATGCCTTCACCCTCCTACCCGCCCCCAGTGTCTTGCACCCATTGGTTATGCTTATATATGCATGCATATAAG
>NW_006300048.1:2459343-2469227 GCF_000327345.1 Myotis davidii | reverse complement strand
CGGGAGCTCAGAGCCTGAGACTCCCTCCCGATTGAAAACGACACCTGTGCCCTCAGCCGCCAGCCCGCTCTGCATGCCCCTCCACACCTTAGTATTTTACTTCCCACTGCACCTCCTCTGAGTCTCGGTAAGCTTTTCTCTTTCCTTCTAGTTGTAGAATTTCCACTCAGCTAGCCTTCCTGTGGTTCTGGATGATGTCCGTTCTGTCTTTTAGTTATATTTTTGAAGTGGTTGTTCGAGGCAGCAAACTCCAGTGTTTACCTATGCCACATCTTGGTTTCTCCGTATGTCTCATTTTTTTTCCCATTGACCTTCCCCTGGCCTCTCCTAACCCGTGGCACATGCCCTCACCCCCACCCCAGTGTCTTGCATCCATAGGTTATGCTTATATGCATGTATACAAGTCCTTTGTTTGATCTCTTACCTCCCCAGCCTTCCTGCTATAGTTTGACAGTCTATTTTATTGTTTTTGGGGGGTGAGTTTCTGATAGTTGCAACCCAAAGTACCATGACTGAGACATCTGGGTATCAACTGTACATACAGTGCTGTGGTAACCACAGAGAAAGTGGCTGAAGAATACCAAACTCAGTTTTTGTCCTCTCAAAGTTTACCATCCATAGGAGATATAAACAAGTGAAAGAATATTCCGTGTTCATGGATTGGTAGAATCAACATCATTAAAATGTCCATACTACCCAAGGCAATCTACAGATTCAATGCAATCCCTATTAAAATACCAACAGCATACTTCACAGATCTAGAACTAATACTACAAAAATTTATTTGGAACCAAAAAAGACCCCGAATAGCTGCAGCAATCTAGAGAAAGAAGAACAAAGTTGGAGGAATCACAATGCCAAATATCAAGTTATACTACAAAGCCACTATAATCAAAACAGCCTGGTACTGGCATAGGAACAGACATATAGTTGAATGGAACAGAACAGAGACTCCAGAAATCAACCCAAGCCATTACACTCAATATTTAACAAAGGAGGCAAGAACATACAATGGAGTAAAAAAGTCTCCTGAATAAATAGTTTTGGGATAATTGGACAAATATATGCAAAAAAAAAATGAAACTAGACCACCAACTTACACCATACACAAAAATAAACTCAAAATGGATAAAGCCTTAAACGTAAGTCGGGAAACCATAAAAATCCTAGAAGAAACTATAGGCAGCAAAATCCCAGAGCTGCCTGGGGTCTCTTGGAGCAATATGTTTAGGATACAACTCCTAGGGCAAAGGAAACTAAGAAAAAATAAACAAATGGGACTATCTATAATAATAAAAGGGTAATATGCTAATTAGACCGTTTGTCCTTCCTGAGGAAGCCAGGGCCGGAGGGAAGCAGCGTGGGTCCCGGGTGCCTGCCGGCGGCCGGAGAAGGGAAGCCTGGGTCCTGGGTGCCTGAGGGAAGCTGGTGCCAGTAGCTGGAGGAAGAAAGGCCTACTCTTGCACGAATTTTCATACATCGGGCCTCTCGTATAAAAATAAAAAGTTCTGCCCTAGCTGGTTTGGCTCAGTGGATAAAGTGTTGGCCTAAGGACTGAAGGGTTCCAGGTTCGATTCTGGTCAAGGGCACCTGTCCAGTTGCAGGCTTGATCCCCAGTGTAGGGCGTGCAGGAGGCAGCCGATCAATGATTCTCTCTCATTATTGATGTTTCTATCTCTCCCTCTCCCTTCCTCTCTGAAATCAATTAATAATAAAATAAATAAATGAATAACTTATGCACAGTAAAAGAAACCATCAACAAAACGAAAAGGGAGTCCACGGTATGAGAACATATTTGGCAATGATATATCTGATAAAGGGTTAATATCCAAAATATATAAGTGACTCATATAACTTAACAGGAGGAAAACAAACAATCCAATCAAAAAATGGGCAAAGGACCTAAATAAACACTTATCCGCCCTGACTGGTTTGGCTCAGTGGATAGAGCGCAGGCCTGTGGACTGAGAGGTCCCAGGTTCGATTCCGGTCAAGGGCATGTACCTTGGTTTCGGGCACATCCCCAGTAGGGAGTGTGCAGCTGGTCGATATATCTCTCTCATCGATGTTTCTAACTCTCTATCCCTCTCCCTTCCTCTCTGTAAAAAATCAATAAAATATATTAAAAAAATAAATAAACACTTATCCAAAGTGGACATACAGATGGCCAAGAGGCAAATGAAAAAATGCTCAGTCACTGAGCATCTGAGAGATGCAAATTAAAGTGACAATGAAGTATCACCTCACACCTGCCAGAATGGCTACCATTAACCAATCAACAAATGACAAGTGCTCGTGAGAATGTGGAGAAAAGGGAACCCTCTTACTCTGCTGGTGGGAATACCAATGGTGCAGCCACTATGGAAAACAGTATGGAGTTTCCTCAAAAAATTAAATATGAAACTGCCATTTGACCCAGTGATCCCACAAATCAGTCAGAGAAAGATAAATATTACATGATGGCACTCATGTGGAATCTAAGTAAAGTAAACTGATGAACGGAGTGGATCCAGAGACATGGAAGCATGGAACAGAGGGTGGAATCTCGGAGGGAAGAGGGGGGAGGGTGGGTAGGTGGGAGGTAATCAACCAAAGACCTTGTATGCATATATGTATAACCCATGGACGCAGACAGTGGGATGGTGAGGGCCGGGGGTAGGCAGGTATGGGAGACAATGGGGGGAAAAGGGGACATATGTAAAACTTACAACAATAAAGATTTTTAAAAAAAGAAGTTTACCCTCCAGAAAACACCCAGGCCCACAGAACGCATTGGATCAGTGCCCTGTAATTACGGTCCCACCTCAACTGGGCCCTCTTTCCTGTCCAGCAATCCTTTCTTTCCCCTAGCTAGCTCCTTGGCTCATTCTCCACTGAACGCTATTCTGTTATTTTCAAACCTGTAAGCCGGGTGAGAACTCATTTAACTTTCAAAGATTCAACCTTTCCTGCACTGGCTTTCATCCTTCCCTTCTCTAGTTACAATGGAAGAGGCATCCCCTTTTTCTACAAAGAATCCCACCAGTGCTCTTGAATTCACGTCCTTCTCCTCCGTCTGCTTTGAAGAAAACTCAAGCCTTTCCCGTTTCTTAAAAAACATAATTCCTGTGACCCCCACACATCCTTGTAGCTACTGCTGTCTGTTACCTTCATTTTCTGAAAGTTGTCTGTTCTCATCACCACACCTCCCGCTCTCTCCTCGGTCTATTGCAATGAGCTTCTGCACCTGCCACTCCATGAAACAAGCCTCCCCAAGGTCAGCTACTGCCTCCTCGTTGCTAACCCCGTCAGCAACATCTCGATCCTGGCCCCCACTGACTTCTCAGAGACTCCATGGGCCTCTTTCCTACCTGCAACGCTCTCCTTCCTCAGCTTCCAAAATGCTGAACCTGTTCGTTTTACTCCTCCTTCTGGAACCGTCGGAGCCTCACCTGTGGACGCCTCTCGGTGTCCATCCCCTACACGTCGAGGTGCTTTGGGTTCTTTCCCAGCGCTTTTTCTTCTCTGCTTCCACGCTCTCCCTGACCCGTTTCATTCACCTCCACTGCTCTGATGACAACTTACATGCTGATGGATCCCATGTCAGCCCCTGTCTTGGTTGGATGCTTTGGTATATAAAGCCTTTAACCATAAAACTTTGTTGTCTTACCGGTACCTCGGACTTGACAAACATCCTAAACTCCTCGCTTCCCTTCAGACCACACCTGTGCTCTACCTCTGTGAACCTTGTCCCCGTCAGGACCCTGTGTGCCAACCTTGCTCCTCACTACAGCCAATCAAGTGGAAGCGCTGTCTAGCCCAGCTCAAATCCATTCCCTCCTCACCACCTCTCCTGCCACTGGGCGGGGCCGGTCATCACGAGTTCATGCTGATCACGACACCGACCTCTGCAGGACCATGGGCTCCTCGCCAGGTTTTGCACTTGCAGTTTCCACCGCCTTCACTCAGGCCCTCTCTGGCTGGACAAGTCTTCCTTCTCCCTTAGAGGGTCTCAGTCAAAAACCAGTCTCGAGGGAGCCTTTCCCAAGCATCTCACTTTTAGAGGCTCCTTTCCAGGGCCTGGCACTCCGACGGCTTCTACCAGAGGCTGCAGTCCCGGCTGGCTGCGGGCGTATCTGTCTGCTTCCCGCCCTGCACGAGATCAGTGTCCCTGGGACTGGCCCAGGGCTGCATGGCCGGCACTGACTGACTGTTGGATGGCTGAGTCAATGAAGGCACAGTTAGCACAGCAAGCAATTAGGCAGCTAGTGGGCAGGACAAACAAAAAGTACGGAGAAGAAATCAAGGGCAGACGGGAAAGGCTGTATTCTCCCAGGGGCTTTGGGGGGGCCGGGAGGAGGGAAGCACTCAGACCTGTTGGGAAAGGACAGTCCATGAACGCCCATCAGCAAGGGCCAGAGGCTCACAATGAGTCTGGGTTACTCAGGGCATAATGGGGTCCGCCGGCCTCGCCCGGAGGGTTTCCGACCGCAGAACCTTACAGCCAGGCGGGCAGAGGTTTGTGCTTTCTCCTGTGGCAACAGGAAGCTCCCAGATGATTTGGTTCAGGTCACCACACAAACGTTTTAGGAAGATTAATGTGGTGGAAATCCGGCCTTCCAGAAAGCGCGGGCAGATTAATCACCCGGACAATTGTCACGCTGTCTACCTGGGTTATGAATGGGCCTTGGGAAGCATGGAGCCAGGGACTCTCTCCCCTCTCCCGGGGGCACTTGAGAATCACTTGGGGAGCTTTTGAAAAATGCTGATGCCTAGAGCCCTTTCTCCAGACCGTTTAAATCAGAATTTATGGCAGTGAAGCCCAGGAAACCATCTTTTTAAAAAGCTCCCTGGGGTGATTCTGTCGCACAGCTAGGGTTCCTCATTTTCAAGGACAGAAATCTAGGGCTCAGAGAACTAAGTAACTTAGACCACAAACCAGTCAGTGGCAAAGCAGGGCCTTCAAGTGAGTGCTGACTCCTAATCCAACTATTGTTTCTTCCAATATATTGCAGGCCCTTCTCTCTTTTTTTTAATTTTTAAAGTTTTTATTGTTTTTTGGGTTGTTTTTTTTTTTTGAGAGAGAGAGAGAGGGAGGAAGCGAGAGGGAGAGAGAGAGAGAAACATTAATGTGAGAGCTGAACATCGATCGGCGCCTCCCATACATCCCCTACCGGGGATCAGGCCTGCAACCCTGAGTGGGAATCAAACCAGCAACCTTTCGGCGCACAGGACAATGCCCAACCTACTGAGCCACACCAGCCAGGGCTATTGCAGTTCCTCTTAAAGTCTAGCTCAGGGTATGAATGTAGAAAAGGAGATAAATGGAAAGCAGTACAGTATAGAACAGTGGTCGGCAAACCGTGGCTCGCGAGCCACATGCGGCTCTTTGGCCCCTTGAGTGTGGCTCTTCCACAAAATACCACGTGCGGGCGCGCACATACAGTGTGATTGAAACTTCATGGCCCATGCGCAGAAGTCGGTTTTCGGCCTGGGCAAGTCTATTTTGAAGAAGTGGCATTAGAAGAAGTGGGGGGTGTTGGTCGGTTGGGTGCAGGCGGGGAGAGTTGGAAGGGGTCGACCTCAGCGAATGTACCTCAATCAGATTGAGGACATTTTTAGCAAAGGCCAGCTTAGGAGTACCCTAATTAAGTTAATAACAATGTACCTACCCATATAGTTTAAGTCTAAAAAATTTGGCCCTCAAAAGAAATTTCAATCATCGTACTGTTGATATTTGGCTCTGTTGGCTAATGAGTTTGCCGACCACTGGTATAGGACATCAATTTTCAACCGGTGTGCCACTGCCACACTAAACATCTATGTAGTCAGGGGCATGGGCTCTTCCCTTAGATTGTCAAATAAAAAAATGACAACAGCTAACACAACAATAGTGTGAATGAATCAAAATTATACCTATTTTTTTGTCAGAATAGCAAAAAATATATTTTTTGGTGTGCTTCAGAATTGCAGCAGTTAGTTTATGTGTGCATGGGATGAAAAAGGCTGGAAATCGCTGGTATAGACAGCGAGCAGGTAAAGTCTGCCTTTACAAGCACGCTCTGAACCTCCATCTCCTTGACTGTGAAATGGAAACAATAGTGGAACCCCAAGGTAAGGATTAGAAATATGTGTAGCCCCTGACACTACCTGTTGTTAATAACATGAGATTAACCAAAGAATTTATATGCATATAAGCATAGCCCATGGACACAGACAATAGTGCAGCGAAGGCCTGGCGGTGGGCAGAAGGGCAGGGTGGAGAGGGTCAATGAGGGGAAAAGGGGACATCTGTAATACTTTCTATAATAAAGGTAAATTTAAAAAGGTAAAAGCAATTGTTACAACCCAAAAATAAGGAGATAAAACCTATGTTCACACACAAAATAATATGATCATGATTTTCATTATTATTGGAAAGGATGGATATGAGACATTCAAAGAAAAACTTGTAGGATCGGGAAACTTATTAAAGGTGTAGAAGGGGAGGGAAAACAGAACACCTAGATTTTGAAGTCTGGTCCCACAGTAGGCGAGGCAGGCTGAGCTGGGGGAGGAAGGGAGCTAGGGAGGGGCAGGCGGGGCTGCAGACTTCAGTTGTGATCACTCCCAGCCATCAGTACCCACAGCATGGCAGGTACTACTCACAAGGAATTGAAAACCCACTAAAGCATTTTGTGATCTAAGGAGATTTGGACTTAAAATACTTTGTTTACTTTGTAAATCTCCTCCTTTAATCACTGACTTTCGAATATTAATCCATTTACAAGAAAGTTTAAATCCTGGAAATTACTCTCTGCATTAAGAGATTTGAGTTCTCAGGGATCCCTGGAGCAACGCTGAGGCAAGGTAATCAGAAGGCAGGCCTACATCTTGTGTCACAAAGTGCTCACAGGAGACGGGAACATGTCAAAGGCATAGCAGCTGGCTTATGCAGGCCCCCACTGATCACATTTGGCACAACTTCAACATCAAAAAGAACAGTGAAAGCAACAGAGCACAACACAGTAAGTACAAAAGAACATACGATCTTTTAGAGATACACAGTAAGTATTACAGATAAACTTACAGGTCTGCATTAGATCCAATATAACACTGGGCAGGGGAACGTGAGTGGGGTAAGGACAGCACAAGAGTAGTCGGTAAGCACTGAGCTGACTGAGCGTGGGGCTCATCACACTATTTTGTCTACTTTTATTCATGTTCAAAATTCCCCATAATAGAACGTTTTCAAATGATGGGGGAAAATCCCTTATGTTACTAAAAGAAATAAAAAACAAATAAACAAACAAACAAAACGGGAGGGAAAGAAAAAGCTCTGTTTTATGGGAAAATGCCCCATCCAGTAACGTAGCTAGGATAGCATGATTAGAAAACCATTTTGCAACCACTCATGTAATGTTTGGGTGAGGATCGTCAAAGGGGTCTCTAATCAGTGGGTGAGAGGCTGGGGAACAGGACAATCAGGCGGTCCTTTCCTCTCAAAGGAAACCAGGCACACTGAGTACCTTGCGGAGAAACCTGGTGGGGGCCAACTGACCGCGTGATCACACTCAGAATCACTGATAATGGGACAAACCACATTTGGGTCATGCCAAGCCATTCAGCCTGAATCTAGTCCCAAGGAGACAATCAGATAACGCTATACTGAGGGCCAATCGACTCCATCACTGACCTGTAGGCTAAAGAGACATGACAATAAATGAAATCAGTGCTCTCTGACTGGTTTCTAGAGGGAAGCATTATTATAAAGGACATTATTGGCCCATATGGGAGAAATCTGGTACTTTTTAGAGTAATGTTACAGTTCCTGGGTGCAATAGTGATATCATGGGTGCGTTGAAGGTCCTTGTGTTCTTAGGGGATACCTGCTGAAGTGTTTAGGGCTAAGGGCTCATGGGTGAGAGGCTGATTTACTTTCAAATGTGCAATTACTTTCAAATGATTCAGAGACAGAAGTATGCGTGCGTGTGTGTCCGGGTGCGCAGTGACACAGACACCCACAGATCAAGCAAATGGCGCACAACCTAAACACCTGGAGAATGCAGGTGAGTGGATGGGTTCGCTGTGTTCTTCCAGCTTCTCTGTGGGTCTGGAAGTTTCCGTGATGCAAAAGGTGGGGTGGAGACTGAAGTTCACTCTACAAGAAGCTGGCTACCTTGGTTGCCTGCAAGCGACTGGGTGGCTGGAGGACAGGAGGAGGCACATTTTCACTGTAGTATACACCTTTCTGTGCCTTTTGAATTTTGAATCCAAGTTGTCGGAAGTTTGTGGGTTATTGTTAAGCTGGATTTTGAATCCAACAAAGGATTCCGTATTATCTATATCGAAATAAAGCCTGTATTTAAAAACTTACTCCTCTGTAACATGAACCCTTTATAGCAAGTGGTTCTCAACCCATGGGTCGCGACCCCTTTGGCGGTCGAACGACCCTTTCACAGGGGTCGCCTAAGACCATCCTGCATATCAGATATTTACATGACGATTCACAACAGTAGCAACATGACAGTTATGAGGTAGCAACGAAAATAATTTTATGGTTGGGTCACAACATGAGGAACTGTATTTAAAGGGCCAGAAGGTTGAGAACCACTGCTTTTATAGTATCAAAGCTTGCTGAATTAAATTTTCCCAAATAGATAAACACTAAGGCCCCTGATGATGGTATTTTTTCATTAAATGTTCTATAAAGAAATACTAAAATGATAAAGTAAAAGAGTTGCTGCTAGTGTCTGTGGCTATCCTGGAGTTAGAATGCCAGGGGACACCTCACCAGTCCTTCCCAATCCATGCTGCACCCAAGGCCGCGACCTTATCCAACACACCTGCTGCTTCAGCCGCTTCCCAAAGCCCACAGCACGAACACACCTGACATCATGCAACTGACCTAGTGCCCAACACTTTCTTGGCATAAAAATCACAGATTACTTTGGCGCTGCCAGCGTAGGCTTCTTGTTACCTTTGGATAATTGCAACTTTGGGGAGGCAGAGATAGTTCTTTCCCCACTGAAGCTTTTTTTTTTTTTTTTAAGGAAGGAAAAGAAATGACTATGCTATGTAAGTAATTACAGCAGATCAATACACACTGATATAAAATTATCCTCAAGTGGTGCTTGTATGCGCCTGTGTTCTCTGGGAAAATACAGAGAGCCTAGAAACAGCTGGCCCCTGGGAGGGGAACTTAGGGAAGGAAGACGGACTTTTCACTTTAAACTATTTTGGAACGGTTTTTAATTTTTACCAATTGCACGCTTTACTTATTTTTTTAATGCACAAAAAATGGTTTGATAAATGGTATCCAGGTATCACCTGCCCTATGAGTGGTGAGTTTTTAAAACTAGAAAAATGAGAATAATCTATAATTCCACCACCCAGAGAATTGCTAATGTTCTAGTACATTTCCTTCTCATCAAATTTCTGGTGTTTTGTTCTGTTTTCTAATTTGCCACATTGTCTCTCCCTATCATTTTTCTAAAAGTGAAAACAAATTTTTTATTAAAAAAATTTTACATTTTAACACGTACTTTATTTTATACTTAAATGTGCACTTAAAATTATTTTGTAAGCCTTTCCCCAAATCTTTATTTTTTGAAAACTTTTTAAATGGCTACATAGTACTTCATCATATCCAATCATTCTCCTATTATTAGACATTTGGGTTTTTAGAAAATATTTTTTTGCCAAGTATCTATAGTATGCTCTATTTAGAGTAAGAAAGGAGAGGAAACAATAGTGTATCTGCTTAGCTGTATAAAAATAGCATAGGATAAATAAACTAGAAACTAGCCCAGCCGGTGTGGCTCAGTGGTTGAGTGTTGATCTGTGAATCAGGAGGTCAGGGTTCGATTCCCAGTCAGGGCACATGCCCAGGTTGGGGTGTGCAGGAGGAAGCTAAGCAATCAAAG
>NW_006300048.1:2444791-2459084 GCF_000327345.1 Myotis davidii | reverse complement strand
GTGGGCTCAATCCCCAATAGAGGAGGCAGCCGATTGATCAATCGATATTTTGCTCTCACATCCATATTTCTCTCTCTCTCCCTCCCTCTTCTTCCTCTCTCTCTAAAAATCAATAAAAATATTTCTAAAATAACAAATAAAATAAACTGAGCATCAAAATAAATGACTAACAATTTATAACCCATTGAATAAAATAAGAATCTATGAGTTCATATTGATATAAACAAACATATGAGTAAAAGGGGGAGAAGGAAACGCTTTTTCTTAGATTACAATGCCAATAATTAATGCAGAATAAATGATGGAATCAGAAAATCTGTATTTGGTGACCATCACAATAATAGCCGATTCAGTAAAAACGGATTCAATTAGGAATTATCAATAATTATCAATGGGAGCTTAAACGAGTGTATGCTAATCAGATGAGCAACTGGATATCCAGTTTCATAGTATTTCCCAGAAGAGACTTATTAAGATGCGTCAGACACCATGGTAAGCAAGTGTTCAAAGGTAACATCACCAGTAATGGGACAAGCCCACGCTGTGAGGACACATCCTTCCTGTGGCAATCCTACCAAAACTGTAGGCCCAACATCTAATCCCAAAGAAATATCAAAGAAATCCAAATTCAGGGACATTCCATAAAATAACTAGTTGGTACTCTTCAAAAATATAAAGGGCAGGAAAGCCAAAGAAAGATAGAGAAACTATTACAGATAAAGATATGACAAGAAAACTAGACAGTAATCCTGGATTGGATCCTAGACCATAAAAACAACACAAAATCATTTTTCCTTTTTGCTAAAAGAGATATTACTGTGAAAAATGACTAAATCTGAATAAGGTCTGTAGATCAGATAATACTTTTCTTCCTCAAAGCTGATTTCTTGATTTTGATAACTATAGTAAGGTTATGTACGGAAATACCTCTGTTTTTATAAAATAAACACTGAAGTCCAAAGTATTTAGGGGTTAAGGACATCATGCCTGCAATTAACTCTAAAAAATTATGGCAAAGGGTTTGTAAAAATTCTTTATACTATTCTTGAACTTTTCTATAAGTCTGACATTATTTTAAAACACATACACACAACGCACGTACACACACACACACACACACACACACACACATCCCTTTGGTACCAAAGGAAATACACTGAACATCCTTGATCATAAATAATCTTTGCTTCCTTAGGATTCTGAGTAGAATTACTAAATCAAAGGTATACAGCTTAAAAAATACTGATGTGTATGGTAGAGAAGTTTTTGCATACCTCTGTGGAGGAGCAAGGCAGTGGAAACGGAGGACTGAGAGATTAGACTGTGGGGTGAAAGCAGGTGTGTAACTGGAACTAAGGAATGCGCTCAGAATGAGTGGGAACCAAATGCTAGGTTGGGCAGATGGGGGTGAGGGATCAAAGCTGATGACATGAGACTCTTCAGAAACACAACCCTCAATAAAGAAAGAAAGAAACATAACCCTCATGTGGTTTAGCTGATGGGCCACTGTAATTTACATACACAAAGGCATGGTAAGAGCAGACTTTAAGTAAAACGACGTATAATGAAACCAGTTTTTCCACAGGCTAATTAATGTAAACAATAGTTGAGTTCCTACAGCATCTCATGGTTGTAACAAAACGATGTTGAATGAAACGATGTTACTCAAGGAACTGCTGTATATTAATTTGCTTCTTATTGAATAATGGCTATTTGCCAGTGACTAAGTGCTTCATGTGGGTTCTACCATTTAATCCTCCAAATAACTCCATGGGGGTGGTAGTAGCATTATGTCCATTTCACTGATGAGGAAAATCAAGTCTAGAGAAGTAAGTTAAGGTCAGACTTGATCCATGTCATAAAGCTTAGATTCAAATCCATGAACCTGACTCTGGAGTCTTCACTCGAAACCACAATGCTATCTATGCTGGATAAAAAAGTTTTCATTGAGGAGAAAAAAGACAATGAATCATACATCGGGAAATTAGGAGGAACATTACAGTCTATTAAAATACAAATCCCACTTTTCCCTTTCGCAATCACCCAAGCACTCATCGATAAAGGGAGCGTACCTGACAGAAGAACTGTTGCTGGGTTCCTGCTCCCGGTGCGTTACTGAAGGTGCTGGTAGGTTTGGAAGCAGCAGCTGGAAGACGATGAGACACACTGACCGGTACTGGAGTCCTGTTTGGCTGGGTCAGCTGGTCTCCTGTAAAGTTTGATCCTGACGCACCCGACTGAACCGCAGACCCAAGACTAGGATGGACAGTGCTGGACGAGCTAACAGGGAACCGACTAGGTCCTGACATGCTTGTCACTGAGGGCATGGTGGAGAAGCCGGGTCTTCCCTGGGAGACGCCGCCCTGCCCAGGCGACAGGTGTAAGACCGTTGGTGATGCCTGTTGCAAGGGCATCTGTCCACCAACAATCTGAGGGGAGGCATGATTGACTATCACTGGACTTCCAGAGGCAGCAAACGTCTGCCCAGACACCAGCTGGACAGTGTTCTGGTTGTTCAGCATCGGCCCGGAATACGGCTGGTTGGTCCTGAGCATGTTGGAAGAGTTTCTGTTCAACATGACATGCTCTGAGGCCGCTTGGCCAGAAATGAGCTGAGAAGATTGGGTCTGAACAAGTTGCCCATTTATGGTCTGGACGTGATGGACCGAGTTGGAGCTGACGGAAAGGCTTGTAGGTACGAGGAACTGACTTTGGGGGGTGTGAGACTGGCCCATGGGAGAGTGAATGACGATACTGCCCGCAGCGCTGCTCACTGGCTGTGAGGTGACTGGTTTCCTTGTGTTCTGTTGGTTGACGATGTTCACAGACATGTGCGGCCCAACGACTGAACCCTGGGGGGAGCTCGCAGAGGCAAAAGAGATCCCTTGCTGCACGTGATGCTGCTGTATTCCCAGATTGTTCACATTGTACGTATTTTGCTGGCCCATCTGGATGGGCTTTGGCTGGATGTTTATTGGGACTTTGTTGGAATTTGGTGCGAGACCCCTTTGTATGATGATGTTATGCACAGGTAAAGATGTTTGAAAATTTGTGCTGTTAAACGGAACAGTAACAGGCTGTGCTACTGGACTGGAACTCGAGTTCCCAAACAAGGAGTTGCCATTGGGCGTCTGTCTATGTACCAGAAGTCCTCCACTCACATTGGATGGGGCTTGCTGCCCGCTGCCCTTTAATATGATTTGAGATCCATCTAGGTTGTTAATAGTCATCATGGAAGGTTGATTACCAAATGACCCAATTAACTGTATCTGACCAGAACCACTCAGCTGACCGCTATTAGACAAATGCTGGCTGGGCACGCTGATCCCCACGTGTTGCATAAATCCATGTTGCACACCCACTGTATTGCTTGCAAACGATGCTCCAACAGGCACGTGAGTCACCCCTATAGGCTGCAGCGTCTGACCTGAGTAATTAGAAACATTAGAAGCCTGAGTATAGGATGCTGATGAAGAAGGATGAAGCTGAGCTTGTGCAAACTGCTGGCTTGAACCTATACTGGCATCCAAATATGCCTCTTCTGCCAGCGTCTGCTCAGTGATGTTGGCCTCCTGCAAGGATTTCTGAAGGATGTCGAAAGGTTGGTCCTCACTGAGATCAGGAAGAGGAGAAGACTCAAGTTCATCTTCAAGAAACTGAAGGCTGTTGGAAAGTGGCAGTCCATCACTGGGCCCTTCTCCAAGCTGGTTGCTCACAGCTTTGAGGGATGACTTAGGATCAGCATTCTATTAAAAAAAAAAAAAGCAGCAATATGTTACATGGCATATCCAATCTTTGAAAAGAGATTCTTATAAAAAAATTAATCTCACTTCTGAATACAAATAAAGCATGGCAGTTTGAACACAACTCTCCAAACTGCTCACCTTATTCTCATACTGTATTTCCTTTCTCATGATGTTGAACATTACTTTTGCAATTATACACATTCACTGCTCTGGTAAATCAGTTTATAGAAAACAGATAAATAACAGGAAGATACTGACAACTATCTGGAGTTTAGCTTCATTTAAAAAAATTATTTAGAGAATGAGAGAGAGAGAAACACACGATGATTTGTTGTTCCACCCATCCATGCATTCATTGCTTGATTCTTCTACGTGCCCTAACCAGGGATTGAACCCACAACCTTGGTGTACTGGGATGACACTCTAATCAACTGAGCTGCCTGGCCAGGGCTAGCTTCATTTTTTTGAGATACTGGCACAGACTTTAATTTTCATAATTGCTTCCAGGCCAAGGTTTAAGCGCAACTCAGCCTGGGGTAGGTATGTATTGAGGAGATGGCCATGTCTAGTCCTTTGTACAATGGGAGTCTAAGTGAGTTTTGGGAGTTTAAGGTGTTGTTTTATGAGAGATCCAGAAGGTATCAGATTCAGCCCTATCCTTCAAGGCTTCTCAGAACTCCAGTTCTAACCTCCCCACCCAGGCAAGACCAGTCCAGGAAAAACCAGCTTCCTACATAAAATGAGTAAATGGTCATTTGATTTCTTAGAAGTGATCAGCTTATTATAATGCTTTAAAAAGTGCTTCAGCATCCTATTCAAAAGCAAGTCTCTCAACATTTATTTATCAAGCACTCTCTTATGTGTTTCTGTCCTTAAGGAAAACATATTCCAACTAGAGACAACAGTATAGGCATATGAAGGGAACTGAACAGGGTCACTCATAAATAAGATACATTCTCACTATTCCAGCAGTTTTTCCTGGGACATGTCAAACTTATAAAAGATATGGACTCTATCCCTCATCTTGGAGCCTGTGAAGGCGTACTGGGAACAGGACTTCAACAATGACAAATGGGTGTGAAAGGCTGTGGTCCAAGGCCATTAACAATTTGTTTTGTTCTGTTCTGTTAATCCTCACCCGAGGATATTTTACTCCATTTATTTATTTTTTTTAGGGAAAGTAGAAGGGAGGAAGGGAGCGGGGAGAGAGAGAAACATCGATGTGAGAGATACATTAACTGCTTGTCTCCCACACACACTCCAACTGGGCTGGGATCAAACTGGAAGCCCAGGTACGTGCCCGTGACTGGGAATCAAACCCACAACACTCCGGTGTGTGGGCGACGCTCTAACTAACCACTGAGAAACACCGGCCACGGCCACGGGCATTTTTGCTGGTTATAAGTGGGGTCTCTGGAATTATTTCGATAGAGAGGATGAGCGAGAGAGAAAAAAACACAATGATTTGTTGATCCACCCATCTTTTGCTTTTTTTTTTTAACCATTTGTACTCCATAAGCATCTATAGATGCAAGCGGTGGACCTTTTTAAATTAAAGATATCGTGGCAGTTAACTGGTTAATTTTAAAAAATATGTTTTTATTGATTTTTAGAGAGGGATAAAGAGATAGAAACATCTATGAGACAGAAACATCAATTGACTGCCTCCTGCATGTCCTCTACTGGGAACCAAACCAGTGACCTCTTGGTTCATGGGTCAACACTCAACCACTGAGCCACACTGGCCGGGCGAGGATATGTTGTTTATTGATTTTGAGAGAGAGAGAGAGAGAGAGGGAGAGAGAGAAAGAGAGAGAAAGAAACATCAATTGGTAGCCTATGGTACCCTCCCCGCCCAGGGATTGAACCTGAAACCTAGGAATCGAACCCACAACCTTTTTGGTGTATGAAATAATGGTCCAATCAACTGAGCTACCAGGTCAGGGCACACACAGTTCTTAAAATTGAAGGTGTTCATGCTGGAGATGAAACTGAATTCTACCTAGACACGAGATGCGGTGATGTGTCTAAGGCAGAGAACAGCACAGTGACTCCTGGTGGCAAACCGAACTAAACCAGAGTAGCCTGGGCCAGGAACTCGTGCTCATGGAAACAGTGGCATGACTCAAAGTAACCTTCCTGCTAAGGTCACTGGACACAGAATCCATGTAATGCTGTAACCCTCAGGGACTTCAATGTATTGAAAAGTAAATAAATAAGAGTGAATTTGTTCTCTTGTTTAAAAAAAAGATATGGAATCAACAGCTATTTAAAATAAGGTGAATTGCCTTAACCGGTTTGGCTCAGTGGATAGAGCGCTGACCTGTGGATTGAAGGGTCCCGGGTTCGATTCCAGTCAAGGGCATGTACCTTGCTTGCGGGCACATCCCCAGTAGGAGGTGTGCAGGAGGCAGCTGGTCGATGTTTCTCTCTCATCGATGTTTCTAACTCTCTCTCCCTCTCCCTTCTTCTCTGTAAAAAATCAATAAAATATATTTAAGAAATAAAATAAAATAAAATAAGGTGAATTCAATGTAAATGTACTTAATGCTACTGAACTGTACATTTAAAATGAAGATGGCAAATTTTATAATATATATATTAAATACAATTTAAAAAAATTTTTAACGTGAAGAAAAAATTAAAACTAGACCAATCAAGAATGAGTGGTCCAATGTGCAAAGCTGTAGGGACTCTCAGCCTGAGCTGCTAGGGCTGGGGATGGGCGATGCAGAGAACTACGTAGGAAAGCCAAGACTGGTGCACGGGACCCGTCAACCAGCAGCTGAAATGGGGCTAATGTGGCCTCGGTCAGCTGGGCACCATCGCAGGGCTCGGAGAATCATAGGCTTCAAGGCAGTAATTGGGGCATCGCCTCCTGGCAGGACCCCTTTCCTTCAGGTCAGGCTTCTTGTGTGGATGCTCTGGGACTTGAGAAAACGGGCTCCAGAACCCGTGGCCTGCGTGAGAAACCTAGCTCTGCAAGCCCTGGCTGTGTCACTTAGGGGAGTACTAAGCTCTCTGTGCACAGTTTCCTCATCTGTAGAATAAGGAGAATAACAGAACCTACTTCATAGAGTTATCGCGAGGATTAATGAAGTTAATTATGTTAAACTGTCAGTGTCTCAAACATGCTAGATAAGTTTCGGTTATTATTTTTCTTGTTTGAGATGAGAATATTTAGCATGTAACTACAATTAAGAATAATTTATTTAAAGCTATACGTAACAAGGTTCAAAACTTTGTAATACTACTTTCTTAGATTATAACATTTCTGAGTCAGTTTAAAAAGAAAGTTGAAAGCTTAGGAAAATGGCATGGTAGATCTCATACAGCTTGTCTTGGCTAAGTTAAAAGTAGAAAATGTCAGCATAATTCAACAGATTTCCTTTCTATGTCAGTTACAAAAGACAAGGTAATCATTCTCGTCATGACACAAAGGCAGGTAAAGCCTCAATTCACAGGCATCAATGAGACAGAAACACTGATCACCGCATCCAGTCTCTCATACTCACACTAGAGTTGGCGAAAATTGAATTTGAATTGGCTGCAGAATATCCTGCATTAGTCAAGTCATCATTGCTCTGCAAAGGCACAAATTCAACAGAGATTACTTTAACTGCAGAGAAGAAACAAAAGTTACATCTGCGGCGTGCTAAGTATTACTTACAGATTTATTACTAGGTCCATGCAGAAAATAGTTCAGTGCTTGTGGGTCTCTAGAAAACAATGAAAAAGGGGAAAGCAACCATAAATGTGTTACCTAGACTTAGGATTCTTTTTCCCAGGGTAAAACAAAAATGACACAATTGCCTGAGTAAAATTACCTCCCTATCTTAATTCAAGGTCATTAGTAGTTTTTTGTTTTACTTTTTTTTTTTAATTGATGTTGTTCTATTTCCTATTACCATTCCTGGGACTTGGTAGAAAATAAATTTAATAAAGATAAATAAAGCATTACCTAAGTTTGATCCCTATCAACCCGAGTCTCTTTACTTGTTAATCCATACTATGACGATTAATTTTTACTTTAAAAACCCATCTGGATTTAATATGCTTATTAGGTTGTTTTAGTAGAGGAAACCTCACACAGTTGATTCACCCTGATTTTGGAACGAGCATCTTACCCAATAAGATCAAGGAGACACGAGTCGTCATCATCATCCATGACAACTATAAGAAAAGGAATAAAAAAAACACTTTCAGTGAAGTGGATTAAAGCCAGGAGCACCCATGCAACCTAAAAATATACTATGTGCTTTCCTAGATAAATAACTGACTGCATGTGAGTTTTTCCTCTAATTGCTGATTATTACTGGGATTTTGTTTTTGTGTGTGTGATCATTCAAGAGATAAAGTATTCAATTTAAATAGTTTTTATTGAACATTAATCCTTAACTTACAAGTCAAAAAGGAATCTGGACAAATCAAAGATAGTTGGCAGCAACCCCTCATGCAGACTCCCCAAAGGGACTGTAAACCATCAACAGCAACTTCCTCAAAATGTATCATGACAAGGGGAGAAAGAATATTTCTGTTTTAGAAAAAGATCTCATGGATACAGAAGTCTTTGAGTTCTGTGACTGGATGTTTCCAAACATGGTGAGCAATCTGGATTTCTTGCCACATTTGAGCTATCTTTAGGAAAACAGAAAAGCCGCTCTCCCTCCTTTCTGAGACAGAAGAGACACCGCAGTCCAGGCAGCACTGCCTCAGGCTTTGCCCCGAAGGTCCCAGGTTCCTCCCTCGGCAGCAACACTGCCAACTGTTCGATTCCAAACAATCTATATCCCAACACTATAAAATCCCAACCCCAATTCCCCCAGCTCCGGGCCCAGAACTCCCTCCCTCCCAGCCGTCCGCAGCATCTGCTCAGCCAGCACAGTGACTGTGTTCTGGCTCAAACAATAACAACCCACAAATTCCAAGAGCAGTTCTCTCCCTTCTCCCTCCCCCGAGATCCTGAGATGCGGGAAACTTACACTAGTGATCCGACACCTGGCAACACTGCTTCACACCCATTTCGAGCCATGCGTGGAATAACTTACATCACGGAATGCCAAGGCCAAGAGTTCTGGAGCGGTTGGAAAGGGCAGTGTGTGAACGGCAGTTGGACGGAGGAATGAAATCCTGAAGAGATGCCCAGAAATGGGACACGCCCGAAGAAGGCAGAGGGATCATTTCTACTTAATGTTTTTTTTTCTCGCTTAAAACTGCCATCTCCTCTCCGCTTCCCCCAAACTGCCCACCCTATCAGTCACGGGCTAAACAAATATAAAATCGACTCCTGCTCACGGAAGGACGCTTGCTTTCCTCAGAAGGGTCTGGAAGGGGTAAGTACCCCGGGCATGGGACTGGCCCCTGGGTGGATGAACTTGTTCAGTTGCTGAGTGATCCGGAGATTACAATTTGAGTGAAGCTTCAGGGGAGAGGAGAGGATGTGTGCGACAGGAGGAAGAAAGAGTTTATCAAAAGGTAACCTCCATGGCTTAAACTGTCAAAGGGGCCTTTGGTAAGTGAAAAGTGCTCTTAGGACTAACTAACATGTGGAGGTACTCAAGGGCATGCTAGAATGACTGTACTAACATAATGTGACTTTTGAGGAGTGGAAATGGCCCAGGAAGGAAAACAGGAAAACTGTTATTAAATAGGTATGTAGAAACCTGTGTGAAGAGTTTCCCCTAAATCTGATATTTATTATGGTAGAATTGCATTGGCCAGACATCACAATCACATGGGTTAATTAAATCTATAAAGTGGATATTACTTCTTTACTTCAACATGACCCTTTATTTTAATCCTCAGCCAAGGATACCTTTTCCATTGATTTTTTAGAGAGGGGGAAGGGAGGATGCGGAGAGGAGAGAGAGAAACATGGTCTGGTTGCCTCCCGCACATGCCCAGACAGGGGCTGGGAATCGAACCCGCAACCCTTGGGACTGTGGGGTTGATACTCTAATGACTGAGCCAAACCAGCCAGGGCAATATGACCATTTATTGAGAGATTCACTGTACTCTGTAAATTTATTTATTTTAAAATATATTTTTTATTGATTTTTAGAGAGAGGGATAGAGAGATAGAGACCTTGATCAGAGGGAAACATCATCAATCAGCTGCCTCCTGCATGCCCTCTACTGGGGATCGAGCCCACAACCCAGGCATTGAGCCTGACTCGGAATTGAACCAGTGACCTCTTGGTTCATGGGTCGATGCTCAACCATTGAGCCACACTGGCTGGGCTGTAAATATATTTTTAAGTGTTTAACAGTCTCTGGAACAAACTAATATATATATATATATATGGCTAATATGTAAAGTGTCCCCTTGGGAGTTTGACCGGGAGACCAGGAGTTTGATCGCTTGCTATGATGTGTGCTGACCACCAGGGGGCAGCACAGAACATGGCCAGCAACCAGCAGGGGTGGCAGGGCACTGAGGGAGCGAGGGAAGGAGGAGGCAGGGAGGTGGGGGGAACCGCGCAGTGGTGGCATGCGGATGGTGAGGGAAGGAGGCGTGGAGGCAGGGAGGTGGGGAAGCTGATAGGCCCTTATCACTGGCCAGGCCTAAGGACCCTACCTGTGCACGAATTTCATGCATTGGGCCTCTAGTGTAAGGTAGTCTAAAGAAAGACCCCACAACACTTTTACAACTATCCCAGCTTCTCTCACTATGTTACACCTGTTCCTAGTTCCTCTAGAAGACAAGGTGCCCAAGGGCTAACGAACTGAGAACGGAAGCCAGCGCTACTGGGGCTTTCAAACATAAAGAACACTTGCTACCCCAAAGTTCAAAGTGACAAGCTACTCCGTGAGTAGCCCAAATAAAAACAACTTTACAAGAGTGGATGCAAGGAAAAGCCATTGTGCATCTTCCCTGACCAAACCTCCCGGGAGCTCAAACACTTGACTGACAGAACCCTTCCAGGGAATCCGCCCTAGTCAGTGGCAGCGGTCCTACCAGAGAGACCTACCCTTTGGCCCCCTGGGTAGAACTCTATGAGCCTTTATACTGGGGGCACCCTGAGAATTCTACCTTTTAAAGGGCCACACTCATTTCTGACTTTAAACAGTCTCAAATTAAAAGAGGTGAACCTTACTCTATCGCCAGCTCTACACAGTGACAAAATACAGCCATAGTACAGCTTAATCCAGTAGTTCTTTTCCCCAGGAAAGTAAAGCTGTACAGTTTGACTATGATCCTAAAGTGGGAAGACAATCTGAGGACCAGAAACGTACTCAAAAGTGAAGAGCTCAGTTTTCCTTGGAAAGGTTCTCCCTTGACTTCTGGACTCCTGTTTAGGCGCTTTTCTCATTAAAGTAACAACCCTGGAACACTACTGGGCCTCTGGCAACAGGTGGATGTTATAAGGCGGCATGAAATGGAAGTCCCTTCTATAGGGGTAGCAAGTGTTCTCTATGTTTGAAAGCCCCAGTGATCTAAAGGGAAATCCCTAAATCAGTGGTTTAAAACCACTTCTTGGCCCCAAATCATGTGCGAGACACATTCCCCTCAGTAACAGCAGGGCACACAGCAGAATCTGTCATGGACAGAAGAGGGCTGTAGCTCCCTGACAGCAGGCACCCCAAGAGTTCAGAGATCACTGCCCCAGATAGCTGACTACCAGTCTTAAAAAATTAAAGCTAATATTTAAAATTGTTCTGAATGGAGTCAACAAACACTTTGAATAATACCTTTAATCAGGAGAACACAGTGTAGCCTGGCAGGTGTGGCTCAGTGGTTGAGCATAGAGCTATGAACCAGGAGGTTACTGTTTGATTCCTGGTCAGGGCACATGCCCGGGTTGTGGACTCGATCCCCAGTGTGGGGTTGTGCAGGAGGCAGTCAATCAATGATTTTTCTCTCATCATTGATGTTTCTATCTCTCTCACCCTCTCCCTTCCTCTTGAAATCAATATATATATATGGCTAACATGCAGTGTCCCCTTGGGAGTTTGGGAGAACGGGAGTTCGATTGCTTGCTATGATGTGTGCTGACCAAAAGGGGGCGGTGCAGAACATGGCGGGCGACCAGCCCTGGAGATGGGGTGCTGAGGGAGCAAGGGAAGGAGGAGGCGGGGAGGCGGGGAACCTGATCGGCCCTGATTGCAGGCCAGGCCTAGGGACCCTGCCCATACACAAATTTCGTGCACCAGGCCTCTAGTAAAAACATATTTTAAAAAAGAGAGAGAGAGAGAGAGAACACAGTGTATCCACTTGGCCTTTCCCACAAAACACAAAACACAAAGCAAAACAGTGTAAAAGTGACATTTCAAATCAGGGGAAAATGTTAGCCACATAGAGAAAAGAAGGTGGGTCCATAGCTCACATCTTACACAAAAGTAAATTCCAGGTGAATCTGAGAGTTAAATGGGGTGGGAGTGGGTGAAGAGAACCTTTAAGTACTAGACTAACACATGGGAGAAATTGGTTTTTATAACCTTGGAGTGGGGGAAGTCTAAGTATGTCACAAGGCAAAGAAGTCATAAAAGAAAGGACTTGGCCCCCTAACCGGTTTGGCTCAGTGGATAGAGTGTCGGCCTGCGGACTGAGGGGTCCCAGGTTCGATTCTGGTCAAGGGCATGTACCTTGGTTGTGGGCACACTCCCAGTCGGGGGTGTGCCGGAGGCAGCTGATCGATGTTTCTAACTCTCAATCCCTCTCCTCTCCTCTCTGTAAAAAAATCAATAAACTATATATATATTTTTTTTTTTTTAAAAGAAAGGACTTGGTAAATTTGATGACATAAAATTTTAAAGTTTTGCATGACATAAATCATAAATAAAAGCAGATAAATAAATAAATACATAAATAAAGCCAGACTAAAACACCCAAAAGTGGAAGTATATCTCCAACTCACATCACAACTCATATCACCCTACTTAGAGTGGCTATAAATAAGAAAAAAAGGAAAAAAAATCAGCTACCCTGCAGAAAATCAAGGGGTATGAATAATTAATTCATTAAAATAAGA
The DNA here is from genome assembly GCF_000327345.1 of Myotis davidii. Classification (NCBI taxonomy): domain Eukaryota; kingdom Metazoa; phylum Chordata; class Mammalia; order Chiroptera; family Vespertilionidae; genus Myotis; species Myotis davidii. Next base: position 2,446,366 of record NW_006300048.1, on the reverse strand, counting down.
CAGGTAGCCCCTAAATATATAAAAATAATCAACTTCACTTAGAATAAGGGAAGTATATTGTGGTCCCCCTTATCCATGGTTTCACTTTCCACGGTTTCAGTTATCCAAGGTCAACCTCAGTCCAAAAATATTACATGGAAAGTCCCAGAAATAAGCGATTCGTCAGTTTGAAATTGCACGCTGTTCTCTGTAGCATGATGAAATATCGGTCCCGGTAGGGATGTGAATCATCCCTTCGTCCAGCGTCCCCACGCATATATCCCTGCCTGCTAGTCACTTGTAGCTGTCTCGGTTATCAGATCGGCTGTCCCAGTTGCAGTGCTTGTGTTCATGTCACCCTCTTCCACTTAATAACGGTCTCAAAGTACAGAGTAGTGATGCCGGACATGCCAAAGAGAAACCGTCACGTGGATCTATGTACAGGAAGAAACACAGTATCTACAGGGTTCAGTAACCACCCATGGTTTCAGGCATGGGAGGGGGCGATTTGGGATGTATCCCCTGTGGATAAAGGGGGGGGGGCATGTAAATTAACATTACAATGAGATGCTGTTTCCTGTCAGGTAGCAAAGGTGAAATTAGATTGAGAACTATGCTGGTCGGGAGTAGGGAAACAGGAATGTGCATACCTTGGTAGTGAGAGTGTAAACCCATTACTACAGAGAAGCAAGTTAGCAATATCTTTCAACATTTTAAGTGCACACATCATTTCACTCGGCAAAGCTATTTCTGGGTGTTAGTCCCGCAAAGACTCTTGCACCTGTGGATGTGTGTAAGACTACCCAGTGCTCAACCCTGGTGTAAGACTGTCATAACAAATGCTTTTGTTCTCTTTTATATATGCTCCTCTGTTCAGTTTCTTCTTCCAGAAACACAACCTAGTGAAAATGATTAATAAGTTAAAACTTTAGACTTAGCCAATTCGCTCAGTGGTTAGAGCGTTGGCCTGCGGACTGAAGGTTTGCAGGTCCATTCCAGTCAAGGGCACGTACATCGATCCCTACACTGGTCGGGGCATATGCAGGAGGCAACCAGTCTATGTGTCTCCAATTGATGTTTCTCTCTCTCTCTGTTACCTCCCCCTCCCTTCCATTCTAAAAAAATCAATAGAAAAAATATCCTCGGGTGAGGATTAACAACAACAAAATTTTAAAAAAATACCACCAAGAATCAATAGGCTATCTTATCAACATAGAAAAAAAAAACTACTGACACTTGCTTTATTTGTATTAATTTAGTATAGCATTAGTATATGCCAAATTTTCCAAACATTTACAAATTTACCTTTAAAAGATATTAAGGTTATGCCAGAAGGGTACTAAACTTATAGGGGTGATCACTTTGTAAGTTATATAAATGACAAATCACTATATTGTATACCTGAAACTAATGTAATATTGTATGTCAACTATAATTGGGGGGAAAAAAGATGCTGAGGTTACAGAGGGACCATCGAGAAGCTTTACTTAAGCAGTCATGAACTGTGGAATGGCTGCCTTCTCCAGAGCCTTGTGCTCTCTGAGTTACCGAAAGCATAATGAGCGGTAAGAACTTTTATTTTTATCTACATAGTTG
>NW_006300048.1:2424786-2426032 GCF_000327345.1 Myotis davidii | reverse complement strand
AAAATCAAGGGGTATGAATAATTAATTCATTAAAATAAGACAGGTAGCCCCTAAATATATAAAAATAATCAACTTCACTTAGAATAAGGGAAGTATATTGTGGTCCCCCTTATCCATGGTTTCACTTTCCACGGTTTCAGTTATCCAAGGTCAACCTCAGTCCAAAAATATTACATGGAAAGTCCCAGAAATAAGCGATTCGTCAGTTTGAAATTGCACGCTGTTCTCTGTAGCATGATGAAATATCGGTCCCGGTAGGGATGTGAATCATCCCTTCGTCCAGCGTCCCCACGCATATATCCCTGCCTGCTAGTCACTTGTAGCTGTCTCGGTTATCAGATCGGCTGTCCCAGTTGCAGTGCTTGTGTTCATGTCACCCTCTTCCACTTAATAACGGTCTCAAAGTACAGAGTAGTGATGCCGGACATGCCAAAGAGAAACCGTCACGTGGATCTATGTACAGGAAGAAACACAGTATCTACAGGGTTCAGTAACCACCCATGGTTTCAGGCATGGGAGGGGGCGATTTGGGATGTATCCCCTGTGGATAAAGGGGGGGGGGCATGTAAATTAACATTACAATGAGATGCTGTTTCCTGTCAGGTAGCAAAGGTGAAATTAGATTGAGAACTATGCTGGTCGGGAGTAGGGAAACAGGAATGTGCATACCTTGGTAGTGAGAGTGTAAACCCATTACTACAGAGAAGCAAGTTAGCAATATCTTTCAAAATTTTAAGTGCACACATCATTTCACTCGGCAAAGCTATTTCTGGGTGTTAGTCCCGCAAAGACTCTTGCACCTGTGGATGTGTGTAAGACTACCCAGTGCTCAACCCTGGTGTAAGACTGTCATAACAAATGCTTTTGTTCTCTTTTATATATGCTCCTCTGTTCAGTTTCTTCTTCCAGAAACACAACCTAGTGAAAATGATTAATAAGTTAAAACTTTAGACTTAGCCAATTCGCTCAGTGGTTAGAGCGTTGGCCTGCGGACTGAAGGTTTGCAGGTCCATTCCAGTCAAGGGCACGTACATCGATCCCTACACTGGTCGGGGCATATGCAGGAGGCAACCAGTCTATGTGTCTCCAATTGATGTTTCTCTCTCTCTCTGTTACCTCCCCCTCCCTTCCATTCTAAAAAAATCAATAGAAAAAATATCCTCGGGTGAGGATTAACAACAACAAAATTTTAAAAAAATACCACCAAGAATCAATAGGCTATCTTATCAACATAGAAAAAAAAAAC